>NW_024350926.1:11537132-11602545 GCF_902729225.1 Pteropus medius
TGATGATAGACATCCTGACAGGTGTGAGGTGATATCTCATGTGGTTTTAATTTGCATTTCTCTGATGACTAGTGACTTTGAGAATCTTTTCATGTCTATCGACTTTGAGCATCTTTTCGTGTCTATTGGCTATCTGTATTTCCTCTTTGGAGAGATATCTATTTCAGGTCTTCTGCCCATTTTTTAATTGGATTGTTGGGTTTTTTTTTTTTTTTGGTGTTTAGTTGTATGAGTTCTTTATGTATTTTAGTTATTAACCCCTTATCAGATGTGTCATAAGCAAATATCTTCTCCCGTTCAGTCAGTCGTCCTTACGTTCTGGTGATGGTTTCCTCTGCTGTGCAGACTCATTTCAGTTCAGTGTGGTCCCACCTGTTTATCTGGGGAATCTCAAATAATTTACGGGAGGAAAAGAGAGGAGAAATGATGGGCTCAGCATTAGAACTTTATTGATTTTGGAGGTTAATGTCTTTTAAAAATTGAACTTTCATTTCATATGAAAATATATCTCATTCGCTCTTCTCTCATTGTCTTTTCTAGAACCTGGTGACTTATAATGACTGTATTTCAGGTCTGGCGAGGACTGAGAGAATTATCTACAAAGCCATTTTTTTTTTCCTGAATGAAAACAGTAGACTGGATAAGGTTATAGATCTCTGGATTTTCCAGCCATTAGCTCTTCTGTTCCCTGACACGTGAGCCCGATGTTATTGGCAAAACTAAAACATGGCAGACCTTGACTCTGAGGACTTTAAAATGTGCTTCGAAGGGTCACTATTTATCAACTTATTTGCTGACTTATCTTGGCTTGACTAGAAGAGACATTTACCTGCCAAATCACAGAGCCGAGGCAATTGAGAATTATAATGTTTCTGTAGGTCACCTTTAACATAATTAAACTGGAGTTAATTATACATATATTTTATTCTACAGGTAATAAAGACAAATAAAGTAGGTATTCCATTCACTGCACTAATAAGCTATTTTTAGGTTCAAATATTTATATGTCCACACCACTTAAAGCTTTCACTGCATTTGGGCATAGATTAGGCAACTGTCCAAAATCTAGAATAAGTATGAAGGAAGCCATTGAATTTCATTATTATCGGCCTCTTTGCTTATTGAATAAAGCTAATCTCTCCACTTAATCTACATGCATCTTAACCTTAAGAAAAACATTCCAAGAGGAAAAAAAACTGTCATGCCTCTTCTGGTCAAATTAATGACCACGATGATGATTATTTTCCTTTGTACCTATTTTATTTTATTTTATTTTGAGAGTAAATTAAATCCTTAGCTGAGTAAAGTATTTTTGGAAACCTGATGGTCACTTCTGTCTCTTTCCTCAAACCTCTAAACCTGTTATTTTTGTTGTTGCTTTTAATTCCCACCCATTCCCGTCTTAGCTTTCTACAAACATTTCAAAATTTTTTAAAATTGATGCTGCTATACAGTCCTTACTTAGGTTACAACAAAGGTTTCTGTTTCTACCTGACTGTTACTCTTGGACTCTTATACTCTTATTCTTATTCTTGCATACTCTTTTTATTCAATAATTCCCAGTATGACCCCTGATGATTTTGCTGTAATTGTTAAAACATTTAAGAGTCTCTCTGTTCATTTTTAGCACGGAAACTGTCACCTTTTATTTTGGAGTTTGGCCCCATTGTATTATCATATTTTAAGATTCAGATAACCTTCCATGGCATAAATTAGGTGTCTGATTAAGCCGAAGTAGTAACAAGGGCAGATGTTTTGTTCTGCCAAGAATTTTAACAACAGAAACGTGGAGATGGGGGAAATCATTGACTGAATCGTTCATAGTGCTCTGAAGGCAAGTCGTGTTATTATTTTACCTGCCCCTTTCCTCAGAATGCCATTTTGCCTCCATTTCAATGTAAGTTGATAGAAGTACCAGTATCATAGCATGCTAATAGAGTTTTAGTAAGAGGAAATGCAAAGTTGTTGTTTGTTTCTCTTTACCCAGAATATACACAGTAATATTGATGAGAAAACAATTTCAGTGGGAGGTTTGCATTTTAAGTAGGTTGGTGATGGTATAAAGAAATATTAGCAGTTGCTACTGGGAATCTTAAAACCGTATCGCTATACTTTATAATGTGGGCATAAATATGGAATTTTTAGGGAGAAAAATTACAATGATTAATTATAAAATAAGAATGCTTAATTTAACACCCCTGATAAATTCTTGGCCTTTAAATCTGTTGTCCCACTTAAATATTTCGTATTCATCACTAATTCTTTTCACATAATTTAAATTGCATTTGCTTCAAATTAAACTGATTTTCAGTTATTGTGTTTTCAGCATAGACGGTCACTGTTTTTATAAAATGGGATTCCTTTATGAATCTGAATGCCGTCATCATATTATGCCTAAATCACCCTTACATCTCCCTAAATCGTCTTAAACCATTTATTGTCTGGTTTCAATTATCTTAATTTTTTTTTTTTAACTCCAATTGCCAGAGTCATAATTCACAGGAGAAAACACGGAAAATGTAAATGAATTTGGCTTTGTGTGTGTGTGTTCTTCAAAAAGTCCTTGATGGTTCTGAAGACATTTTTAAACGTGTCTTATGATCTATGTCTTGAGAGAATGCAGTCAAAGGCTTCTCCTGTTAACCTGTGAAAATACACAGAGAGGATTGAAGGCTTAAACAAATGGAAACATAAATAATTTTATGCCAAGCTCAACGCCACCTATTGAAACAGTTTAAATCTGTCAGTGTCATGCTAAAACAATAAGAGGCCTGTACTGAGCATCATACACCTGGTGTGATGTCACCTTTCTCTCTCGTGAAACGCAAAGACCTTTTTATTGGGCAACCAGGTCATGCCGATAATGCATCGTATTGGCGAACTCTCTCCATCAGTCCCATACAGAATGCTCTTAGGATAGTGCTCCTGTGGGCGTGTCCACAGTTGCCCACTTGAACTTCAGGTTAGCATTTTACATCTTCTGTTGTCATTATACCTATCTATATTACATATCTATATTTTAAGTATTATTGCTCTTTAGTGTGTTTTCTATTTGAATCTTAATTTGGAGTAATGGAGGGGATGTGATTTGATGTCTATTAGAAAGAGCCAGTTCCTTCTTGTGAAACGATTGGCCAGATAAAGAAATAGAATTAGAGAGAGGCTCTAGGGGAAATATGTACATAGAAAATATGTAGCACCTTGTGCGCTGGAACAGTTTATGCATGTTGCTGAAATGGTTTGTTGGAGGAAAAGTCTCTGCTTTTAAGGCCTTGTGGTCCCCCTTAATAATTCATGGTCATCTGCCCGTCTCAGAACCCTTAACTCCACTTGCATCTGCAAAGACCATTCTGCCATGTAAGCAGGTAGCTACAGGTTCTGAGATTTGGAGCAGTGGATATTTTTTATAGGGTCGGTTGGTTTGCTGCCACAATCATAAATATGAGTTTCAGAAAAGTGGCTTTTGGTTTAATATGAAAAGCTTTTGATAAAAAAAAAAAAATTCTTCCAACAGTGGGATTTTCCCCTTAAAAAGCACTCTTCTTACCAAAAGTATTCAAGAACAAGCTGACTCTCCATTTTTCGGACTTTGAGAGAGAAATATTCCTATAAGCAGGTCTATTGCAAGGCTTCTATTTCAATTCTGTAATATATATGATTAAGCATAATTAAAACTCCTTTAAGTAATTACCCTTTCTCGCCGTTTTAACGATTCGGAAATCTGTTCACATTTGGACAGATATATATTGTCTGCAGTGTTCCTTGTTTCTATTTCTGTGCCTTTGCTGCACTGATTTAAGAGATGGGGAGAGCGATCTTGACCTCCTAAGCATGAGCCTGGCTTCAGAGGTGGATGGATGGCAACGTCAGGATTCCCTGACCTCACTCACCTGCACCGCGAAGTGACTTTACACATAAATTAGCCTTCGCCAGAGTGAAAAAGCGGGAAAGACGCGCAATCGTGCCGTGAATTTAGCTTTTATCTCGGCTTTCAGACATTTAAGCTCTATTTTATCTAAGCTTTGTCTTGCATCACATGGTTTCAGGAGAATAAGCATAGAAGAATGATTCTATGTGCAAGAAAAGCAGACGCAGAATCACATCACCTACTGTTTATAATGTCACACATTCTTGCTTAAAACGCCACTGAAAGGCATGTCTTGAGGATGAAGTCCTCCTGTTTCTTATGTCGGCTCACGGGTGTAAGAAACGCATCCCCGACTCTGGCAATGCTTATTCTGGGAAAGAAAGCGTTAACTTTTAAAATGCCACGCCATTTAAACTTTGAAATTGAAAAGAAACATACTGTTTGTGAGGTGCTCTCAGGAGTGCTCATGGAGTCAGAGCTCTGCTGGAGTATGCTGACGGTAGACTGACAAGCTCTGAGTGAGAGAAAGGTCGAGGCTGCTTAGAACCTCGTGGCAATTCTCGACGTCCGTCATAGGATGGTCTTCTAACCGTTGTTTGTCGGAAGAATGCAAGGAGATGCCTTCATGAGATACAGGGTGCCTGTGTTTGAGGCCTCCACATTGTGACTGCCGTTAATAAGTGGTGGCAGATTAATACGATATATCACCAAACCTGAATGATGAAAATCTTAGAGATATCGCAGTGGACTTTCCAAAACCCTTCAATCTTCAAATACCGAGTCCTTGCCTAACGTGTAAATTGCTTGGTGCTGAATCATATCTAGGAATCACTTTTTTTTTTCCCCCCCATTTCGGGAAGGATTTTGATGTTGTACAAGTCAATGAACGGCTGAACCGAAATGAACGCAAACTGTCAGTTCAAGAATCCATCTCCACGGCACATAATGAAGCCGAAATAAAAAAGGACACAAAACATATTTCCTGTCAGTCAGCTGTCAGGGTGTTTGTTTCTCTAAGCAGAATACTCAGATAATAGCAGGGGAAAAAAAACAGATTTTCACTTGTAATGTTTAATAAGAGATCTGGCGAACTGAAGATATTTTCATCTCTCTCTCATCATTCCAAAATAAAATTCTTCTGTGATTCTAAAGAAGTCAGACAACCTTTCCTTCAAATTGTCCTATTTACAGCAGAAGGCAAATTAGCTAAGACACATATGAAAAAGTAACTAAATAAATCAAATAAATTTGAAAGAAATAGAAGCGTGCTTTCCTGCACTTGTGTTTTTAGGCCAGGCAAGTCTGATATATGTGAAAGCAGACTCGTGTTGTTTGACCTAACTATCTTTTTATCATTTGCTGTAACTGGCTTTCCAACCTGGTGATGACGTGAACGGAGACCACGTGACTTATGTAGGCATTCTTGTCATGACGGATGAAAAATCAGGACTGAGGTTCACCTAGCCTGAGTGATATTTCCTTAGCAAAGGCCACCAAATGGAATTAACTCAAAACATCCCTGCTGGTACCCTCCCTTTGTTCATAAAATACTTTTAAGTCGGAGGGTCTCAGGGCCCAAATGGTGGACAGGAACAAACGAGGTACCCATGTCAGCTAGGAGAGGTGCTTTCTGGTAAATGACGGCCAAGCACGGTAGCTGGTAGTGTGCCCTCCTGCGGGGAGCGGGGACCTCTGTGCCACTCCGCAGAACCCGGCCCTGAATTCTGCTGTCGTTTCTCCATCTGCAGACTTGGAGCTCTTGGACTGCACGCTCGTGTTCTCTCTCTGTATTTCCCCAGTACACGCTGAGCTCCAAAATACGCTACTTTTAATCCCAATTCTTGTCCTTATTGATTTGAATTTTGTTACGGTCATTTAATTTCTTTCTTCATTTCCTAATGCAATACTGCCTTCCCTTGTCTCTTCCATTGCTTCTCTGCTCTGTCTCTCAAGATACAATGTTTTTGTCTGATGACTCTTGCTGTTCTTCTGAATTTCGCCCTAATTTTAGTTTTAATTCACAAGGGCAATAAAGTTCGCTTCTCGACATTAACATATTCTATGACTAATGTATATTAATACTTGGCGGAAACTTATTCCTGGAGACCTTCCTTAGGAAGTTCCCAGCGGAGTTTCAAGAGTGTCACCATGAATAGCATTGGGGATTTCAGAAGAAATGGATTATGTAATGCATACCTTTGCTTTTGTGTTGAATCAAGATGGTGTTTACATCCCATAAACGCCTAGTTTTCTGAGGAGTTGGCTCTCTCATTGAGATGGTAGTTGAGAAATCATTTATGTGTCTGTAAAATAATCGTGATTGTTATTTTTATCGTGTCTGAATCTTCAAATAGGTTTCTCTCTTTAAAAAAAAAAAAAAAGCCAGCAGGCAAGAAAACTAGCATGAAAGGTTTTAGGAATTAGGAATCACTCCGGTTGTATGCAGAGTGGACAAATCTCATCAAAAACTGGCTGCTTGTATATCATTTCTGATGGAAAAGCACACACTTTCCTTTGTGATACAGACTCACTTCTTGGAGGGTCAAAATGCACAAGATCTTAAAAGCTCTGAGAAGTCCCGTAGTAAGGAAACGTACATTATACTTTTCTAAAACTCTTTTTATAACCATTGTTGACAACTTCACGAATCACTCATAAAATTAAAATAAAGCCCAGATTCTCGGGTCAGAGCACATTAATTAAAAAAAAAAAAAAAAAAAAAAAAAAAACCTATCTCAAAAGTTATTAGTTTGATTCTTAGCCCATAACTTAAATGTCTTTGAACTTCAGTGTGCTTATCTTTCATGCAGATGTTAGTTACCCACTGAACACGGTAATTGTAGAGATTAAACAAGTATACAGAAGTTAATTATAAACCATAGAGCACTAAGCATTTGGTTAAAATACGGAAATGTATATTTAAAAGTTTAGTTTTGGGGTCAGACAGACTCATCTTCAAATCCTCGCTCTGCCACTTACTACTGTTGGCATTTCGCAAACGTCTTTCTGTTTGTGAACATAGGTTTCCTTGTCTCTAAACTGAGTCAATAATACTTGCATTGGAGATAAAGGATTAAAAATCTTACAATATAGTTGATTTCCAATAAGCGATAATAATTTAATATGGAATTTTATTTTTATAATTTGTGTTAATTGTTGTGAATATGGTATAAGAGATGTGTGTATGTAAGAAAAATACATGTGATATCAAAAATCTGGTAAAAAGAATATTTTAATTTTTCTCACAATAGGAAAGAATAAATTACTAGTGGTTTCTGTGTTTTTCAAGAAAAAGGGTAAAGAAGACAATGCTAGAAATGGCAAGCCATTCATTCTCTTTTTACCAGATCCTGGAAGATAAAATCATTATGATAGCACAAGGCCAAGTTCATAATGCACGTCATGTATTGTACTCTGTGATAATTCTGCATTCGATCTCTAATTGGCTCCTTGGTGTAGCTCTCTGGCATGATATTCTTATCAGCTTCCGTTTAAAGGGGTGGAACACACTGATGCAGCAGTCAACAGAACTTCTACAGCAAACGTTTACGACGCTTTTCTATCTGAGCACAGGTTAGGGTACGTCCTAGCCCCATCGTGGGACTGACTGCAGTCACTGAGTGTTGACTGGAAGTCAAGAATTTAATTCCCAGTTCGAAATCTTCTCAAGCTCTCTTTCTCTTAGGCTTCTGGAAAAGCAACAGGGAATATTCTGTTGTGACTGCCACTCAGTGCTTTCCACGAGTGATAGGAAGGAGCAGAGTTTCAATCAGCATTCACTTTCCCCAGATCTACCTCAGTGGACACGCCAAGCATGAGTAAAACAAATAGCTTCTCTTGTTTTAGGTCACTAAGATTGAAGGATGTTCGCTACCCCAACGTACGTCGGCCTACGTTTCTGATTAATATATCAGAAATATGCTCACGGTAGTCTGACTGTTAAATGACAGATGTCGTATTTGAACTGTTCTCTAATAACAGAGCCTTTGCTCATAATCCTGTACTTGTTCGCATGTTCCCAAACGTGCTAAATGTAGTATCAGATCAATTTTAAGAATTATGAGCAGATATCGTTTAATGACACGTGGACTGAATTAATAGCATCCATTCTCACAAGTGTTATTGTCCGAGCATATGTCGAGCAAACTTAATAGGTATTTTTGTGAAGATTCATGATAAATCCCATGAAAGAACGTATCAGAAACCCAAAGGAGCTCAGGAATGAATTTGTAAGTTAGACGCCTATATGCCATTAAAGTAAAAAAAAAAAAAAAAAAAAAAAGTGATGTTTCAATGTGTAATTTCCTTAAGGGCCAGCTCAATTTTATCTCTGTTTCGTGGAGTCGCACTAATCTCATACTTCGAGGTGTTTCTGTACCGTCCCGCGGAAGTGACATGGAAAGGTGAAAGCTTTGCTCTCATGGCTTTTCTAACCACAGAGATCATTTAAAAGCATAATGTTAAAAGACGCAGACGCCGGTGACCGGTTTAATAAAGACAAAGGAAAAAGTAAAGCCAAGATCGGCCGAGCTGGTAAGTTAGACCAACAACATTTAATGTAGACTTTGACTTTGCAAAGTTTAAATAATTATTTCAAAGCTCGTGGATAGAGATTTTAGAAGTTTCTCTCCAAAAAGTGGTTGCTGGACCTCTTTTATAAAAGATTTACATTTTCAATAACACAAAGTATGAAATACCAAAAAGTAGGAGGATGTCATTTATCAGATGATATAACAGAGAGATATCAATATCAGAGAGATAGAAAGCAGGCGTATTCTGTACAGCTGGAAAAATTAGCTGGAGACACATTAACATGAAATGTCTGAAAATGAAATACTCCGAAAGACCCCAGGATTCAACGTTTTTGAATCTTATCAAAGCAATACTTTGTACTTCACAGCAATTTTATGCTTGGATCTCCAGATACTTTAGAGGCAAAAGATGATCATTATCTTTATTTCATAGATGTGAAATGGAACTATAGCTAAATTGGTACGAGCTTTTAAAGTTACACAGACATAAATAGAAGCTGAAACAAAACCACAGACTTCACATTCAGTCCTGTACCTAGAAGACAAAGATACTTTAATTTTAATTCAACTCATACCTTTCTTTGATCTTGATAAACCATCATATACCATAGAAGGATAAACTTTCAAAGACAATAAATGACCTAATTTAATTCGAGGCATATTTTATTTTCTCTACTCAGTTGTATTAAATTTTAAAATTATAAGATTTAAAATAAGTGCTTTATGACCACTCTTAAAAGAAACATATTTCATTGTGAACTTTTTTAATCCAGGGTTATTTTTAATTATATCAGTGCAGCCATTTGCATAACATCGATTTTCAACTGTCTTCTAGACAAAAAATATTTTTTCATGTTTTATTAATTATGACTTACAGCTCTAAATTTATCACCTCAAATGCTACACGAATTGTCTTTGTTTTTCTGTGCTGTTATAATTGACCCCCCGATGCCTAAGAAGGCAGCACATGAGGGTTCTCTCAGTACATAGCAGCATCGATTGCATTTATCAAATTCCTCAGGCCAGTCTCTCATTTTAGCTTTAAATATGTGTGCCATCAGTAAGCTTGTACTAGGTTGAATGTTAAAAGCAGAAATTTAAGAAAATAATATTAGTGTCATCATTTCAAATTGTCCTATTTGCAGGTGATACGAGTTATGTGTAGAATATCCTAAAAACTCAACCAGGAAGCTGTTGGAACTAATGAATAAATTCAGTCAAGTGGCAGGATATAAAATCAACATATAGAAATCAGATGCGTTTCTATCTACTAACAACAAAATATCTAAAAAATGAAGAAAACTATCCCATTCACAACAGCATCGAAACCAATAAATATGACCCTTGAGCCTTGGAGCTGCCCTTCTCTTGCTCAGGCTGCTTCCCCATCTGCAAGTGTCCTGTTGCTTTACTTTCCCTCCTAACAAAACTATATTTTCTGCCATAAATAAAAATAAATAGATAAATAAATACTTAAGAATAAATTTATCCAAGGAAATGAAAGATCCGTACAATGAAAGCATCAATACTTTGATAAAAGAAATTGAAGAAGGCACAACAAGCAAATGGAAAGCCATCTCATAGTCATAGACCAGAAGAATTAGTGTTGCTAAAATGTCCACACTACCCAAAGCCATGTAGATTCAACACAAGTGCTATCAAAATTCCAATGTCATTTTTTCACAGGAACAAAAAGCAACCCTAAGGTTTGCATGGAACCACAAAAGACCCCAAATAGCCAAAATAATCCTGAGATGAAGAGCAAAAAAGCATCACACTTTCTAATTTCAAACTATACTGCAAAGCTTTCATCATTAAAACAGTATGATACTGGAATAAAACAGACACATAAACCAACGCAACAGAATAGAGAGGGCAGGGGGGAAAAACGCCCACGCATACGTCCAACGGATTGAATATGGAGCCAAGAGCACTCATTGGGAAAAACTGGATAATCACAATTAGACCCCTACCTCACGCCACTCACAGAAGTTAACTCAAAAAAATCGAAGACTTAAATGTGAGACCTGAACTGCAGAACTTCGAGGAATAAAGGTAACGAAGAAGCTCCTTGACATCGGCCTTGTCCATGATATTTGGACTATGACGTTAAAAGCACAAGCAACAAAAGAAAAAAATCAACAAATTGGGCTAAATCAAACTAAAAGGCTTCTGCACAGCAAAAGAAATATCAACAAAATGAAAAAGCAACCTACAGAATAGGAAAAAATATTTGCAAACCATATATTGAATAAGGGGATGATATTCAAAATAACAAGTTCACACAACTCAAAAACAAAAACACAAACAATCCAATACAAAAATGGGCAGAAGAACTAAACGGTCATTTTTCCCAAAGACGTATAAATGGCCAGCAAGTATGGGGAGAGATGCTCAACATCACTAGTCATCAAGGAAATGCAGATCAAACCCACAATGTAATATCACCTCTTACCAGTTCCCCTGACTGTTATCAAGAAGACAAGACTTAGCGAGTGTTGGTAGAGATGGGGAGTAAAGGGAATGCTTGTCCACTGTTGGTGGGAATGTAAATTGGCTCAGCCACTATAGAAATTCCTCAAAAAAAAAAAAAGTACTAGCATATGAATCACGTGATTTAGCAATCCTACTTCTGAGTATATATCCAGAGACTTCTGAGTATATCTCCAGAGGAAATGAAAACAGGATACAGAAGAGATATCTGTACCCCATGTACTCCTAATATATTTAATTGTAAAATTTTAATTCTCTATAAAGAAATGTATCACTTTTAAAAAATCAAAGAAGAAGAAACTCTGCTATTTAGTAAGCCACCAAATTTTAACCAAAGCCCCTGAAATGCTTGGGAATGAAAATCTGATCGAAAGAAGAACTTCAGATTTGACGATAGCACAGAATTCTGGAAGGATAAACATGATTTTCAACACTGAGCAAAATCCTCCTTATTTAATCAAAAGTAAAATGGAAATGAAAAACTTCTAAAGAGAAATTTTCCTTGGAGAGCTGCTTCATTAAATCTAGTTATCATTCAAGGTTTGTCCCAGGACAGTTTAGATATTAGCTGAACGACGATTTTACTTTAAAGATCAAACTGAAAAATAGCCCTACTATGTCAGTAATTAAAATGCGGTTTGATGAATACTCCCTCAGTTTATCACTTTGCGAGAATAGACATGTGCTGCAGGTGAAGAAAAATTAAATATAGATGACTAAAGACTTTTATTTTATTGATATTTGCTTTCGAATATAATCCATCATAAATATTCCTCCAGATTCCAAGCCTACTCGCAGAAAATCAGCTAGCTGTCAAACAGAGTTTATGTTACAGAAGCAGTGTGAATTATTATTATTTTTTTTATGTGAGGAAAAAGTAACATAAATGGACAACCGCTGTCGGGCGTAATTCGATCCATTATTGTTTAATGCAATAGATAGAGGTAGAATCCTATGAAATATTAATTTCACTAAAAATAGAAGCTTGCTCATGGACATCTCTCAGTTCCTGACAGCACTAAGAGAGCCAGCACAAAGCCGTGGGACCGACATGCCATTCAGCATGTCAGCCAGTCCCCTCCCGTCACGGGAAGAGCTTAGGATGGTCACGTATTTGTGGGCAGTGATATCAGAAGAGGCTTTCTCCCCCTGCAATTCAGACAGAATTATTACTAGACAGTTGGATAAATCATATATTTAAACCTTTCAAGATTATATTATACATTCTTTACAAGGTAAACTTAATAATCACTCTTAAAGAATATCTTTTTTTCACGGTGACTTTGATCTGATCTTGTCAACAAAGTCGCTGTTATTCCATAATTTTTAAAATTTATTTTATTTTATTATTTATTATTATTATTGCCTACAGCATCTAGTCTTCCTAGGTGGTCTCCTATCCAAGTACTAACCATGCCCGACCCCGCTTAGCTTCCAAGATCAGACATCAGGCTTGTTCAGGGTGGCATGGCCGTAGACCATGGACCGTGGCTCCACTGGGACGCGAACCCAGGACCTTCTGCTTGTAAAGCAGACATGCTAACCGCTACACTGTGGAACCACATCCTATTCCATAATTTAATATTTTTCCCAAATGAGGCAATGGCTCTCCACTCTTGCCAGGGAGAGGTGGCCAATTCTGGTAAACCTGTGAAGTCAACACACTTTTCCACAATTTTAATTCCTTCTCGATCCTAAAGAACAAATCAACTTAAAGCACAGTTTTATTTTTGACTCTTCTATCGAAAAGTCTGTGTAGGGCTTTCTCTGTCTTTAATAGTTAAAAATTGGTCTGACGGTGTGTAACATATGACCTTACGCATGCTGACCCTTGCGCTTTTCTCCAGGTTTATCCAAACCATTTCCATTCTCGACTCCAGTCTGGGAATCTCAGCTACCAGATTCCTCAGACTCTATGCAGTAACCCCTGCTCCTCGGCCCTTTCGAAGTTCTGTGACTCGTTTATTCGTTTCCATCCTCTAATTTTCAAAATTTCGAGTCAAGCGTATTTACTTCAAGAACCATTATCTAAACTCCTTTTGCTCTTCGTGATTATTGTTTGTTTTCTTACCTCTACATTGTTCATAACTGTAAGTGACCCTTTATCAATGGAATATCTATCATAATTCTTTGATAAAGGTGTCTCTCACTGTAGTCTGAGCTCCATCAGTCCAAGGACTCTGTTTTGACTCTTTATCGAATGCCTAGTTAATAACAAGTGTTAATATGTGTTGAATAAGTAACTGAAGGGTTTTACTACTCCGTGGGCCACAAATTAGCAGTCACATAAAAAGAAATAGCTGTGAGGCCAGCCGTATCATCAGCAGAGTTGATACAGATACCCCACCTAATCATTTGGCAACCCATAGGACACATATGAAGAATAAACCTATTAAGTTGCAATGAATTTGGTCCTACGTCATTTACAAAGTTATTTAGCTGTTTAATACATGTAGTGCTCTCTGTCCACTAAGAGTCTACCCCAGTTGTGCACCCCGTAGTGATGTTTCAGTCGGGGATGGACCACAGACAACAAGGAGGCCCCATGAGGCCATAACTTGTCTATGTTACATACGTTTAGATAAACAGATGTTACATACGTTTAGATAAACAGATACCATTGTGCCATGACTGCCTGCGGCATTCAGTATGGTGACATACAGCCCAGGAGCAGTAGGCTACACTGCACACCATGGGAGGGCAGCGGGCTGTGCCATCTGGGCTATGTAAGAGCCCTCTGTGATGTCCACACGATGACAGAGCTGCCCAAAGACGCATTTCTCAGAATGCGTCCCCATCATTAGTCAGCACATGATTGTACTTCATCTGTGATGGTAGGTGTTCTGCAATGACCTTCTTCACATCGTCACAGATCCTACTCCTGTTCGGGTACCTTACAGACACATAATAAACATTGCTTGATTGATTATGTTGAAAGAGAATTCACATTTATGCCTTTTAATATAAAAAACAAATCAGGAAATGCAGCTGAGAAAAGGCATCAGAAATACACAAACTGATTATCTGTTTTCCTATAGACGGAAAAAGAAAATAGATCAGTACATCGAAATTGTTTAAATCAGTCATTTGGGCGCTGTGGGGACACTGACCGATGGAGTACATCGAACGTCCCCTTTGCAGTGACCCCTTGGAAGGGGGTGAGGACAAGAAAGGACAGTGGTCTGCTATGTAGTCAGCTCTGCTTTGATTTGTGGTAATTTGTTGGGGAGAAGAAATTCACGACCATGAGCCACCAGGCTTCAGGGGAGCGTGAGGTCTGTTTGCAGGAGTCTGTGACGAGAGAATAGTACTCATATTAAGATGAGGAGACACTGATTCTTTTAGCCTAAAAAAGCAATTTCAGTGAACTGTTGATTCTCCGCAGTTATAGATATCTAAGTGGAGCATAGAAACTAAAACTAAAATGACATTATATGTGTAGAAAATGAGAGTAATTTAGATTAAACCACTTTCATTTTTTCCCTTATTCTATAATCTATCAAATCAGTTTCCACATGAGTTTAGAAATTATAACAAGTACAATAATTAAATAATCTATGTTTTACATAATAAAAACCCTACTTAAAATTTCATGATATTCAAAGTGGCATCTCTAGCATAGTAATTTTCTTTCAAAGAGCAGAATGATTATTGTCAGGAACATTTTATTTTGTAGAAAATGAGAAAATTATAAGTGCAATTATCTTTTCTTACTTCCAAATTAAACCACCATAGGTTTAAAATTGTCAATTGGACAAATAGCTATATTTGGCGAATTGCATTTTGGAACTCAATTCCTAGAGTCCTTGAATTTGGATTCAGTTTACTGTGGCAAAGAAAAAAAATGCATTTTTCTTCTCTTGACAGATAAAATTGTTTTATTTATCCAAAATTATTTAGAGTGAGACATATATTTTCAGCTCTCAAAGCTTATCTCTTATATGATAACTGAATTATTTTTGTAACTAACATAAATAAATTAGAGTTCTCCAGAGAAAGAGACATAGATAGATATAGATAGATATAAATGAAGACATAGATAGAGATAAGAAGAGATTATTATAGGAATGATATCAGATGATTATGGAGGCTGAGAAGTCCCACAGTCTGCCGTCTGCAAGTTTGGGGACCTAGGAGAGCTGGTGGCATTTGGCTCCAGTTTGGGACTAAGGCCCAAGGACCGGGAGCACAGATGTCCAAGGGCAGTAGATGAACGTCCCAGCCCAAGCAGAGAGAACAAGTTTGCTTTCCCTCCACATAGCGTTCTAGTCAAGGCTTCGGGAGAGTGGACGATGCCAGCACATTAGGGAGAGCAGACCTTATTCAGTTTGCAGATTCAAACATCAGTCTCTTCCAGAAACACCCTCACAGACACACGGAGAGATTATGGGTTACCTGCTATCCGGGCATCCCTTAGCCCGGTCAAGGTGACACATAAAATTAACCACCACGCGTGGTACCAGGATAATAAAATATATGAGATAAGAAATGTTTTTTGGTGTCTTCCCTGAATTCACCACTCTATCCTCAGATCCCTTCATGGGTACCTAGGCTCGTATGTCAACTTCCTTGAAATTCACTGAGAATTCATTTAATTCTCTCATGGCTTCTTTTCCTCACCAAATCTTACTCTATGCAAAGAATTTTATATCGGTCATTTATTTTTAATATATATTGTCTTCTCATTCCTCCTCCTCCTCCTTCTGTTCTAGAAGATTAATTACATGCAATGTCCGAAAATAAGTCAAATGGTTTTGTTGAGTGAATATAAACCTGATTGGCTGATAGTTCCACTCTACAATTAAGTTTCTTTATGAACAACTTGCTGTTGGGTAAAAATTTTAAATTATCTGAGTCTGTGGAGACTTCTGGGTTTACCCAGATACAGAGGCACACTTTTCAGGGACCTTAGCACCAATATTTACTGCGTACTGTGTGTGCAAATCTCTGTATACACCTGTGAATTCGAAATAGTATATCCTTCATGTCACACCTAGACAGGCATCTCTTAGCCTATGCTCTCTCTTCCTTTTTTTTTTCTTTTTCCAGACTATTTTTTCGAGCAGTTTTAGATTCGCAGCAATACTGAGCAGAAGGTAGAGAGCTCCCGTATGCCTCTCCCCCGGCCCATGCAGATGCCTCCCGCATTATCCACATCTCTGCGGAGCGGGGCATTTGTTACAAAGGACGAACCTACACTGACACATCATTGTCTCCTAAAGTCCGTAATTTAGGGTTCGCTCTGGGTGCTGCACATTCTACGAGTCTGGACAAATGCGTAAGGAAATATATCTGCCATCGCGTATCGTACAGTGTAGTTTTACTGCCCTAAATATTCTCAGCGCTTCGCCCTAATCTCTGACAACCACTGATCTCCTCGCTGTCTGCATAGTGTCGTCTTTTGCAGGATATTATATATTTGGATTCGTACACTTCGTAGCCTTAATTCATTTCTGGCATGTTTAGGGTCCCACATTTTTCGTGCACACTGTTCTCCTTCGCAGCGAGGAATACACACTTAAATTGCAATCACGCTTGAGAAAATATACAATAAAATTATTCTAGCATCTTTCTGTTTCCAGTAGTAGACCCTCAGTCTTTAGAGGAAAGACATGCTGTTTTAACCTCCATAGGCATTAATTAAGCAAACTTTATCACACGAATACGTTTATTTGGACAAAAAAGATCAGTCCTGAGAAAAGACATCATATGGTATGCGGTTATTAACATTTAGCAGGTAGATAAAAAGCGTATATTAAGAGTGGGGTTCTGTGATATTTGATGCATGCTGGTCTTTATTCTTTTTTTAATTTTTTCCTTTTCATTGCTTACAGAATGTTTCATGGCCTCCTTGCTTTTAAAATTTGAACCTTGTTTCTAGCTCTTCAGCTGCAGAAAAATATATATTCTCAAGGTCAGTAGGCCCCTTAGAAATAAGGGTGAGCTTTCTTCAGACTGAGAAAGGAATCGACTGTTAATCCTTCCAATGTTTTACTAAACTTGGCATTTCCTATAGCAGCTAGATATGCGTCTCTAATATACGTATCTAATATGCATTTAAGAATCAAATTATTGAAGGATGACGCTTTTATAAGTGTGACGTATAGTCAGAGAAAGGAACTAAATAGAGGCGGAAAATAAGACAGGTAAACCAGATTCCCTCACGAAGCCTAGCACAGCTGGATGAACATTCTCGACCGAGCGCCTTAGCATCTCCAGCCTGCGTGGTTCACCAGTTAGATGAGAATTTGACCAGACAATGTCTATGGCCCTGTCTACCACCAAAACTCTAAATGTAGTCTACACTGGATTTATCAAGCTGTCTTCCAGCAGACATATGTAAGTATCCTAGATGTCATTTTAAAAAGGATCCAATTATTAGGCACCCGGCAAATTAATGTATTATAGAAGATGGCATTTAATAGAAGAGATTTTCATAGAACACTTTTATCTGCCAGGTCGAGCCAGCCACAGTCTGCATTTCAGATTCTACAGACCTGACACATTTTCTGAAGGAGTATGGACAGAGGTATTTCATGGCACACAAAATAATGACATTACTTGAAATATTCATTAAATAATAATGGTCAAGAATTCATTAAATGCAAATATAACCCAAAGATATGGCTAACTCATGTGAGAGATCAGAAAGTGCTTTTCAGAAGTAGTACTAAGCCACGTCTTCATGAATTAGTAGGAGCTAGCCAAAGATGGGATGTGATCTGAAGCAGAAGGGTCAGAATTTGCAAAGATATAGGGAAACAAAAACAGCACTTTTATCAAAACTGAATAAAAAATTGCTGTTGTTTGGGTTTTCCCCAAAGTGCTAACTACAAGCTATGCAAAAGTTTAAACGCCAAATTAGACTAAAACTGCTACAGAAGCATGTAAAATGTAATTTTAGATAACCAACTCATTTGGGAAGCTTGTATCTGAATTTTTCATGTTTTAATTAAAATAATTTAATATTTCTTGAGCGTATTTTCTTAAACGTGTACAAATTCTGCACATATTCTTTTCGTAACACCCTTAAATCTACCTTAAACCTTACGCCTGATTACATTTCCGATGCTGTTCTTGCCGGCTTGGCTTCAAACTTGCATGTTTAGTCAATAACCTGGTCATTGTCAACCCCAGTGGTCATCAACTTAACCTCATTTTGACAACAAAAAGCACCAGCTACTCTGCTGCCAGGAAAACAACGCAATCCCATTTATGTCCTGTTTCCCGTTTAATTAGCCTCTCACTGTGAGCAGACGCCTGTCGCCTGTCCCCGGGCAGGTGACCATCGCAGCCCCCGCTTGTGGCGTAACGCCGATAACTTTCCTAGTTAGAGAGCAGAGGTCAGTGCCTGGCTTCAAAGCTTCAAAAGGACAGGCTGACCCACTTGCTAGGGGCTGATGCAGCGGGTGACTTTAAGTTGAAGTCAGTGCTCAGTTACCATTGAGAAAATCCTAGGGCCCTTAAGAATTATGCTACATCTTCTCTGCCCGTGCTCTCTCAATGGAACAGCAACACCTGGATGACGGCACATCTGTTTACGCCATGGTTTACTGAGTATTTTAAGCCTGCTGTTGAGACCCACTGCTCAGGAAAAGAGATTCCTTTTAAAATATTGCTGCTGATTTGGCAAGGCCCCTGGTCACCCAAGAGCCCCGATGGACAATGAGATGAATGGCGATTTTGTGCCTGCGAACGCAACATCCATTCTGTAGCCCATGGATCAGCTTGCAAGTCTTACTGTTTAAGAAACACATTTCAAAAGGCTGTAGCTACAGAGACAGTGATTTCTCTGATGGACCTGGGGAAAGTCCATTGAAAATCTCCACGGAGGAGTCACCTTTCTAGAGGCCATTAGGAACGATTGTGATTCATGGAAAGAGGTCAAAATACCATTATTAACAGGAGTTTGGAAAAAGCTGATTCCGACCCTCATGGATGGCTTCGAGGAGTTCAAGACCTCATTGGAGGATGTAACTGCAAATGTGGAAACGGCCAGAGAATGAGAATTAGAAGTGGACCCTGAAGATGTGGCCGAATTGCCACAATCTCACGATAAAACTTTAATGGGTGGAGAATGGCTTTTTAAGGGTGAGCAAAGAAAGTGGTTTCTTCGGGTGGAATCTGCTCCTGGTGAAGAAGCTGTGAACATTGCTGAAATGCCAATAAAGGGTTTAGAATATTACACAAAGTTAGCCGATAAAGTGGCATCGGGGTGTGAGAGGACCAACTCCGATTTTCAAAGAATTTCTACTGTGGGTAAAATGCTACCAACAGCACGTCATGCTACAGGAAGTCATTCTCAGGAAAATGAAGAGTCCAGCGAGGCTGCAAATGTCACTGTGGTCACCCCCAGTGCAGCAGCCACCTGCCGGTCAGTCAGCAGCCATCAACATCCGGGCAAGACCCTCCACCAGCAAAAAGATTACGACTTGCTGAAGGCTCAGATGTTGGTTAGCATTTTTTAGCAATACAAGATTTTTTAAAATAAGGTATACACATTGTTTTTATAGACAGAATGGCATTGCACACCTAATAGACGACCGTGTAGTATAAACAACTTGTATGTGCATTGGGAAACCAAAAAAAAATGTGTGACTAGCTCTACTGCAATATTCACTTTATTGCTGTGGTCTGAAATTGGATCCACCATATCTGTGAGCTATTCCTATACATAACTTTCCATCATTAACTGGGAATAGTTTTAATTCTCTCTGTATTAACTATTTTATAATACTACTGAGTCCTACTTGCTGATCACAAATCAACGGTTGGGTCAAACATGGTTCATTAAATGACTGGGTTATTATATGTCATTCTTAAAACAACTCTTTGTACTTTTGAAAATCACCCCACTTGAAATAATAATAATTGCAGTTTTGATTTTTGAAATTCAGATTCTCCCACGGCTGCTGATTTGTATTATGTGCCAAAAGACCTCTCGACTTTAAGCTTTCAGAGAATATGGTAAATAATGAAAGGGCTGCCATAGTGATTTTTTTTTTCTTTTCACTTTGAGTTGTCATCTTCCACTTTCTTTAATCCCTCTGCCTCCTGAAGTCCTGAATGCTTTGCTCTACTTCAGAAGAAAACTCACAAAAATAAAAGAACCCGCCCCTCTCCCAGAGTCTCTTAAATCACAATTGGCCAAAGAATTTCACCTTTTGTCTGCACACAATGTATAGTTTTTATGCGTTTTTTGCTAGCACCATTAATAAACAAACTTTCCCATCAGGAGTATGCAAATGAAAGAAAATGCGTTCCCCCAGCCCCCCGCTTCTTTTATGGCTTTGTACTCACGGTCTAAGACATTCTTATTTAAAACTCATAGAAATGTATCATTTCGTGGGAAAAATATATTTTACACATCAGACCTGTCCTTTCAATGGTAAGTTAGGTGAATGTTGGGGGCAGTGAAAACATAGATCTAATTTGGTTAATATATCAAATTTATTTTTTTCACCTATGGAATGTTCCATTTTGAGAGAAAGAAGAGAAAAATATAATAGGAAAACCAAAAACGAGCGTGTGCAGTTCCGAGACGATATATAAAAAAATGAGGTCTACAGTCTCAGTTAATCGGGCAGCTCGGGGTGCAGCTCGGAGCCCCACCCAGGACCCCTCAGTTTGTGACGCGGTTGACGGTGCAGTGGTCCAGCTGACCGTTCGCATTGCCCCTTGGGAGCCACACGAAATGGCTCTGTCCGTCCACAGGTGTTTTCTTGATAGATGAGGACAGGTTCTGACAAACTGCAAAGGCTGAAAAACTATAAATTGAAAATTATATACAATGAAAGGTGGCGAAATTTCTAGATCAAAACGTCTGAAGGTTTTCACCTAACCCAATGCCAAGTAAGGGCTGGCCCGCTTGATCCAAGATTCCCTCAACCCCTCTCATCTGAAAACAGTATCGGAAGACAGTTGTCCTTGAGTCTCTCAGGATTTCTGTCCCCCACACCTTTAAGGTCTTGTGAGAGAAACATTTGCTTCCTTTTAGACAATCTTTCCAAGGATATTTCTGTCGTGAAGACCCTTGATATAGAGAAATGGTGTCTTGTCGGGAGAAGACAGATTTCTTTGCAGTCTTATAGGAACTACTGTCTCCTTCTAGAGAAAAGGCAGGCGCTTCAGTCCAGAATCCCAGAGACGGCGCATCCCATCGAAGCAAAGGCGAACGCGCCGTCTGTGCCAAAGGTTCGGGTTTGCGCGGGTTGGCGCGGCTTTCGTGTGATGCAGCCCACCGTGTGCGCCGGTGTCAACCCACTTTCTGCCCGTTACTGTGGAGACTGGGCCTCAGGCACCAGAACAAACACGCGGGCCACTGGCAATCGCTCCTGTCCAGTGGTAAACCATCCTCCATGTGCGGCTCAGGATCCGCCTTCTTCCACTGCCATGAACTTGAGCGTGTGGGTTGAGTCTGTCTAGATGCCTGGGCCCCAGAGGCTAATGTGCGTCACGTTTTGGGCCTCATGACCATGTCTTGTCATTGGCTGGCGTCAGCCGGGGCGGTAGAAACGACAGGACCTCGCCCCTCATCTGGTCGGCTAGCCTCGACTCGTGCTCGTGGGCGCTAAATTCCAGAGCCAGGGCCCTGTCGCCGTGCCCCGGCGCTGGGGGCGGGAAGGGGACAGCACCGGCTGCAGAGTGGAGTTCATTCCTTATTTAATTCTCCAGGTAATGGCTCGGAAGGGTCAGTGGCCCAGGCGCCGTCACAGCCAGCCCGTGGACACCGTCTCAGGGCCCAGGGCGTCAGCTGCGCCCCAGGGCTGTGCCCGCCAACGAGGCTGTCCCCACCCAACACTGGACTCCGAGTGTCTCCCGAGAAAGATGGATAGCGCAGCTTTTTCTCATGAGATCCACCCAGTGTTACTTTCCTATTTTTTAAAGTTACTTAACCCTCCAAAGCTTTGCGTCTTTCACTGCTGAAGTAAAAAAAAAAAAAAAGGAAAATAATTGAGTGGCATTAGGAGGGTGAAGAGGAAGACGAAGAGCGTCCGTCACAGCTCAGGAACAAACCTAGACACAAATGGAGGTGCAAGGCTTTTGTTAAAAATATTCACGTCGTAGACACCGCTTCTCAAGGCCTTCCTGACTTCAGGCTAATGTCCTTCGCGGTGCAATGTCTGATGTCTTCCAAAGATCGTCACTTTTCTCTCCTAATTTTGAAAGACAGGACTGTGTTTTAGCCTTGAGTTCTCTCTGTCATCCTGGTTACTGTCCAAATCAGCTCTCTCTTCCCGAGGCGATGCTGTCTTTCCTCGGCATTTTTTATATTAACTTTCCTCATGGCGACGCACTAGAAATCATTCTTAAATGAGCCGGGGGACGCTGCCGTTTGCTTAATTGTTGATATGATACATTCTATAAATCTCACTATTGTTTATGAATAGAATTAAGATCACATAAAAATGTCAGTAGGAGAGGATTTACGACTTAGAATCAGAGACTCTGTTTCCAGAGCGAAGAGACGGGGCGAGAACGAAGCGTGAAAGCGGACGAAAGAGTGTGATCGTCACCGTGCACGTCGCACACCACGTACACACAGCGCACGTCACACACGCTGTGTGCTCACCATGAACATCACGCACCATGGACATCACGCACCATGCGCACACCGTGCACGTGCGCATGTCACACACACCGTGAACACGCCATGCACGTGTACCCACCACACACACAGTGCCCATCACACACCGTGTACACACTGTCATGATGTACACGCCACACACGCCATGCACGTGTCCACAGGCCGAGTGCGTTAATTAGCAGGTAATGTTCTAGGGAAGATGCGGGAATTAAGTTGTAATCGGTTTTATAAAGGAACAGAGTGAATCCGAGGGCCACTCTGACAGATCAGGTAAACAGTGAAATTAAAGCACGACGCACGAACACGCGTGCCGCAAGGCATCATCCTGCAAACGCGGCAAGTCAGAAGCTCTTCTGGGCCGGCATAGCCAACACCTGGTACCCGATCTAAGATCCCACTGACCTAATAAAGCGGGTCATTTCCAAAAGGCTCCTCCCTGTGTAAACTCGGCCCATGTCAGGCGCGGGCGGACCCTCTCCCACTGTGCTGGAAAAATGACTTTTAAAATCGATGCCATCGTTTATTCATCTTTGAAGAGTCACATTTAGATTGTACTGCTGCATCTCTGCACCAAAGGTGTGGCTTAGGTGGCCACGTGAAGCCACCAACCAGACACGAACTGCATGGGCCTGGAGGGCACGCCGTGCTGTCGTGGTCTCGCCAAGAGGCGAGATCCTTGGATTGAGAACTTGGTACCAGACAAAGATATCAATTAGCGGATGGCTGGAAACGCCAGCTCAGGGCACCCAGCGCGCCGGCGTCTAAGCGACAAGGCCTTTGGGAGAGATTAGCAGCAGACGGAAGCAGGGCTTTCTTTGAGCTCATTTAAATGGTTTTCTCTTCTCTGAAATCAGGTCACCTTACCGAGGACACAGCCCCTTTGAGCAGAGTTACGGCTGACTCGACAAGAATGACCTCCCAGTTTCCGGCACCCGCCACTCGACTCGAGAGGTGATGAAAAGTGTTTTCGCTGACCCTTTTTTGAGAAAATAAAGTTATATTTTGCAGGTATGTGTAAACAGTCTAACCGTGCCCAAGACTCAGAAAAAAAGAATTGCCTCAGCACTCTGATGTAATGACCTAATACCAGGCCTGAATATTGATTTTTAAAAAAAGATTTATCAAGGTATCACGTAGCATAAAATCCACTCTTTTTAAGGGTGTAACTCAATAATGTGTAATACATTGAGAGTTGTGCAAACATCTCTGTAATCTAATTTTAGGAGAGCAAATATTGATTTGGAAACAAGAGAAGTATCAGGGATAATATACCGTGCTATTAAAATCAAGTAGCTAATATATAGCATATATAATATATAAGCTATATAAATAATATAGATTATTTTATATATTTTATATATATATATCTATGTTCTTCCTAAAAAATATTTTCAGCTATATTTTGCCCTCTAGAAATTTGAAAATAAAAGCTACAGGCTGTTGTTATTAATGTCATATACATCAGTCATTGCGCATGTAAAGAGAATGGATATTGTTTAATAAACCAAAATGAGAGCCCAACCGTGACACAGAGATGGGGCAACATGAAAGAGCGGAGTGAAGGCACAGGCTGCGGGCACAGAGGTGGCCCGCGTGGAGCAGGAGACCTTCCCCACACGATGGTGCCCCGCCACCTGTGGCCAGCCCGATAGGTGCCGGTCCTGAGCTTTAAGACGTCCCGTTTTCAGGAAGAATGGAGATCGAAACGTGTCACCTTCTCCTGTGGCAGCTACTGAACTCTCTCAGCCATGCCTAAGCTGCTTTGTTGTCTGGGAAAATTGAATTTTTCTGGAAATGTGTTCCTTCCACCTTTGTCGAAGCGGGTCATATTTAGGGGTATACGGACTCTTTTTCAAATAAGTAGGGGTTTGGGAGTTATGGTAGAGGAATTCTCGCCTAGCACCCCGTTTTTCCGAGGGCGTGGTCAGTATGATTTCAGTCGTTGCTTCACGATTCACCTGGTGGTCATGAGGGACACGTGCAGTGCACTTGAAAAGTATTTGTATTCTGCAGCTACTTGATGTCATGTTCATTATGTGTTAATGAAGCCCATGATGTTTAAAATTTTCAAATCTTTTATAGTCTTGATGGTTCCCTGCTTTTTCTATCAGCTGCTATTAGTGATTTAAAAATCTTTCTCTTTTTAGTTTTCTCAATTCGGCTTGATATATTTTGAGGCCATATTATCAGGTATGTTCAAATATTCTTATTTGTTTTAATCTTTTATCATTATATAATATCTTTTTTCAATTCATATCTCTGGCCTTAAATTTCCGAATCTGATAGTATATAGCTGTACCAACACTCTGGGCTTTAAAGAAATTTTTAGGTTTGTCTGTTTCGTTGGATTTTTGGATATTTATTTTTAAAGTTAGATATCCCATCTTTTGGTTTTAAATCATTGTGAGTGATTTTTTCCAGCTTCACTGACTTATAATTTTATACATAAAAACCACACATATTTAATCATATAACTCGACAAGTTTGGACACATTCATCCACTTGTGATACCATCATCGCAGTCAAGCTGACGAACAGATCGATCGCCTCCAAGAGTTGCCTCATGTCACTTTGTATTTTTTATTGTTTTGTCCCATGGGAAGCACACAACATGAGGTCTGACCTTTTAACAAATTTTCGAGTGCATGGTACTGTGTTGCGAGCTACGGGCACTGTGCTCTACCGCAGATCTCTGGAGCTTATTATCTCATGTAACTGTGACTTTATACCCATTAAACAACTTCCTATTTTCCCCCTTCTCCATCTCCTGGTTACCGCCATTATATGTTCTGCTCATATGTTTGACTATTTTAGGGACCTCGTATAGCACATCATGCAGTATTTGTCCTTGTATTTGTCTGTTATTGGATGCATAAATGCTTAAAATCATTATAACTTTTTGATCAATTAATTCATAATCATTATGAAGGGACATTATTTATTTTCTTGGCTTTGAAATTTATTTCATTGGCTACTAACTTAATATAGAAGTGATATATATTTCTAAGCTGAAATTTTTGGTTTTTAATTGAAAGATTATGAATGTGGTTGTATAAATATCCACCTTCCTAATGCGTTTTAATTTCTATCTGTTTTGACTTCCCTTTTCAATATTTTTCCAACTTATTTTGTATTACTGAGCATTTTTCTAATTTCATTTTGTTTGTTTTGTTATTTTTTTTAGCTTTATTTATTGAACTAGATTTTTTTGGTTACTGTTGTGTGTGGTCTGTATTGGCTACTTGAAGATTGACATTGTCAACTTTTATTTATCACAGTCAACTTTCAGATAATATCATATGACATCACATATGAAACTCATCATATTTTTCATATCTTTCTCCTTTATTCCATGTATGTTAAATGTTTTATATAATGCCATTTCTGCTCACAAGTCACTGCCTGAGATTCTGCCTTCGGCTGAGCCCAAGTATATTGATATTTTCAGGAAGCACAGGCTATAAAAAAACATGATGAAAGAAATTATTAAATTAATATAAGATTAAGCCAGACTTTAGGGAATTCTAAAGGATGAAAGACCTGATAAATATAAAACAGTAAAAATAAGGTACCATGAATAACGCTATCAATCAGCTTGTACTAATACACATTGCTAGAACATTGACATTTTAGGGGATATATCTAAATATTGATTAGATTAGGATTGCATGAGTGAATACATTTGTCAAAACTCATCAAATTCTCTAGTTAAAATATATTCATTTTATTGCATATGATTGTTACATGAATACATCTATTTAAAAATTAAAAGAAGGTAATGAAGATATTTAAGAGATGTATCAATTAGAGCACATGAAACACACCTGAAAACAGATTTAAATAAAATAATTTCAAACTAAATAATAGTAATGAATAAACTTTATTATTTAGCAAGATAATGAAATTGTGCTTCTTTTTTTTTAATATAGACTTTATCTTTCACACAGAAATGCTAAAACATTTGATAAACTTTTATAATATTTGGAATTTGTTTTAAAATAGTTTGAGCAAGAGGGAAATGGAGGGAAAAGGTGTATTGCCATGGTTTGATCACAATTGAAGCTGACAGTTTGTCACCTGTGTCTCTCGATATGACTTTAAGTACTTCTGATATGTGTTTGAGATTTTCCATACCAAAAAAAAAATATTTAAGAGTGTGAGCTATTTCGTAGTAATTGGATCATACATGGATTCTGTAATTCCGGACATTTTTATGTCTGAAAAGAAGATATGGCATTGTTTGATTAGAAACTTGCTCATAATTATTCTTTATTAGCATCTTGATATTCTGCTCATTAAGAGGCATAGGAAAATTATTGACTGCCAAGTGAGAACCAAGCTCTATGGTACCTAATTATTTTAATCCTTTTATAGACTCTTAAAATCAAGAGCAGTTTCCAGTTTTTAGAATAAAAAATGTGGAGGCTCCATGATATCACTGAATAATATCTACCAAAGTTCTGATTCTAACACAAATAATAAAAATAATGCCACGAAAACATGGTTTTCCAGTCTTGGTAAAAAAAGATAAACAATTGCCTTATGATATGTGAAAACATTGAAAGTATCAAAATAATTACATTATAGCAGGAACTCAAAAGGTTACATTACAATCCACAGGATACTTTTCAAAAAACGTAGGGCATTTTGCGTGGGAAAATCTCATACGATGGAGTTATCTTGACTCTGGGGTCGTGAGACTTTGTGTCATTGACGTACAGCAAAGCTGCTTTCTGTCTTTCCTCAAGTGCTTTGATCTCTCTCTAGAAAAGTTAAATTGATTATACCAAGGAGAATTCAACATCTCTATTTTTTTTCTGAGATTTAATGTATTTTTTAGTCCTTTCATATGTCTCATCCAGGATTTCCATAAAAACCTGCTTCGCTCATGGTGGAAGTTTTTATTTGTTTCTTCCCCACTCTCCAATCCAAGAAAGTGATTTTGAATTAGATACGCTGTTAAAACATGGCTTTGCAATATTTCTCACTCTGCACTACAAAAAGACGTTGGCAAAGACTTTCAAAATTCTGGTGGTTTTTCCTGCTTAGCTGAAGCTCCTGTAGTTGCTATTGATTAATTCTTCGGACTGGTTATCCTCTTGTGTAAATCTTTCCTCAATCGTTAAAAGTAGCTTGATTGTTTCGGAATGGCTTTAATTCTGTGTTTTAAATTTACCGAATCTCTCCAACTCGCCTATTAAAATTGGTTTTCTCTTCCTTAGTGAAATATTTTATTGTTTAGCTTTAAGTATAGAGAGGGGGAGTTAATAGCTCTTTGTACGTCCAAGCAATGAATTCAAGACCTACACAAAATTCGGATAATTTCCTCTTATTCACTTAACAAATAAGTATTTAGAACCTGCTTTTATCACGTGCTGTTCTAAGAACTAGGAATACAACAGGACCCCTACCCTCGCATATAAAATACTGTACATATGTGTTCTGTAATTATTTATGTTACTTTTTATCCAACAAATTATTTCTAAAACCTACTATATTCAGAGTATTGTCCTAGCGCTTTTGAGGAATAAGACGTGGTTCATCTCCAGATGGGTCGACGTGTTAAGAGATGTCCTTGGCAAGCTAGGTGTGATGCGGGTCCCATGCCGTTATGGTATGAAGCACAGGTGCCGTAATGAAGTATTTCCCAAACACAATGTGGGGTTTTAGAGAGCCTCAGTTTGTGTGTGTGTGGTGTGTGGTGTGTGAGTGTGTGAGTGTGTGTGTGTGTGTGTGTGTGTGTGTGTGTGTGTGTGTGTAATGGATTAGGTGGGCTGGGGTGAGGTAAATTTGAGAAGGAGCCATTGGAGATTGGTAAAATTTGTTCTCAGCAAGATTTCTAAGTGGAGGCACTGGTATGTTTTGCAAAACCAGGAAAAATCAGTGTGTTTGGCAAAGGCGAGTGCCTTTCCTTTTTCTTCGAGGCTCCCTCTTTGGCAACGTAGAAGGATTAAATTATTCTAGGCGACGCAAAAACTCGCCTCGCTCCCAGAATTTCATATTACTTTCCAAATCACAGCACTGCCACTGCTCCGAACATTTGCATGTGTCATCATCTCCTACCGGTCAGCAAATCTGTGCTCACATTTACCTGTCCCTCCGGCCAGGGTTAGCATCTTACTGCCCTCTCTGGGCTGTGTGATCTTGCTTCCTTTACTCTCTCTGAGACCTCGCTTTGCTTGTCATGATGAATCTTTTTGGGGTCTCAGCCTCTTTTCTCCATGGCTTATTCCTTTATCTATGTACATTCAACCCATTGTTGTCTACAAAAATCCCTCTCTGGCGAATGCACTCTCTCTTGCTTTGCACGCTGTGCTTCAGGAAAGAATAGTCCCAATTCATGGCTTCCGTTCACCTCCTCTTCTTAAGAATTAAATTAGTTTAAAAAAACCATTGCGTGCATATGCCCCACTAGTCACTGTTCTAGATACCAAGGGAATAGATTTAAATGACACATTCAGATTCCTCTAGAGAGTCAGAAGAGTAGATAAATAGCTTAAACGATGACCATGCTTTGAAGGTCTAGACCAGGGAGGGACATTTAAGCCAGAGTAAGTTATTGAGATTGGATCGCCACGTTCGAACTGAGCCCTGCAGAGTGACAGGATGTGAACAGGAAACAAGATTGTTTAGAAAAAAATGAAAATGTGCAAGAGACATAAACATTGAATATAATATTTTCAGTAATGAAAAACAACTATGCGATTTGAACAACAAAATAAATAACCGTAGTTTTAGATTACTATCCAAACAATAAAATAAATATCCACTAATCCATCCTGATATAAATAAATGGTTGAATGAATAAATAAAAGGGAGTATTCCTCCCTGCAGAAGAATTTTAAATAATAAACATAGAAAGGGTGAGGGAGGTAGAAAATTATCATTAGAACGCAGCCACAGTAACTATTGCCTCCGGCAAGGTGCACTGATAAATGCTGAAATTAGGGGGTGGAATTTTAAAGAGATATGGCCTCTTCTGCATAGCCTCAAAGGCCCTTCTCCGAATGCGTGTAACTTAATGGTGCTGTAACACAGAGGTCCACAAATGTTTCTCTACTCTTTATTCTAGTAGGGCTTAACACTCTCCCCTTCATTGTTGCTTCTACAAATATTTAGTTACTTCTACTATAATTAAATGATCAACGTTAAAATCACCAGTGACAAGTTATCACGTATCTCTCGAGACAGTGTGCGTACACGCACACTTTACCTCTCCTATGTTCTTCCCCCCAATTTATTACTCCAGGTAGGAGAAAACATCAGAGCAAACCAGGCTCAGAGACAGGCTACAAAATATCCAACGAGTGGTCTTCAGAAGTATCAAGTGTAGGACGAACAAGGAAACACCGAGAAACTGCCACAGATCTGAGGAAACTAAGGCTTCACGTTAGCTGAATGCAACATGGTATCCCGGATCGGGTCCTGGAATAGACAAAGACATTCGTGGAAAACTGGTGACATCTGAATCAAGTCTGAAGATTAGTTGGAAGTATCGTACAGATAAGAGTTTCTTGATTTTGATGAATGCATCCTAGTTATGTGGTCTGTTTTTATTAAGAGAAGCTGAGTGAAGGATCTACAGAGATGCTTTTTATTGTATTTACTACTTTTCTGAAGAGTTAAAATTATTTCAGAGTAAAGAAGGAGTAAAAAATGATTATGTGTAGCATAATGAGCACATGCTAAATGGGAGTATAAAAGTAGCGGCCTTCACAGTCAAAGTCATGATCCATGAGAGAAGAGAATAAGTTGGACTTCTTAACAATTAAAAAGAAAAACTTTACTCTGTGAAAAAAAAAAAAAGAATTAAGAGCAAAAATACAAATGACAGAGTAGGAGAAAATAATTGTAAAACACATGTCTGATAAAGCGCTGATACCCAAAATATAGTTTTTAAAAATCTCAATAATGAGAAAACAAAACACCCAATTCAACGCTATGCCAAAGACCTGAACAGACACATCGTCAGAGAAGATGGTCAGGTGGCGAAAAGCGTGTGAAGAGATGCTCTGCATCACACGTGGTGGAGAGTCTCAGGTGAGCACGCACCTGTCAGAACGGCCTAATCCCGCAGCGCTGACACTGAGCGTCGAACAGAGAGCAGAGGGAACAGCAGAAACTCATTCGTTGATGCCAGGAGGGAGAGCTGCTTTGCGAGGCGGCTCCACAGCGTATTCCCGAGATAAACATGGGCTCACCGTATCATCCCGTAATCACACGCCTTGGGGTTTTCCCAGATGAACTGGAAACGTCTGTCCCAACAAAAACCCACACGTGAATGTTTACAGAAGCTTTATTCACATTTGCCAAAAAGCGGAAGCAACCGAGATGTCCTTCCAGAAGTGGATAAACTGTGGTCCGGCCACACAATGTCATATTATCCAGTGATAAAAGGAAGTGAGCCATCGAGCCATGAAAATACGTGGAGGGACCTTAAACGCATATTTCTAAGTGAAAAGCCAGCTTGTAAAACTACGTACTGTGTATATAACATTCTGGAAACGGCAGAACTACAGAAGCAGTGAAGAGACCAGTGGTTGCCGGAGGTTTGAAGAAAGGAGGGGTGGACAGGGTGTTTAGGACAGGGAAAGCATCCTGTGTGATACATAATGGCTTACAGTAGCATGTAATGTGTGCAACTTCATATACACATATGACATTATGCATTCCTCAAAACTCATTGAGCCATACGACAAAAACAGCGAGCCCTCGCGTAAACTGTGCACTTCAGTTAATAACATATTCCTATTTCATTTTTACAAATGCATCACATCGATGAAAGATGTCGATGACAGGGGAAACTGAGGAACAATATTGGAATTCTCTGCACTTGCTGGAAAATTTTTCTGTAAACCTAAAACTTCACTAGAAACTAAAGCCTAATAGGCAAACTATAATAGGCTTTAAACAGGAGGTGGAGTATGTAAAATGGTGATCATTTCCCCTTGCTTTTCTCATGGAAAATGGAGAATGGGAGATTAAATCAGGAAATAAATCACATTTGAGGTAACGCTGGGGAAGAGATGTGGGTTTGGCGTGGTGTGTTTGGGGAGGGGCTTCTGTGAGGAGCTAAGTGACAGATAGAGGTGCAACTTTATTGGAAACTACAATGTCACGAATTGTGTGGCCTTTGGTGCGGCTGTTTTCCTGCGTGTTAAATAACGGTTGTTAAAAGTTATGAACGAAATCATGTATACTCTTCCATTGTTTTAATTTTCATTTGAACATTCAGTGAGCGTTAAAGAATGGGACAAGGCAGGTCCATGCAATAAAGAACGGTCGATACCCTACTGGATGGTCTTGTCATTCAAAAAGTACCGTTTATGTTGTTCTCACTCGAGAAGCTACTCCATTACCCATGTTACCCCAGGCCTTGCGTGATTTAAGGGAAAGCTGAAGTCTCCACGAAAGCCCCGCCTACCGAGCCTGTCTGCAGCACGTGGAATCACAGGAGTCCCTTTGTTCTTGGCAACGCATCGTGCTCTGTGTCCTGTTTCCAGCCTCCTAGGATTGTGGTTGGTGAAAGCGAAGGGGTAGCTCGAAATTGTCACAGAAATAGGCAAATATTACAAATTAGAGTATTCCTAATACTAGTATCAGCATTTCAAAGAACCAACTTTTAAGCGTTTACTAGCATAACAAAGCTTAAGGCTAACATTAAAATTGAATCAAATAACTTGGCCATTTGTCCCCACATCTTCTAAATATTGCAAGTCCTTTAGCAAGAAAAAGTGAGCCCCGAGCAAAGACATGAGCGATAAAGGGCGGTAGAGGATTCTTATATTCTTCTCAGATAAAATATCAGCCCCCAGTGGTACCTCCTCAGCTTCAACACATCCACCCGTGCCCCACCCCTACTTCGAGTGGGCTCTCGCCAGAAGCCAGATCCATCTGCGTTTGCCACCTGAGGTGAATATCCAATGACTCATCGATATCATGTTTCTGTGTTTTCAAGAGATTTCATCAGTGTTTCATGCAGCTGTCCCCAGAGTTGAGACTGAACAGAGTAGAAAAGCTATAACAGTGTGTACCCAGAAATATCTTTCTTTGTCACCTCTACGATCAGTTTTTTTTTTTTTTGGCCTGAACTGCCCTTGGTGTTCGATCCTTACTTTTTCCAAAGAGCCAATCACCTAAGACACAAGTTTTCCTTCCTTGTCATAGCAATTATTTTAAGTTGTTTATGAATTAGCTCAGAGGGGAGCCCTTCCTTTCCTTGACAAATTAGTAACCGATAGGCACGTAAATGCGCTGAAGCACTTTTAGAGCTTTATTCTGAGGGACCTCGTGCTAGATCTGAGTATGTCATTCGGGAACAATACTCCCCTTAGCTGCCCTCGTGGTTGTGAGTGTCTCAGGAATGCTTCCTGCTGAGCTGATCTGTGTTTGCTCTGCAGTACAGATGTGCAGCAGCATAATTCAGACTGACTCCTCCAAATAATACTTCCTCTGACGACCCTTTCGAAGTGGCAAGGTAGCTGGGAAAAGTACAGAATTGGCCTGAGATATCACCTCTCCCAGCAGAATTCAAAATACTGCTGCGAAACTGGCACCTTAGAACGTAAACTGTAAGGTGATATAGTAAAGCAGCTGACGGATGGCACTCTGCACCCAAAACCGCTAACTCTGTAGCCCTGTAGACAAACCACAGAACTATGGCAACAGTAACAGAAAAGCGCAGACTCCATAGGGGGTAAAAAGCCAAATGGATATGGGGTAAGTAAGTAGTATTTTCCAAATTGGTCAGATACCTAATGGCCTTCTTTCTACAATTACAAAGGGGGCACATGACATTGGAGAAAGTGTCACAGTTACCTGCAGAAGCAGTAGGAACGCTTTTTAAGTTGCTTACTACTTACTTGATAAGTCCTACAGTGCTAAGTTAAGCTTAAGGACTGTGACTGTTTAAACCGTGTTTACCGTTAGGAGAAGCCTATAGAGAATTTACTCTGATTTTAAGATCCAGTGCTTCCTTCTGTGAAAAGCTGTTTTTCCATGGTTAAGGATGCCGTTAACGTCTCACAGAATCTTTTAAAAGGCATATCAGATTTTATCCCCATAGGTTTCACTGGAGAATGATTGTATTTTTGGATAATTTGGGGAAAGTTAAACAGTTCCATGAGATGGCACATCATAAATAAATGTGTTTGCCCTTCCACTAACTTTGTGTTTACTGCAATCTGACAGTCTACATATAAAGGCTCCATTTAAATGTCAGTCAATAGTGCTGTTTGTTTGTTTATTACTGACAAGTATTTTGTTGCGATGAGCCTGAAAGCATGTTGGTTGCCGACGTGGACGAGCCTGAAGATGCCTCGACGTGCCTGTAGTTGCTAGAAATAACAGTGTCATAGAGCAGACCTTTAATGCTGTCGGCCGAGGCACCGGTTGGATTCTTCACTCAGGACTTGGAACGAGGTAGAGCGAATCGTGGCCCCTAGGGCAAGTCTTGTCTTGGGAAGAGGCTGGCGAGCCTCACAGCTGTGTCCCTGGGGGTGTTGGCCGCTGCCCTTCAAGTCAGTCGTACCTAGAGACAATCAGAGGGCTTAGAGACAATGTGGGCCCTAGAGCCCAAATGCGACTGAGAGACTCTTCTCTTGCCCTCCAACCAGACTGTCTCGAAACTCAGGCTAGCAGTACATAGAGGAATTATTATTTTTTAAAATAGTTCTTTCTATTGAAATCACAGCATCTCATACTTTGAACATTGAGTGGTGAGTAGGCTTTATTTTCCATCAAGAGTAATTTTAGCGTCGGGAGGAAAAAAACTCAATTTCAGGTAGAAGAAGATCATGTTTTTTGCTGGCAAAGAAAATAATTAAGTATTCTCATGTCTGCATTAACTTTCAGAATTTTGTATGTGAATGTACGTATATATACACAAACACGTATATCGGTATATATGTATATAGGTATATACATATATGTTTTAGTAATACGCATACCTTTGCCATGTATTAGAAAAGAAAAACAAAGTTCAGAACAGAGTGTCGTCAACGAGATAGGTAAGACAGAGACAACGAGAAAAATAGTCAGAGGCAGAGAAGGCTCCAGCCATGAGGGTTTGCGGCATCACAGATAAGTCTGCTTTTCCTTTTTCAACTAGAGACATAAAAGGGATCAGGACCACTAAGCTCCGTGAAACTGAGTTTGGTGCTGTCCTGCGACCTGGAACCCCGTCTCTCGTCTTAGATTTAACCCCCTGGTCGTGACAGGCAGTCAAGCACGTGACTTGGTTAGGGTGCCACCAACATAAGTAATAACCAGCAAGTAGAAACCACGCCGAGTTTCACAGTCTCATCGAGATGCCTCAGAGAAGCCCGTGGCCTCTCGCGAGCCGAGTTCGGCGAGGCGCACCTGCCGATCCGCACCTGCCGATCCGCACCTGCCGATCCGCCATGCTCATGGCCGCTGCGTTTCCTTTTCCTCCCTGCCGCTCCCTGTTTTTGTCTTAAAGTCCACCATTCCCTGCGAGGTTGATTCATGTAGATAGAGACTCTGCAACATTATGAACATTTGCTTAAGCCCGTGGGATAAACCATATGAAAAGAAAAGTATCATCGAACATCTGTAATATGTTTTGGTTCAATCGTATAAATACCAGCGTCTTCCTGAAGTTGTCTGATTTTCTAAGGTATTGTACTGAGAAATGGGAGAGCCAGTTACTTGACTTTTTTCAATGACTACTTTGTTATAAACTGTAAAACTTTATAGATTTACTTGCTACATGGACACAGAAGTCAATACATATTGAGTTTTACCTGGGGCACATCCGTTATTAAAAGATGTCGAGTTACGCGGCTTAATTTCAGCGGGTCCAGATTAACTGCCTGCTGGTCTCAGATCTGCCTGACGCGATGGTGACCTGTGGCTGAGGCTGGAGTCTGTGCCCACGAGAGGCAGCTGATGTCTAACGTCTCGGATCTGAGTTGTTTTGGTGGCATTCCTGTGGCAGCATCATTCGGTCATGATGGCAGGATTTGTACCTGGTTTGGTGGGGTTACTGCTCAGGCTGGCCGGGGGCCGTAACCGGCACACTTCAAGTGACCTTCACCCTGAGGTGACTTTGGGTATGGTGATAATGAGAAGTTTTGAGACCTAGAGACAAAGCACGTCCTGGGCCACCCGGCTCTGGGAGGAAAGAGAAGGCCTCACATGGTCTCCGGACCCCTGCCAGGGCCCGTCCTTCTCCAGATGTCGCTATCTTGCTGCTTTTGCCTGCACTGCTCCCTGTGACTAAAACTGGTCTTGCGTGTCCTTCCAGTCACGGAACTCAGGCAGAGTTAATGCAGAGTTACTGCAGAATTAATGCAGGTGTAAACAAGGAAGCCCAGGAAACAGCGAAATATATATGTGTATGTATATTAAAGTGGATGAAAATAAACCCCTACCTTGTAGTGATTGGCTTAGGGACGCTTAAACGCACATGAATATTAACCGAGGTGTATAAATTGAAGAAAGGGGGGTGTTACTTAAAGCATTATGCTAGAAACCTGGCGGAAAGGACACACGTGCTGAGCTATCTTGGCGACGTGGGATAAATACGATCGACTCAATGGTCTAATTTCTGGAATGAAAGGACGACATGTCAAAGTTAGCAGGGGTTTCCTAGGGCAGTTTAACTAGGACGAGTTCGAGCATGAGGGATGCAGGTGAATCAGAACCAGCTGGCCTTTTAGAATTCTTCCCAGCTCGTCCTCTGTAGTTCTTTGATTTTATTAATGTGTTTGCATGTTTATCCCTTAATTACCTACTCTTAATACTGGATACTCCCTGTGTTAAGATGGATGGCAAAGTGTTATTTAGCGAGTGATAACTGCTGTATATAATTCAAGTTAAAGAGCTCATTTTTTATTACAGGATTATTACAGCGTAACTCCTTCAGCTAGAGCATTTTCAAGTTCATCTTCACTAAGGAAATCAATAAAAGCAAAATCAACAACTTTGAATGAAAAGAATAGAGAAAGACCATCTGGCTTATTCTATTCATCAATAAGCAGAAAAATTTTTCTGCCACCCATTTGTATAACTAATTTTAAATGAAATGGAATGATTCAACTTATTTTTCCTTCAATATTCTGATAGGTTCCCTTCTACACTGGTATTATGTGGCCTGAACAAACTGCTCATTTATGTTGTGGCATTGTGTACTTGAGACTGTTAACACTGTTCGACCAGACTTGACCTTAGAATTCCCAAGGCCCCAAACTGGAATAACTTGAGAGAACAATAAATAGGAAGAGTGCTGGATTCTAACTCTCCAAATAAAATAAACATCTGTGAGTCCACGCTGAAGTGAATAAAAAGCTGAATTAATAACTAAATAAGGAAGAAGTAAAAAATCTTCCTTGTAGAAGAATTACAATTAATAAATGGAGATGGAGTGCGGGAAATAGAAAATCATTCTTACTGTACTGTATCAAAATTGCAGGCAGCGTCTTCCGATGGATGCTCAAGTGAACAGGTGGAAGTCTAAATGGAAACAATATTTACATAGTCTCAAAATAATTCCCTCGAAATATGCAGTAATAACAATGGTACAGATAGTAAAATCAAGTGGGTAATTCTGACAGACACCATTAATGGCATTAGTAGCAAATGATCTCTGTATCCCCAGAAAATCTAGGCCTTAGATATTAACAAGGGAATAAGAATATAATAAGTGAATATTGATAAGTTGATCGTTTTCAAAAACATCATCAGACATCATGCGTCCCTGACAGGAAGTGCTGAGGAAAGCATCTGAGCTCTCCATTACGCTCTCCAACAATGCTTCGCCTCAATACAATTTTGAGAAAAACATTAGACAAACCAAAATTGAAGACAGTTACACAAAATAATTGATTCGTGCCCTTCAAGAGTCTAAAGGTCGCAGAAGACAAGGGAAGACTAAAGAAGTATTGGTGATTAGGGAAGATAAGGGCAGATGACAGGTAGGAACAACATAGAACCCTGGGTTGGCTCATAGGACAGAAAAAACATCTATTAATGGGAGAATCACTGACATTCGATGAAGTCTGTGCTTTAGGAAACAGCACTGTGCCAATGATAACTCCTTGTATTTTTGTGTTTGATTGTTATAAGCGACGTTAATCTTATCAGTAGCTAAGGAAAAGCCTACAGAAACCTCTGTACTATGTTTGCACCTTTTATAAATTCACAATTATATCGAACATAAAATATAGTTAAAATGCGGCAAAATCCAACAACAACAAAAATAACGGTTTAGAACGATTGGACATCAATGGTAATCACTGCAAAAAAAAAAAAAAAAGAAGCCTTAACCAAGCACAAAACTTCCTTCCAAACTATTCTTTGTTTTGCCCAAATGTTTCTAACAAAAATTGAAAGTTTTCAAAAAGAAATAATCTGAATATTTTGGGAATCTGTATTAAATGAAGCAATTTCTAAACGTTCTTATAGGCGTTTGTAATCACCTGCTACAAAAAAGGTAGTATATTGCGGCTCGCTAGTAGGGAAGGTGGCCGAGGCACCCAAGGACTGTCAGGCATGACAGATTCGCAGAAGACTCGCTGCGTCAATTCAAATGACTTTAGCAGGGTATGCAGAGCAAATTCAGTAATGCTTTCACAAGGGTATTTGGCAGATGGACTCAGTGCGTGTGTGTTAGTGCAAGAGAGATTCTGTTAATAGAGCAATAGTTTCAACAGCTGACACGTTGTGGAGACATAATGGTCCATCACCTCAATGATCGGTGACCTCGAAGGCTATAAATACACTGAAACTGTCTTTTGTGTCAAGAACCTGCGAGCCACAGGGTGCGTAAGAACCGTAACTGGCAATGGCATAGTCCCTAAATATGACTCTGCGTGACGGACTGTGACTGCTGAGAAGGAGCCGCCGTCTTGACCGGATCGGTAACCGGCATCGCTAATGTTCAGAGCAGCCGAACAGCACAACCCTTCCCACGTGCCGGTCAAGCGAACGTGTGCCCTTTGTCCTTCGTTTGTCAAGGTCAATTGCAAGAAATGTCAACCACCATGTCTTGAAATCGAAAGCTTATCAGCAACGTCTGCCTTAAAGAGAAAAAGTAAATTTTAGAAACTGTAACAGAGTAAAGAAAGACTTTACGGTGAGGCAATCTTTCTTGCTTCTTGGAATATTCCCATAATGTCTTACCGTCCTAAACTTGGCAGTTTCCAGAATAGCTCCTTCCACTTCCTGCCCATGTCGTAGGCACGCATCCTGTTATTTGCATATTTGGCAATAAAAATGAAAGAATAATGATCGCCTTATTGAACAAGAGCAGACATCAACTTTTGTCTCAATTATTTGCCTATGCTTTTCTTGAATACCTAGAAAAATATCTCAACCTTCTTTTCATTCACATAAAAATAGATTTTTCTCATGGGCACATTAACTTTATTTCAAAATCCCATTTCATCTGTTATACTCTTTGTTTCGTTTTTCCTGGAGTTAATCAGAAAGAGTTAACGAGATGTGAGTTTGGTACTAAAAAGAAGTGCATGCCATTGTTTTGAACACCAGCTGTTTCTCTCTCACACACACACACACACACACACACACTGTGGTAAGTAGTCATGGAAACAAAGAACTGATATTTTCAGGAACACTGAGATTAGCTGTCGAAATGATCCTAAGAATGAGGCATTGTGAAGTACTTGGCTCTTAACAAAATATGTTTAAAAGAAAGCTTTTCCCTCTGTAATGGCCTCTTTAACTTTAATTATCCAAGAATAACTATAATCTATTGATGCCATAAAAATGCGAATTGGTGGCACCTATTAAAACATATGTGAAAAAATGGATAAAAGAATAGGCGATAACTTAAAAATTAAGCATAGAACAAAGTAGTTAGGCTGTGTGAACATACCTGCAAAGTAAACTTGAGAGAAACAATGATTTATTTTTGATGCAGCATTGCATTAAATAATTAATTTTATGAAAGAAAAAAGTGCTTTCATCCGCTCACCATCCTAAATGATTAAATGTAACATCATCATGTCACAAGCCTGCTTTTAGTAACGTGGTAAAAGCCATTTGACCACTACACCTTGATAAATAATTTAATGACACTTACCTAAAAATATGTGTTGCGCAGGCTAAATTAGATGTTAGAACTTCAAGACATTTGTGGAGTTGATGGTACCCAAACTGCTTCACCTGCTCTGCATGATACGTAAGAAAACGAACATTTCTCAAGACAACAAATAGAAATGTCATTTAAGTCACTGGAAAATAAAAGGAGAGTTTAAAAATAAAACTTATTCTATATAGTACAACTTATTTAACGGTATAAATTACTTTATTTTAACTTGCTGAATAAAAAGAATGCTGGATCCAGAATCAAACACCTGGGGGTGAACGCCAACTCTAATCATTACTACGTGATGTGGAGAATACTAATTTATTCTCTTAATGTCTGTGTCCTTTTCTAGGGTAGAATTCAATAGTGTTTACGAACATATTTACTATATAGGACTTTAGTGTTATATGGCATTATTATTATTCTCACTGAATTGTTGTTTTCTTTTACCTAAAATGTAGTTTAGACTTTGGTGTGTAGGATTCCATTGGTTTTCGTACATGCAGGGAGCCAATCAGCCAACATTCCCCCCCACACACACCCCCATCCCACAGTCACGAGGCAGAGCAGCCCCAGTGACTCAAACATCCCTTGTTTCGTCCTTGTCAGTCAACCTCCGGCCATAGTCCCAGTCCCTGCCAACCGCTGGTCTGTGTTCCACTTCATGGTTTGCTTTTTCCCGAAGCCAGTATAGATAGAATCAAGCAACAGGAGGTATTTTGATTCTGGCTTCTTCCACTTAGCAAAATGCATTCGAGATCCAACCATAGTTTTTTTTTTTTTTGCATGTGAATCCGTAGCTTGTTTTTTTTTGTGTGTGTGCTCAGTGGTCTTCCAGGTCTTCCTATATACACGAGAGTTTGTTTATCCATTTACCAGTTGTAGGACAACTGGGGTTTTATAGGAATTTTTACTTCTTATATTTTGAAGCTCTTTTTTAGGTGCATAGAGCTTTAGAATTGTTATATCTTTCTAGAGAATTGACTACTTTGTCATTACATGCCGTCTTTACTCCCGATAATACTCCTTGTTCTTAGGTCTACTTCATTTAATATTTACATAACTACTCTAGTTTATGTTTTACTAGTCTGGACAGACTACTAATACATATTTATTTTTTTTCTATTGTTTTACTGTTAACTTATCTACATCCTTAACAGTCTCTGCCTTTGTTTCTTGATAAGAAAAAACAGCAACAAACAAAAAACCCCACATATTATTACTGACTTCATACATTTTGTTGTGAATATCAAATAAGCTAATTCATATAGAGTTATTAGTTTGGCACCCGGCACATAGATAGCATTTATTTAATATTGCTGATGTTACAGTGTTGTCACCCTTCACTATTTGAAAGTGTGACTCTCCTCGATTGAGGTTAATTACCTCGTAATTATGTATTCTGAAGAATCTGGAGAGCTTTGGGCCTTAAAGAAGCTCCAGCGTCTTAAGTTTTCTCATTGTTTTCTTCCGTCGGTCGTTCATGTCTGCCTAGTACTACTCCATACCTCAGACCCGACGCCTCTCACTACCACGTAACTACCCACTCAGCCGTGCCCCAGCAGTGCCGTGGAATGGCTCCCGTGTGGCAGCGTTTTACTATTCGCGTGCAGCAAACGGGAGAGTCGTCTCTGATTTGCATAGGGCGGAGCTTTAGTCACTCATTGAATATTCGCTCTGTGGAAAAGCTTCTGAGCATCCCATCTTCAGTGACTCTCGGGGACCAAGCTACTTCAGAATGCCACATTCATCTTCTACCGGCTGTTTCCCTCTTTCCACCTACAATTACCTTCTTCTTTGCTTTCTTTTCAGATTCTTTATAAACTCCAAGTTTTCCACTTATTCTGCAGAGTTAATTCTCGAACGCCTACCTACCAATCAGTTAAGCATTACTTTCTCCATAGGTATAATCGTTCTTGTTCTATTGAAAAAAAAAAATCTGTTCCTTTGGTAGCACGAACTGTCAATAGGCACACTAAGTTTATAGGAAGAAGCTCTAACTTGATTATGTTAGTTTTAATATCATTTTAATATGTCGGTTTATCATTGATAATTGTATATATTAACTTGAGAGGTGAAATGGAGGCAGAGTCTAAGTGAATGTCTTTGGATATTGTTCGGCCTCATTGTTTATTCGGGTTCAACACATTTAAATGACTCTTCAACTGCAGAACTTTCTATCACACTTGCCTTTAATCTAATAATAAATAGCTCTTATAGAGATTGAAAAAAGAAGAATTTTATTACTCCCTTCAGTTCAATTGAATAGCTATTTTTAGTTTTATCCATAATCTTAATCCATAATAATTTCGATATTTAACAGGTCCTTTCCCAGCCATAGCGTGACTGAGTGTCGGCGGGTGTTTGCAAGCTGAACGCTCTCACGCCCGTGTATGTCCACGTGGGCTCTCCAAGGGTTGCATGTTTTCAGTTACCCATCCGTAAATGAGAAAATTAGCTGGAAAGTAAAGGACGTCTCTCGAGATCAAGTTTGAAATGCATATTAATGATAAATTAATATTAAACCCTAACATCGTCCGTGTGCTTTGCCACGTAACACCTCGTTAGAGCAACGGTTGAGACATCCATCATTGATCATTTCATCTGTACTCTTAGATATAATTTTTTTCTTTATTTCTAAAACCATCAGACAAATAAGAATAAATATGCCAGCCTGTGTTGTCCTGGATTCATCAGAGTTGGTGTCTGCAATGAACTGCAGGTGTAGAAATGAACAAGTGAATTTTCAGGAAAAGCATGGAGGTTATGCCAGACGATGCGATTTTCAAGTAATTGCCCTGTTACTCACAGTGTGAGAACAGTTACAGTAACTAAGCTCTTTCTCCTTTCCAAAGTGACATTACATTCTTACTCTTATTAGCTTTTCTTATTTATTTCTCTTGAATCAAAGGGATTTCGATTGTTATTGTGTGAATGGAACATAATACAACAATTTGTTTTCATTAAATTCAACTTTGAGAGTGGCTTATGGAGCCTAGCAACGAGAAATAAAGGAAAAATTAATCAGACGCTTTTCTGTCACTGAATTTTGTGAGCCAAGTATTCATCACAGTTCACTCTGGAGAAAACCAATAATATACTTAACTCCTTCCAATCAGAACAACTTGGAGCTTAAAATAATCCTGAAAGGCGTGCTGTAGGAAGAGAAAAAGCACCTAAAACAATATGGTTGTTGAAGTCATATTTTAATAATCATAAGTAATTCAGTATGCAGCCATAACTCCCCGAAATGTCTAAGAGAAATATAAGGTCTGTCTGTTTGTTTGTTTGTTTGTTTGTTTTTAACATATGAACAATGTGGAAGGCAGATATATTTAGTGTCGATACTATGCTTTTGCTAACCAGGCAGTCAATTCCTTTCTCATAGTACTCAGGTCAAAAATTTGGCAAAATAAAAGCAAATCGTGATTCTGATTCTGGAGCCCAAAACATTTAACTATTTTAAAAAAAAAGATTCTTATTTTCCAACTGGCTGCCCTGCTTCTCATCTTGATCTAGCTTATTAGCAAAAGAGCATCCACAGTGACCTTCACACACAAAATCAGGTCGTAGGACTCCTCACCTTAAGGAGACCTCCGAGGCTTCCATTCACCTGCAGAAGAAATTGCAGGCGTGGCTCCAGCCCGCCCCGAGCCGCAGCTCACTTCCCAGCCTCAGTCTGTTTCTCCTCTTGGTTCAGGTCACTGAACGCCCGCCCGTTCCCTTTGGTAGTCACACGTGCGTGCCACAGAATTATGCCTTTCTGTTCGAGTTCGCCCTTCTTAGAAATTTCTTCTCTCCCGTCTTGGCATATTTGTTTCCTAACGAATGGATTCTAGCACATAAACCAGCTCAGAAGGACTCTCTTTCCGCTCACTTACTATGCATTATGTCGCGGTTTTATTTTCTTAACAGTACTTATCACATTATAAAAATACATGATTTCACTTGTTTTCTTTTTTCCTTCACTGGAATACAGCAAATGAACCAGATGCTAAATATTTTGTGAAAGCAGGCAGAATTCCTGTTGCTGTAGAACTTATGGGAGCTGACCCGCCAGAAACGCAAGTGAACTTTGCCTTAGAAAAATTACATACCGAATTAAATGCCTTCATCAACACATATGAGAAGAGTCACATGGCTATGGATGATGGCGAGAAAAAAGAGTAATCGAGCTGGTTGGAACAATATCCAAAGACCTTGAAAGTGGTTGAGAGTGATTTGCGGCCACAGTTAATGACTCTGCAGAGTGAATATCTTGTTAGATATTCACAGAGCCTGTAGTCATCAGAATATTTTCTTATCCTTTGTTTGTAGGATATTGCAGTAAAGGTTGCAAGGCAAATTATGAAAACAGACGTGAGAAATGTGTGACCAGGATATAGTAACTGAGGTCAAAGTATAGAGGAAGTCATTCAGGAGGTGGGCCTGTGATCATGGGACCAGGGCATGTCCCCAAGAAGGAGAGAAAGGAAAAGGTCTAATCTTCTTTTAAATGTACTGATAACTGACCCCTTGATAAGTAAACTAAAGATATTTGCGAGGAGGTGAGATCTTATTTATGCAATGTCCTTAGCAAGAAGTTCCTGGTTTAAAGTTCCCTATGGTTCACGAATAATAAGTTCCATAGATTTATAGGGCATGGCCCCCATCTCCGTGATTATCTGAGGGGTGTAAAATGGAGATGTTTCATAACCTACAGACTCCCCACTTTGTGAGGGGACCCGGAAGCCCTGCTTAGAGAATTCACCTATTATTCTGGGTCGCAGTGGGTGTCCTCATGAAGGAGGGATCCACGGACCCACGCAGGGCTTCCCAGATTTCTTTTTCTTTTCATTGCTTTCCTGATTCCTTGTATCTGTGAATTTATTAGTAAATAAAGCTCGGTACAGGGTAAGATCTCTGTGAGTCTGATCCGATCATCCCATCAGCTGTGTTAGTGCAATCTCCTATTTTGTATTTTTTGAAGAGATCATTCTAACTAGAGTGCCCTTGTCTCTGTAGATCCCCGTCACAAAGACCCCTTTAAGCCTCTGTGGCCGCATTTAACATATGTTAGCAACATTTCAAGTTTATGGTGTCGTTCATATTTCATCCATTACTACGTTAACGTGCACTTAACGAATGAAGTAACTAAGACACATTGAATTTCGCTTTCACGCTTGAGGCTTTAAGTCTACATTTCGAGAAACTTATTCGAGGTGAGAATTTTTAGTGTTGAGGTAGGAATTTTTAGGCGACTTAAATGAAGTTCGGTTAACTCATTAACTTACTGCAGCCAGATAACAAAGAGCTAGAAGTCTATATCGATCACACTCTATTTCAAAATCTATGCTCAAAAGGCAATTTTACACAGACGAGGCATTCCAGGGGTAAATAAATAAAAGCGAAGTCATTTCATTGTCAGAGTCAAGGTTCAGAGCTGTTACAGATCTATCAAATTAGAAAGTTACATATAATTACATTTTTATGGTCTGAATAGCTAAAAACTGGCAGGAGAAACCCAACAAGTTCAATCCATTTTATTTCTTACTGCTATCAAATATAAATAGAAAAGGTGATTTTTAAAGTGTTAGTACAGATCGTTATGACTGCGATCATCAAACCTGCAAATACCTTTAATTTGGTACAGATACGCATGGCAGTTATTATTCAGGGCTACATCCTGAATCCAGAAGAGAAGGAGGAGGAGTCCGTGCGAAAGAAAACTTGCATTTTGGACAAAATAATAAATAAGTAAGACATTTGGAATAGTACACATTTTGAAAGAGCTAAGTTCGGAAATTTGAAACATTTAACATGTTAGTTACAGTAAATCTCATCTAGTCCTTCACACGTATCCAAAAAAACCCAAGAATGGAAAGAAAATCTGTATAAATGTAGAGACGACGGGACTGTTTTTAAAAAGTGAGAACGTTTTTTCCATCTCAGTTATTATAAATTTAAATTTTGATTAACACGCAGTGTTCTATAGTAAACAAGGACCGAGACACCAGGAAACTAGCGAAACACTCTATTAAGGATCAGAGGTAAAAAGGAAGCCAGTATTTTGTTTCTTGTAGGAAGCATTAGCAAGAAGAATAATACGAAAAAAGTGGTTTATCTTCACGGGGAAAGTCTCAGCCAGAATAACCTTACTGTAAAAAATATTTACTTTTGCTAAAATTATACAGCTACACTCTTAATTCTTCGTTTCTTGCTCATAGTTTTAGACTTGGATGGTCCCTCTTTCTCTGAGGATTCTCGTCCTTGCATGTGCTCCTTTGCACTTAATTCTGTAAAAACTCTCAATTCTGAGGCTTATAAGATGGTGCTTATCTATGCTGAACCATAAGTAACATGAACATAGCCTGGAGAAAGTACGAAATTGTGTTGTTTTCATGAAAGTAGCATTAATATTACATGAAATAAATAGTCACTCACCTCGCTCCTTATTGGTCCAAAGTTTTGAGAGTAAATTCTCAGCGATATATGTGTGTGTGTGTGTGTGTGTGTGTGTGTACATATGTGTATTTAATATTTATACGTAAATATACATATATTTAATATTTCAGAACATAGCATAGTTAAGAAGAATATAAGCTGAACTGGCATCTAGTATTAAAGTTTGGTTTTTTAGATTTGTTTTAATTGGGTACATTGAAATAGCAAAACTGGAAAGAAAATATGTAATATGAATTTATAAGAAATAAAATGACTTGCAAAACTGCCATTCATTTAAAAATAAATTAGTGCTATTTGGGAAGGTAGAAAAGGAAAATGTTTAGGCTCTTATATTTACAAATAGTTTTCTCTCTGTGTGAGGAATACCGAGCACACAGGGTATGCTTTATGTTTCAAGTTTTTGGAAAAAATGAAGAATTACTGAGACTTTTAAACCATAGCACAATAGTAATTTTGTCATTAAAACATTTACCTCTAATGAGCACCGAAGCAAAATGGTACTTAAAGCCTTTAGATTTCACTGGAAATCAAGGGTAGTAAAAACATTATTTCATCAAAGTTCTTTCATATTATTTAAATAGATGGCTTTATATACCATTAATTATAGCATATCACAGATCTTAAGCGAAAGTGATATTATTTATATAAGCCAAATGTAATCTAAACGGCAAAGTCAAAAAGTGTGCATTCTTATTTGAGGAAAAGCCATCTGTTCCCACAGTGCGGGGGCCAGGCTACCTCAGAACAGAAGTAGGTGTTTGGATTTCTGTTTTCGGCTTGCCCAGAGCACTTTTCATAAATTTTGTCTCCCATTCCATGTTTCCGCCTTTTGTACAGCATTTTCCTGAAGCAAGGGTTGAGTTCCAGAGCTGTTATTTTTTTCTGATTCTCTTTATTTTCAAATATGTATATAAACAGTGTGCAAATACTTCATCAGTTATTTTTCTGGCATCATTGGAAAATGTAAACCAACGATGAGAGTTACATATTTGTTTTTTTCTTTGCATTTAAAAAAAAAAAACTTGTCTTCCAAAAAAAAAAAACATAACTGCATAGACTGACAAAAAAAAAATGCCTATTTAGTCATTTCTCTACACATACCTAAACCTCCGTTGTAGCGTTAAGTCAGATAAAGAGTAGTTTATTTTAGATTTGGTATATGGGAGTAAGCCATGAAATATAATATATTTTTGCAGTGATCCAATCTAGCAGTTGCAAGAATCTAGGACTTTAACAAAGATGCAGTGAAATGGTATTTGCTTCTGATTAAGTGCATATACCTTGTGGTTTTTCCTTACAGAAATATCATAGCAGGAGGGGCTGGCTAACGAGGCAGGATCCAGGCATATGTAGCTACGGAAGGCGAATACCGTTAACGTGCCTGCAAAAACACCCGCCCTCGGACCAGACTAGCTGGTGAGAAAGAGACCTTTACCCGGGTCTTCCGTGTCTGAAACCGAAAACATCAAAAATTAGAAAGAAGGATTTTTGTACCCTTTAATATTTCAGATTTCAAAATGGGAGGTGCATTTTATTTAGAAATTGAAACATGGTAACTGAATAATTGGGTAGAGTTAATGCCATTTAAACTGCTAATCTTTTACCATTGCTGACTCACTGCATAATCCCCCTTGGGTACAATGGCAGACAATGTAAGTGGCCATAATTTAAGATAGAAAGTAGAATCAGGAGTGAATTTTGAAAAGCATAAAATTGTTTTTGTGAATTTGTTTCACACAAACCTGTTTTTACATGCTTTTAGAAATGATGCGACGATGTCAAGAAATGTTAGGTCTCTTTTAATTGACTACCTTAAACTTTTGTTTTAAATAGATGAATTAACCTAAAAACGATTTTCTCATCTCCAACAGAAATAAATCCAACCCCAATCCAATGGCTGTCCACAGCCCAACTATATACAAGCCGGTTAACAAAATTTAACTGTAAGATCTTTTTTGACACTTGTTTAGTTTATGAATTTATATGTATACTACCCCAAACCTTTTTCCCAACCTTACTCGGAAAGAAGAGATACTATAAGTATTTAATTTATAACTCTTTCCACTACATGCATAGAAGAAATATTTTTTGAACAATCATATGGTAAATAGAAAAACATAATGCAGAAAATTAAAAGCACATGTTTTGTTTAAATAATTATAGTTGTTTTCCCTGTTTTAACAAAATTATGGTACATAACATATCCTGCTTTGTTCTTTGAGTGTTATGTTGTTGCTGTAGTTTCTTACATTAGGATTATTTGAACACATGATTTTAAAGGCTATGTAAAAGTTTATGAAATGCAGTATTGTAATTTATTTTACTATTTCTTTGGTGTGGGATATTTCGTTAATTTTCAATTTTTTCAAAATATAAATAGTACCTTAGAAAATAACATTGCCCATAAATTTTGCCTTTTTTATAATTTCCTTCATTTATTATCTTTTCCTAAATATAAGCATTTGATATAGTATTTCTAAATTTCAGTGATTTTGGTTTATTTTTATTTGTGACTTATGAGAACATACAGGTGAATCTTGCTTGTTATTCAGTCTCACAGTTTTGCTTTTTAACTAAGGTGTGTGATTTACTTACATACAATGTAATGAATGATATCATTGGGAGTGACATTTATTTTCTATCTAGAGCATCTGTTGTTTTTTTTTTTTTCCCCATCGTTGTGCTTATTGTCTTATAGTTTCCTTTTTCTACTTTCTTTTGGTGAATCAAATTTTCAACGTTCGATTTCAACTGTTTTATTGAAATTTGAGATACATCCCTTTGTAATGGTTTTAGAGGTTTCTCAAAAGTTTGAAATATGAATCTTTTAACATATCACATTATACCTTGATGATGCTATAGTACTTCACACACACACACACACACACACAGAACGAGAACCTTAAAACAGTAAAACTCTATTCAGCTTCCATGTGAGCTCACATTAATACACGTACACATCCAGTTAGCTACCCCGTGACCCCTGTCCTGAAGAATATATAAATTGTGTATTTACCCCAATACTAGCTCAGGTTTCATTTCCCATTGTCACTGCCACATACACTTAGCAACATCTAAAACCTCGTGACTCTGCCTGTGCTGAAGAGGGCAGTGTCGTAAATACAGAAAGGAGAGGAGGCTGCCGGGGGGAAAAACGATGGGTGATTTTCCCTTTGTGGGATTCAGCTGGATGTGGTTTGGTTCCTCTTTTCATGCGGAACAAATGTGTGATCGGAGGGATTTGGGAATAAGATCCCCAATAAGGCCACCTGCCCTGCAGAGAGGGCTGCAGGGTCCTGTCTCGGCCCCGAACACGGACAGGCACCTGTCCCAGGAGACATGGAGCCACCTCGAGCTGCTGGGGGAGCACGGGGACAAGTGAATGTCACAGGTTAGTCTCATGCCCGATGAGCAGAAGATCGGCGAAGGGAGGGGATAATTCTGAGGGCTGTTTCTCCTTTGCTAGAGGCAGAACGAGGCCTTAATCATCTTCTCTGTTCTTCTCACTGTGTTGAAGTCATTTAATGTATGTTTTGTTTTGCTTTGTTTTTGCCGGAAGACAAAACTTTATTCTAAAATATAGACCTCAGTAACAATGAAATACCAAAAGCCAGTCACTGTAATTAAAAAAGTAATAGGAATTTGCTTCATTTTTTTTTCCCCCAAAAATACAGAATTATCACTGTGAGGATATACTGCCAACCTCATTTATCTGTATTCGAATTATTCATTACTCTATCTTTTTAGTTTCAGTCGAATACTAATACTTCACCTACAATTTTGTGCCTAAAGCACATCCTTCTTTTCGGGTCTCTAGAGAGATACATGTGTCTGCTAATAGTTTCAGCTTGATATGTCCTGTGGGCACCTCCAACCCAGAATGTTTAGAATGAAACTCATTCTCCAACTCTGCTCTTTCCTTCCATTTTGGAAATGTTGTCAACATTCGAGCAGTTTCCACATCCAGCAGCTTCCAGTGCCATAGCGATCACGGAAAATGTCTTCCCCATGTCCCGGCCACATAGCATTCACACCTGTGTTAACACCAATGGCATCTAAGTCATTTCCCTTTTTCTGACACAGCTCACCTCCCATGTACTGGGGTTAGAATAGCTTTTTCTAGAACACAGATGAGAATAAACATGTCCGGACGTGCACGAAGATGCAGGGATGTCGAGGTCCTGATGCTTTCCTGTCGCCGTCTCTCTTCCCAGGCACCCGATTCTCCTCACACCACGTCTCTGCCATTTCCTCGAGGGAACGTGCGTCTTCACATTTGCTGCTCCTTCAGCTTTGCTCTCGTTTCTTTGCCTACAAGCCCTTTCTTCAAATTTGCCGATGGATCATCCCTATTTTCGTATTTTTGGTGTTATTCTGGACATCATTTCACCCGGTTGACTTCCTTCGCCTTCAAATCTAGCGTTACCCCAAGTCTGGGATGTCAGATAATTACAGATGTTACATGAATAAAACAAATGAGTTGTACACTTATAGTTACCGCTCTTGATAAAAATTGTTTACACGCATTTAATCTGTCATCACGGTTATCATATTTCTAGGCAAGGCTTCCTTAATTTGATGTGTATAGATTTACATATATGACTAAAACTTATTCATTAGAAATTCCGGGTGCTTTCTCACTGCCCCTCCCCTCGGATAAGTTTACAGTTTTGGCAATAAAGACAGTACTTTTTTCTTTTAACTTAAATTCTTGAGCTGTCAATTCACATGGGTTATTTTTGTTTAACTGATTCCACTGCTGTCGGAGTATTTTAACACACCAAGCAAGGCTTTGCTCTTCCTGAAATTACATGTCTCACATAATTCTCCTCCCTAGATTTGGAAAACGGCGTTAAGTTTTAAGTATGGATAATAACATCTGACACGTTCCCAGACTCCTGCAGCAAACCTGCCTCCATACTCACTGCCTGCAGCAGCACTGGGCTCCGCAAAGCAACACAGTATTTACTTAGCAGTGTAAATATGCATTTCCTTTATAAGCTGGCTGCCACACACTCGCTGAGACACCACATAATATTTATTACAGTTTGTATCATATAATCGCCATCCTGGAGTTTGAACCAAGCAGAAACGTGCAAGGTGATATGAATGCTCACCTTGTTACCACCTCTTCATCTCCCCCCACCCCAATACTGAAGATTCGACATAAATTTCGATGACAGATTGAAGACGGCTTTTTCATTTTAGTTTATTTGAATCAAATGCGTGCAATTTTATAACAAAAAGCTCATTCTTTCAGGGAAAAAAATAACTAAATAACCCCAGTGGCTTAATGGTCCATTCTTTAATCACACAGAAAATTAAATGACTTGCATGTAACTGTCTGTTGAGTAAATACTAAAAATATTTATTTTACTCCTGTGTATTCTCAGATGCCCATATTTTATCTAATAATATTTATAATTATCAGTAGTCGTGATATCAGTGGTAGTGGTCTGACTCTGGTGAGAGTATTAAGAGTATTCGTGGTAGTAGGAGTAGTAACAGGGGTAATAGTACGGTAGTATTTATAGTACTGGTGGTATTTATGGTACTGGTGGTATTTGTAGTACTGGTAGCAGCGGCGGCGATTCGTAAACGTGGGTCGGACCGAGGCTGCGTTGAGCGTTTTGTGTGCATGAAGAAGGAAGAGCTCACCCCTCTTCGTGAGCTGTTGCCTGTGGTGGCTTTGACTGGGCGTTTATGTTGTACCCCGAGATGGGCACAGTCATGCCGTCTCTGTCCCTGGCCGGCGCTCGTCTTTGCACAGACTGGCCAGGTGTCATTCACTTTACGGATGGGCAGGTTCTAAGGCAGGGAGGCTAGGTATGGCACTGACAAGTACTTCTGCCACATTCAGCCAAAGCATGGTCACAGGTGTAACCCAAACATAACAGGTGCGGGCGGGGGTCCCGCTCTTGATGCTGAAAAGTCAGACCAAGACCATGTTCGCTCTGTAGCACGCAACGTCTTTGAGGCCTAAACATGCAATGTGTCCAATATAGTGATCTGAGCCTCATGTGGCTATTTAAATTTATCAAAATTAAATAAAATTAAAATTTCCGTTATTTTTGTCATGCAAGCCACATTGTCAGAACTCAATGGCTACATATGGCTAACGGTTGCCTACTGGACGGAATGAATGGTACAGCTGTCCCATTATCTCGGAAAGTTCTACTGGGCATTCTAGATCACACAACCTGAGTGCCAGTGATACACGTCTCTGTGAGCCAAGGTTTTGAAGAAGTGTCTGCTCCTTACATAGTCACCTGCCGATTCAAGACACTTAATGGAGCTAAGCTGAGACCCAAATTGCCCGGTTAAGCCCAGCTCAAATGCCACTCAAATAAACTCGATATGGGGTTGTTATTTTAAGCCACCGAGTTTGGGGATTGTTTGTTATGCAACGAAAGCTGACTGTTCACATATCTGAACCTAATTTCCGTAGAGGTTGGGAAATGCAGCCTGGCCATGTGATCCAAGAAGGAAAGAAAGTATAGTTTTGGGGAAGACATTTTGTTCACTGTCTTTCGTAGGCACTAAAGTCATGGTGATGTCACTTGTGCTATTTTTTAATCGGTAATCCTCACGAATAGGCCAGACGTTATTACATACATTTTATGGATGAAGAAAATGTGAGGTGGAAGCTTTAATTTACTGAAAAGTGTTAATTTATTTAGCAGCTTTAGGAGTTAGCCCAAGCCATCCCAGCTTTAAATTCCGACGCCGAGTGCTCGCTCTTTCCACAGCATCCTGATGGATTATGCTTCACGGAATGACCCAGGGCCACGTGAAACTCGCAGTAAATCACAAAATCTCCTGGGAACGTACCGTATACTGAAGAAAGTAATCAATGTGCCTTTCGGTCAACACTTTATTTTCTATTTTTCCAGTTCTATTGCATTTTCAACATTACTGAGCTTTTTGTTACTCTAATTTTCAAAAATCTAAGAATCGTGTTTCAGAATTACTCTAAATTGATATATTTTCATTTATCTCTGAGATAAGCCATTTGTTAGATATAACGCTCGTGTAGGGTAAGAATTCCAGAATATTCATGTAAGAACGGTATATTTGCAGTTCCCGTATTTTAGGATTTTGTTTTTCTGTATTAAGCTTTTTATCTGCATCTGGACTGTATTGCAAATGATCTTTGCTTTTCAGCCAGTTTGTAATACTATCATACAACTTTATTGCTTCCTTCTCCCTCTCATCTTTCTGCTCCAGTATATCTCATATAGAGATTTCATTCCCAAGATAATAGAATTCCAGACAGGTTCATTATATCTTTTTAATGTAAAGCGAAACTCCGCTTTTCCTAATAGCTTGTTGGTGACTTTAAACAAGATCTCTTTTTCCACATAAATAAAGTGGGCATGAAAATGATATTGCCACATCTTAGGATTTTTGTCATGTTAAAATGTCATGGCGATTTTATTTTCTGTTTCTGTGTCTGGTGCTGAATTATTTAGTAGCCTTTATTATCTTTACCTTTTTTTTTTTTTAAATCAATAGAACCTGTCTTCATTAATTTAATTTCCTCAACAGAGGAAATGGTTTCCATGGTATCGTTTGTTCTTTTTTGCATTTTTACCTGGAAATTTTGTTTGCAATCAATTTTATTTGGGATTCTCCGATTTCAGTTTAAATCCTCTAAGATCAGGACAGCAAGTATTTGACAAAAATTACCCTTTCTTCTTTTTGTATGCTAAAGCCCATCCAGGTCTAGTATTTAAAATGTACATATAAAATATGCTTTTAATCATATCTATATAGTCGGTTTTATATATTTGTCTATCTTTTCCAATGTTGAATCTCTCAACGGGAAAAAAGAAACGAAACTCCAATTTAACTTCAACTTTAATGGTGCTAATTGAGTGTTTCTTTTGTTCATCTATCGAGTCATTCACCCATCTAATCATGCCTCCATTTTTGAATGAATACATTTATTAATATAATAATGGGCTAATTTAGTCACTCCATTTTTTTAACATGTAAGTATCAAATTCTTGCTAGTGAAAGACTCATCATTTGTTCTTGCTTCCTAGCTTTTTTTTTTGTAGAATTTTTCACCTACAAATTAATTGGCATGTTTATAATTCATTTACGGTGATTATATTTAAAAAGTTACAACTACTTTATAACTTAAATTAAATTTCTGTAGTGGATATTCATAAATGGACAGTTATTTTTTTCAATAACATAGTTTTAAAAGATTTGGCGATATTTAGAGAACTAGAGCCTGGAAATAGGTTAGCATCAGATGGGATTAGGAGACTGAATATTCTGGCTACCCGTTCTGTATACCGTGGTAAAAGAGGACAATTAAAGTATTCTTATACACACAGGCATCCCTCCCACAAACACAAAATTACATAGGAATACCTATAAAAAAAGATAAAGTAGGCAGATTCTTTGAAGAATACGCAATGATTAGCATTCATTAGTATAAGCATATGAAGAACACTTAATAATAACTTTCCGGTTTAGTAATAACCGGAAAAGTTATTTATCGACTATGAAGTAACTGCAAAATGATATAAACATATTTTTAAAAAAATACCTAAAATAGAATACAGAGGTGTGCCAATGATAACACTTTGCTTTACAGTAGTTAGGAATTAGATACCGACATGTGTGCTATAATCATAAAATGATGAATTTAATATTACAGTAGATGCACACTGACAAAGATTCAAAGAAAAACACAAATTATAGCAACAAATGTCTCGTAAGAACTATATGTTCTGTTTCTAAGCCACTAAGTCACAATAAATTTTGTCTTCTTTCACGTTATCTTGTTTAACCTGATAGCAATAATTGGTTTTTATGTCATCTCTTCAATTTTATTTCTTGTAGCTGTGAGTTTCAACAGTTCTCCAATATGTGTATTGATTTTGAAGCCTTGCCAGCGCTTTTGGCTTTTGTTACTATGCACAGAAATACATGTTAACCTTTCAGATTATTGACCATTTGAAGAAACAGGAGAATATATTTTATTTAGTGTTAATGTAAAGATTATTGTAACATTTTTCTGACGTCTGTCCACCGTTTAAAGACGATATCCAAGCTTCAAGCAAAATCATCAAAAATGTAGATATATTAGGTTCCCATCAATGCATTTTCCTCTATATCTCTGTTCCTGATGCATTTGCAAGATGTTTTCATTTTTAGCAAATTCCATAATGAATGAACTCTCCGAGTTCTTCAAATATTCTCATATCGTAAATGCCATCCAATTTAATCAAACCAGTACTTTATTGAACCCAAATACGTGCCAGGCATTACGCTCAGAGGTGATCAGGCAATCCTACCGACAGCAACAGAGCCCATGAACTTCCAGATCTCAGTCATCAGCCGTTACTGAATGTCCGGATGCACTATATAACTGATGCTTAAAAGGAAGAGAGAAATCTCTTACAAAAACATTGTCCCAAGAGTATAAATGCAAAACGCATTAAATAGGTATATGATCAGAGAAGACGTTAAGATTAGAAAAAGAATTAGAAATTATGTCAGTTAAAACTTTGGTTGCAAATGACGGAGGACTGTTGCAAATTTGCTTCGGGAGGAGAGGAAAACTAGGTTAATGCGTGGGAAACAGCTGATTCTTCCTGGGACCACAAGCTGCAAGGCGGGAGCCACCCTCAGTCCGGTCAGCTGTCATTTCTCTCGCACGCTTGCCCGTAGCCTCATTTTCTCCTGCACGTCCGCCCTGATTCCCCTCTCTGCGGTCTGGCCTTTCCCCTCCTTACAGCTGACTTCCCCAGAGCGCGAGTGTTGTAATCTGGGCTCGGCTCCCCTCTCCCCAGCCGCCCCTCCAGCACCGGTCTCTCCTAGGGCCTGTCATCATCTGTTACGACTGTGGGGACACAGGATTGGGAGAAAGAACGTGAAGTGGAGGCAGGGGACACTTGGAGGCTGACCAGTCGGCCTGCATTAGTCGTTGTCTATCAGGGGCTTCTCAACCTCACTGATATAGCAAGAAAGTGTTCACTAATATTATCTTCATTTTACAGAGTAATAGACGGATATTTACATAGTTTATGCGATTTTCAGAAACTGTGCCATTAGGACGTGGCAGAGTCACGTTGATCTGACTTCACGATGAGCCACTATGTCCTCCCAGGTCCTTAGAAATGGAGACAGGAAATGAGTGCTAGGTCTTTATTCGGGAGGTGAAATCATGGACAGCGGGGCTGAGGGAGCAGGGGAGGAAGGCCACAGGGCATGGGGACCACGCAGGGCGCCGAGCTGGACCCCTGGCCGCTTCTGCACGACGAGCCACTTAAGAGACTCGGCGAATGGCTCAGTAGGTGCGATCTTATGAGTCCCCGGACCAATGCCACAGAGAGTCTGGGCCTCGGAGCACCCAGCGGGAGCACCCAGGGGAACGCGGCTCACCTTCCCGCCTCTTCCCTGTTCTGTCTCCCATCAGACAGGTTTGCCCAACTGTGACCTTTCAGCAGCTTCTGAGGAGCACGGGTGTAAGGCCCCCCGATACGGATTCTCGATGGCGTTGGGAAGGAAAAGGGGAAGCAGAACGGTAAGACATTTTTGTATCGTCCGGCATGGAGGAATCATCGAGAAGCGGTGTGCCGCGGTCCTGCCGCGGGCAAAGCGAGGCACTTGGAGCTCGGCATCTGAGGTCTCCCCAGCACGGCCGGCAGCAAGCGCGGTGGACGGGGTGCGAGAAAGGTCATCTCGGGTTGTTTTGTCACGAGTTCCCTACAGAGGAACTAGAAAAAAATTATCCTGCTAAAACTAACAGAAGTCCACGAGGTGACCGACATCAGGGGACTCAGCACAGCGGGGGCAGCACAGATCTGCAGTTCATTGGTGGGGTCAAAGCTGGGTACAAGGTTTATTAGAACATGATTTGTGCGGCGAGCGTGAGCCACTAATTGAATTGAATTGTAGACACCTAGTGGGAGCCTAAATTATGGTGTTAAATGAAAAATAAAACCCAATTACCGGCCACAGTGCGTGACGTAGCGACAGACTGTCATTTCCACCTGAACTAGGAAGACAAGCCTCGCGAGCCGCGGAATTCAAACACCAAAAACCCAGAGCTGGACCATAACGAAAACTAGTGGTCCCAGGCAGTAACGTCTGTTTCTCGTGGAGACCCACAGCCACCGCCGTCCCTTTCGATGCAGAAGGAAGATCGCAGAGATGAATCCGACATGACGAGTTTACGGGAAAGCGAGGTGGGTCTTGAACAGCCACGGCTCGTGTGTAATGGGGAGGATGCCGGAGAATCGAGCCACGGAATCGGCCTGCGGCCACCTGCCGGGTTTCCCCACTCGTTCTCGTCACATGCCCGATTCGGACACCTGCGGCCCAGACAGGGCTCGCGAGCTGAGTAAGACCCTCCCCTGCAGCATTTGGGATCCTCCACCGTGTGACACTGTGGCATCACGGACGCCCAGAGACACGGCAGAGCAACTGCGTCCCCGTGAAGAACAAGGAAATGGGTGTGTAAACTGCAGGAACAGTGAGAAGGTAACCGAAGTCCCCCCAACACATCCCGGGCTTTCGCTGAACACAGGGTAGCTGGGAACTCTGACGGCAAGGTCATACAAACGGTGAGAGAACCTTGAGGAGCAGAAAAATGAAGGATGGCGACGGAGAGCAGAGATAACGCCCCCGCGTGGGAAACGGGAAGCAGCTGGCAGGTGGCACAGAAGACGGATTCTCCCACAGTCCACACAGCTCTTCCATTACTTATCAAGTCATATAACGCCATTTGGGGCCACGGTTGATCATTTTCAATATCATAGAGTAAATCGTAGATCACCGAAAGACACAGACATCACTAAAAAACACTTCAATTAAAAAATATTATAAGAATAGTCAGGTTGCCCAAAATAAATAAGGAAGAAGGCCCATGGGAATAAAGAAGAGATTGATTAGACAGAAAGCAAATACTTAAAAAAACTCCACCCATCAACAGTCATATTTCAAAATGGACCGAACTCGCCAATCAACAGGTAGGGCTGGCAGACTGGGATACAACAAGCAAACCGCCTCGCTTTCTGGGGTCCCGCAGCCTGGTGACGTGGGAGACCCTTGAACTGTCACCCTCCCAGGTACACACTGAGTGTACAGTACACACAGAGCAGTTACCTCTGAGAGAAAGCCACAAGCGAGCTGAGAGCTCCTACTCATGGCGCCAAAGAGGAAATGGCCTCATGGCAACTGGGGGAGGCCGAGGCGCACGCTCAGTGCACCCCGGCTCCGGCCCAGCACCCCGAGCCCGGCGCCCCGCAGTTGGGAGGGGGCCTCCAACTCCCGCTTCTCCCTGGGGGCGCGAAGAGTGCGGACTCCACTTTTAAGGCTCCGATCAGGGGGACAGCTCCTCCAGACACCTGGCCCTGGAAGCCGGGGGCGGGGCGGGGGGAGGCGCATCCTGGGGACACACAGGACCACCGCTGACAAACGGGCAGTCGTTACGGGACCCAGCGCTGCTGCCCTCCACCAGGGCTCCGCCCCTCTCCCGGGATGAAAATAAAGCCTATCACCAAAGTCACGTGAAAATGCAAAGAAAAAAGTTAGCACATTGCCAGACATATATATATATACTGCCTGCATTACACACTAGTATTCATATTAGCGTTGCAGATATTTTAAATCAAAAACATTATATCTAACTGCTCTTCAGCTATATAAATGACTTTTATTCAGACTTTTCTTTAAAAAATATTTTTATACTCTCACGCCTCCATTCAAAACACACAAAAAGCGTTTATTTACTATAATTTTATCCTATTACATTAGATTTTTCTATACTATCCGCCCCTTTCTCCTTTACTCCCCTTAAGGAGCCGTCACCTTATCGAGAGTCACTAGGATGTCGCTACACGGGCGCTAACTTTGTTTTTACTTTTTCTAATACGGTGGATGTTAGTATGAAACTGCCCAACAACGGAAACACCTTATTATGATTATTTTTTTTAATGCAGTTGTTTAAACAACGTAAGACAGAGAAAAGAAATCAATTCGAAACGCTGAAAGCGAGTGTTAAAATATTACTTTCACACGGAGGCAAGTGTAGGAAGAGCGCTTTCATTCATCGTGCGCGGTGTCGGTATTCGCTACGGAATCGCCCTGCCTCGCCCGTCTACTTGCGTGTGAATGAAAGTCTGCCTCTCCCTCTCTCCCATCAGACTTGGGTCTGCCTTACGGTGGTAGATTAGCTGTTAGCTGCAGACACAAAGCTGCCTCTCTATCTGAACGCGTCGCTTTATGCACCCACGGTTTCACCAGGTGGCTTTCGATGTCCTTTTATGCTTCGATTTCTTTTTCTCTACAATTCTCCAGGTGCCTGAATGCGATTGTTTGTATGAGGTATACTTGGTCAGTGAGGCATGTAATGCAGTTATAAATTACATAGTCAAGATTTTGCAAAGAAGAACTCTAGGCTTTATTTACAGTACTTTCAAAAATCACAGTCTTTGTCGTAAAATAAGATCAGGATTAAATGACAAAATAGAAGAAATAGCATTGAAACTAGCTGGAAACCATTGGTTTTTGTACTCTGTTCTCTTTATAATTTGTCTCAGATAATGGTAGCTAGCCTTAAGCCCGATTCCCTATGTTCTACGTGCCACTGAGAAAACACAGAAAGTCACTTAAGAAATTTCCATGGCGGGTGGGTAGAGGGTAGAGTAATAACAAATGCAGTTTGAAGGACTTTGCTATTTCATTTAATTCTTACATAAGAAAAGTGATGTTATACACATTTAAGGAACTTGACAAAAAGTACCAGTCTACTAAGTGGCAATCTAGACAGAAATGCAGGCAGGAGCTGGCACTCTGAACCAGCAGGCACGATGCTGCACCTGCAGTAGAAGGCGCGATAATGTCATGACATTTCAGAACCTACCGTGTGCCTGTCGTTGTTACTCTATTATCTTACTTCCTATGATAATCCACAGCGGGTCTGTCGCCTGTAAATAAAACCCTCAGCCACGTCAGAGAGCCACAGCATCACCAGCGGGCAGAACCCCCATTTCGGTCTCAATCTCTTCCACTCCGGGGAAGATAGCCTACTTATGCCGGTTGCAATGAGCGGAAAAGGCTTGGATGTGCGTGCGCCTGACAGGTCGGGGAGACCCCTCTGGGAAATGTCTGAAAAAGGAAAGGAGGCAGAAATGTGGAAATTCACAATGAAGTATTCCCAGTTATGCCCAGCTCTTCCAGCTCTGTCGTTTTTTTTAAAAAAATCTGGAAATGGCTTTTTGCACAGAAATACCTTTCCTTGTCTGCCATGCATGGCTGGGTCAGGGAAAAGTTCTCGAGAATGGATTGATTTTACGTTAAGCCATCTCAGATAAATTGACAATGGGTTTGAGAAAAGATTTTTTTTGCTGCAGAGTTCCAGAAAGCTTGTCGTTTTATCCCAGGAAGTGTTTATGGCGATTCGAGAGTAGAAGGTGGGATAAGAGACAAAATCATCTTTAGCGTAAAGAACCACAATACTGTGTGAATAGAAGGTTCTGTGTTACGGGTGCTGCCGTATCTCTACCGATAGTGTGAAGGAAGGAAGCTCTTCACCTCCTTGAACCTCACTTTTCCCACTTGTAACTTGGGGTGACGAGATGCTGGCCTCTCAGGGAACCTGCAGCCACAGAAGCAGGTGGAACGAAGCATATTATTTTTAGAAGAAAATATTAAATATGAACCGAGACATAAGATTCCTGTTAATGGATATATTTATTAAGTCATGTCTGCAAAGTCTTTCAGCTGATGCGCAGCCATGTTGAGAACCAAAGGTATGACATAGTCAGGAAATACCAGAAAAAAGATCAAAATCCATGTCTTTAACTTGGGAATATTTATGCAGAAAATAAGTCCTCTGTTATCCAATCAGAAGAATTCAGCATAAGAAACACAGTAAAATATGTATCACTGTACTATAAGATGCTGTCTACACAACCAGCCCAAGACACACCTTCACTATTTATTTTCCAACAGGCATGATTTCTGTGACTTGGTTTCATGAGCATGTGCAGTCCTCAGCACATACAGTCAGTTCTGCCATGTTGTGTTTTGAAAAACAATTCCATTGGATGCAATTGGTACATTAATGAACGATTTAAATATAATGGGTATTTCATGTTTGCTTATGCATAATTTCATTCCCGACAAACACGAGGTCAACACAGATGAGTGCACTCAGCTGAATTGTGCTGTGTAGGGATTTACAATATACACACGCGCACAGACCTGTCACCCACCAGCTACCTTGGTGTTAGTTCACCGTGTGTGTTATTCAGCTAGGCTGTGTTTTGCTATTTTCTCGCATTTGTGAAAGGATATGCGTGTATATATATAATATGCACATACTATATATAATACATGCATATATTATAATGTATAATATATCGTTCATGTTTGGAATGCTAAATATTTCTGTGTGGTATTCAACATTTATATCACTCAATAGTCCAAACATGAATAATTTTTGTCCCAAAACAAAGCAGTGACTGAAAAAGGAAGTCCTTAGGTGTCGAGGAGCAGACTGAAATAAGACAGTGTTTTGGAAGAAACTGCAGGACATTTGATATCTCTTCAGCTATAAAGAATCTACATTGTAGAGGGTCATTAAAAATGCACGAAAATAATTTCAAGTGCCACAAAGTCATAAGAACATGGTCTTAAGAAATAGAAACGCACGAGAAGACTCGTCGAGCAAGTAGATTGAATAAAAAAAAAAAAATATGCAAAAACTTGGACACGCAACTGTTGCACATTCACAAAAAAGAAAAGCACCGTCTTTATGCAGAAGACCTTATCTTGAATTCTTAACGAAAGTGGCTCATTTAAGGCTTTATTGGCTGGTTTTGTGATTTCGAACAATAGCCATATTTCAAGTCTTTAGTTGTCAGATGGAGACATCTGAAACATTCCAACCGACGCCTTGAGAAATTGTTTGAGAGGCAGGAAGGTGATCCGTTAGACCCACGTCTCAGTGCCGGTGAAAGAGGCATCTGTCAGAAGCGCATCATGCGAAGCGGCCGTGTCCCAAAGGAAGAGAAACGCCCCCAGGATCCAGAACGAGGTCCTGGATCCTGGGGGTAACTGTGATGTTTGGCGCCCAGTGGAGAGGCACGCCACGCACCGCTGCCCTTGTAACTTCGCGTCCCACTTCAGATGACTCTCCTTCCACCGCTCAGCCAGCCACCTGATGCGACACTCCTTTGAGAAGCAAGCGTCAGGGTTTTTAGATAAACTGACACACTTATGCTAGTACTTATGCGTTTCTTAACCTTTTCACATACGTGACACTGTGCTGCCATCTTCCCTAGGGTTCCTTCTTCTGTAGAAGTGTGTCACCGAGGACATTTTTGAGTGTTCTTTCCCCATATTTCCATAATCCCTGTGGTTTTCATTGTGCAATTTCGCATAGCGAGGCGATTTTAAAAACACATGTATCACGTAACAGCAGAACTGACTTATATATTTGATCGAGGGTAAAAGGGCATCTTTCTACTTCTTCTTTCTTATCTTCTTTCTTAATTATAAAATTAACATGCTTGTTCAACAATTGCTTTTTTTGATAATAAAGAATGACGTAAAGTTACAAAAGACAGACAAATGAAAAAGGACACCCACCGTCACAAGCCGCCCCCCTTTTACCTCCTTTAGATCTTTGGGTTGTTATCACAGGGCTAGATTAATTTATGAAAAGCAAAATTCGTTCATTTTTAGCCCAGGTTTAACTCCATCGTGCACATGCGAACAACATCAATTTTAATATCGTAAGCAGCTAAAGAGATGGAGTTGCATATCCATTGATTTCATTTTGCCACTGGCCATATAAACAATTAGTCAAGATTCATAGATAAATGATTCAACCATATCGAATCCAGATAAATTCGGAGGATGTCTGTCGCATTATTGAAACCAGTGTCTCTGAAAACGTATTCCTGGTAAAGCCGCATCGACCTCACCGGAGAATTTGATAAAAATGCCGGTTCTCTGGCCACACCCCAGACTGACTGACAGACATCTCGGGGAGTGGGGCCCGTCGGTCTGACATCTGACAAGATGTCACCGAGAGTCTGCTGTATGCTGTTTGCACACATGCCGAGCACCGGACTAACCCGTGTCAGAAACAGGAACTCAGTCCAGATCGCCGGAGTCAAAACCGAGGTTCTGGCTCTTTCTGGAACTCATACGACCTTGCTCAAGTTACTTTAGATGCTCTCTGGGCCTTTTCTCAACTGCTTGAGGATTACGTAAAGTAATCGATACCCACAGAACACTTAGGACAAAGCCTAGGACATGGCGAGTACTCAGTAAACGCAAGAGAACATTTTACTCTCATTCTGAGCGTCTTCTCTTGTGAACGCTTAATAGGCTAAATAAAGAAATGTCCACTTTGTGTGATTATGATCTCAATCACAGTCAATAGTGTTTGAGTCAGATATGATCGTGAACAACAAAACGGAGTTCAGGGGTTGAGACCGTGAAAGGCATGTGGTGACATCTTAGCGTGCACCACAAGTTGGAGTCTCTGGGGGGACTGTGCTGGCCTCTGAGACCGGTAGACACTTGTGGATGCAAGAGGCGGGAGGCAGGGTCGGGCCCCGGGGATGGCTGGGTCCTGACGGTGGCCTGGCGACAGCCTCAACCAACTGCGTGCAGAAGCTTGAGCTGAGCCAACCAGTGCCACTTGCCTCCCGAGGGCTGGCATGGCCTGTTGTTTATGTCTCCTCCTCCATCCATCACTTGACGTGGGCTGCCTGAAGGGCATGACCTCAGTGAGGGAGCTGGGACCGAAGCCACCCCTGGGGACACTGAAGCTCGTTTGCCAGTAGCATCTTTCCAGCCGAGGCAACAAACTTTCTTAAAGGAGGATTTGAACAGGGGGCACTTTCTAGAAGGGGCCGTGAAGAGGGCGTCACCGTGCCCACACGGCTTCTCTTTCTTATGTGCCGATGCTTTGTCCGGTAGGTAGGCAAGCATGCAAGCCAGGCTGTGTCTCCAGTTACACGTAAAAATTAAGTAAAATTGACTGTAATTTCCCTGGGGGACGAGGAAAGTGACACAAATAATAAAATATTTTCCCAAATAAGTCATAACTGTGTCAAAATAAGCATAATCTATATAATGTAAATAAAAGGGACCGTGATCCTTTTGGCAGGGGACATGGGAGCTTGGATTTCAGAGCATGCCCGTGTGGTTCTTTGTTCTGCTAGGAGCGACCATACGAAGCGTGGGCATTGGGGGTGCAGCCCCGAGCGTAAGTGGAACCCCGCCCCGTACATCAAATTAAGCATCTTAGCAAGGATTTACGGCAACTCTTTCTGTCTAAAGAAAATGCATAAAAATACAGGAAAAGATGAGATTTCTTTACCCAATCTACTTTCCTTAACAAAGAAGTTTAAATGCCTGTGGCTTACTCAGTTTAGGTTCACACAGTAAAATTGAAAGTCTGGAAAAATTATATTTCTGCAGCCGTCAACTGTGTCACAGCCTAGAGCCTTTATCAACATCTCGACCCAGAGCCTGATGGTCACGGGACTATATGCCAAGTTTCTCTTTCCTAGTCCTGGAAAACACGTCTGCAATCATTGTGATCTCACTCAGCTAGCATCTAGACACGGATTTCTGAATAATCCCACATTTGCGAACGTGGTGCTTTTGATTAGATGTTGCCGTGGAAAGGTTATCTTATCGGACTAACAAATGAACTGCTGAACAAGCTGACAGACTGCGGCTGGAAATGGCTTGTGCCGCATGGCTCAGTTACCAAGCGGCCAATGGGGAAGCTGGAAGGAAGCGAAAGGTGGTTAATTGATGGCGATGTCAGGGTAAGCAAGTTAAGTCTCGCTGCCCTGGATGGAAGTTGACGGTATAAATGAGAAGGCAGGGCAGCCGAACCGTTAGGATAAAACCTGTCAGAGGAGAACGGGGAGCACCTGAGACACAGCTGGGACCCCGATTAAAGAGAACGAGGCCACGCTTCCACAGATGTGGGTCGCCACCCTGTTGGATTCGATGACAATCCTGGTCTTGTCTCCCTGTTTCGCTCGCATTTTCTGTCCTGTACAAATTCTGTCACGCCGAGAAATCGGTTTCCCGAAGCAAAATACTTGAAGAATAAAGGCGGGAAGGTTTGAACTGTATTCATTGATTTTTATGGGTCTTAAAAAAATCCTGCGGACAAAATAATAGCAGTCAGATCGGAAGAGCTGGATCTGCCCCCATGACTCCGGAGCGGAAGAAGCTTCTGGAAGTGGCCGCTTAGCGTTTCGTGCTACAAAGCGTGTCTTTTTCCATTTTCCTGTTTCTCTACTTAAAATAAAGTCTGCTTTCCAAACAGTAGCCAGGTCAATGCGAATGCCTCCTGAGTCATCTGGCGTCGCCGTAAGGAGACATTTAGAATGAAACCAAAAGGGGGGGGG
>NW_024350926.1:11602569-11644485 GCF_902729225.1 Pteropus medius
CAGGGGAAGAAAACGCATCAAAGCGAAGTGAGGATGCGGCGAAAAGCAGCCCAGACAGGGGATGTGTTTAAAAGCCACCTATAATTGGAAGAGGCTTTTTTTTTTTTACAACCTGAACAGAATGGTGCCGAAGCTGCCAAAGAGTCTGCAGAAGATGGTGACGATGACAAAAAAGGAAAGGAGGAAGCTTTAAAGCCTTTCCAAAACACAAAGGCACGAGGACACCCCAGGGACGAAATTCCGCCCGCATCCTCACGCCCCTGTGCCAGCTCCGGCCTGGACCATGGGAAGCAGATCGAGGAAAAGGAGACACGCTCTCCACGCCGTGATGGAGGCGTCTGGGTCCGCGTGCCCCAGGGCGGGAGGCTCCCCGCGAACATTTGTTAGGAAATGAAAGATAATCGAACCACTGCTGTCATCCGGAGCCATGAAAAATTAGGGAGACTCCTGGGGGAGGGAGATGCAGGGGGAGGAGTCTGGTGTGGACGCGCTTCGCTTCCTCCAGAAGCCGTGGGGAACTGGCCAGCTCATCCCGAAAACTAGAGGTTTTACGGACCCAAAGCTCGTCATCTCTTTTAAAATCCGTATCGTTTAAATGATGTTATTTCATCTCAATCTCGGCTATGTAAAAAAAAAAAAAGAAAAATAAGATGCCGAGTGTGATGCGTTTCCTGCTTAGCGTGGTGGATTACCCGTTTTCGTGCAGAGTCCTTTATCCTGTCTATTTGCCATTCACTACACAATCGTGACTGGTTAAAAGGTGTTTTCAAGGGAACCTGTCATTTTGTTGCAGTGCGGTTATTAGTTTAGTGAGGTGTCCCTTTACAATAATATACGAGGACTGAAATTATTTTAAAGGTTGAAGCATAGGAATAACTGCTTTTACCACGTTATTATCCTAATATATTGAACACATCTCAATTTGTAAATAAATATTTTCATATCGTTTATATGTAATCTGCCCTGAACGGCTGCAGGAAGAGAAGATGAAGTGTCCTAAATTAAGCAAAAAATATGAAACATTGTATCTCAGGAAACTTTTGTTTGAATAAATCAGGATAATAACCTCTACAGAATTCGCTTATGGTATTGTCTAATGAATAACCATCTTTCGATGCAAATTATTCATTGCACATTCAGTGCAGGAAGAAGCAGCTTCACATATAGACTCATTAGTGACTTTTTCACAGTATGTTGCACACAACAAACTTTTAATTACCAGAGAGAAATTAATCCTGGGCTTTCCCTTGTTGCCTTCATTTAAAGTTCTGGTGCGATGAGATTGGGGAGAATGGGTGCTGAGGGGCTCATTTTTGCTGCGACGCGGTTTTGACACGAGATGGCCGGAACTTTGGACGGTGGATGTGTGAGCTCAGATTTTGTCATAGTGTGAAGTTTCACTTCTTTATGAAAACTTACAGAAATACGACTATATAAATACTTAACATATAAATATATGAATATGCAAAATACATATATATGTGTCAATATGTGCCTCGTAAAAATGTTGCTGGCCATCACCCTATCAATTTCTGTTGATTGCTGATGTGCCAAAGTCCAGCCTCACTAGGAGAGTGTGACCTCTTTCGTTTGCTCTCCCAAACTCTCAGGCTCTTAGGAGAACTAGGCGCCAAGATCTGAATACAGACTACCGATTCGCAGTCTGCGGGCCATAATTGGATCAAGGCTTTGGGACATCATGAATAATATGCAGGGAAGGTCTGGCCCCAACTAATTGGATATAATTATGCAAGAATTTACTACCTTTTTGCTGTCATTGTCAAGTTTGTAATGACATATAGATGAATTCCTCAGAAAAAAACAAAGCATCGCTATATGGCCAGAGCTTCAGATTATGCCTCCTTGACCATTTTATTCCGGGACAAAACGAAGGCAATAAATTATCAAGATTTCACCACGTGGTTGAGGTCTTCGTTGTACTTCAAGCAAAATTCACTACCGTTTCAAGTGGACTCCTGGATGGAGTGTCCTGCCTATCAATGCTATCTATCCACATGGGAATCGATATCAAATGCAGAGATGACAGCATTAAATTCTATGAGTGATATTGTCCTGATCGTAGGAATCTAGGGAAAAAACACTTCCTTGTATGCACTTTGCTGCTTTGTTAAAATGCTACATAAAGGTAGCTCACTGGAATAAGGGATTTGTGAAACAGAAATAAATTGTATACAATCATAATATATAAAATTAACCCCCAAACACCTTCTTATTGTCCTAAGTTATAGATTAAAGTGCTAAAACTGGGTAAGAGCAGGAGCTCTGTAGCATGGACCATTCAGAGAAAACGTAAATAGTTATTGGCTTGAACGATAGGCGAGTCAAATGACCCATCTAATGAAGTGTCCAGCTTCCGAGTGTTGAGCCGGTCATTTCACAGCGTTATTCAGTGGCCTGATTTAAATTTTTCTATCTCCATTCTGCCATGTATGGTGTTAGCTTCATCTCATGACCTTCTCCCATAAGGGACCAATGACATCAGGGGACAATCAGGGGCTTTCAGGGAGTTTTCCAATAGCTTTCTTAAGGTGAAATCCCCGGCAGGGTCTAACAGAGATTCCCTCATGATTTGTCGGCCTTGATGAATCACATGGCTCTTTAGTTAATTGCCGAATGCAGACCAAGGGTGATAACTGACATCTGAGAGACGGCTGTTTGGGCCTTCATGAATGAGGTTTTAGAAAAGAAATGAGTTCTTAAATGTCGAGGAACCACTAAAACAAAGTTCACAACCTCATTTCTAGTAAACTTTTCTAACTTCTGCAAATCCGTGCCAACAGCAGGATTCAAAACATGTTACAAGGAAAATAAATTACCTAACAAGCAAAAATGATTGTTTCTGACAATTATTGAACAAGATGAGAGTTCATTAAAATTAGAAAGAGAGAGAGAGAGAAAAAAACATACTCTGGGAAACTTTTCCTATACTTGGATATCTTTTACAATGGATGGAAGTAATTGAAATTAATGAAAATTCTTTTCTTGTTACTTCATACGATATGAAACATACCCCCTGCTTTCCTGTGGGGAGCTGATCAAGACCCTCCCACGTATGTTAATACACAGAGCATATGTGTATTATATGTGTTTTTAAACTTCATTCATACAGGGAAACAAGGAAAGAATTGAAAGGGCTACAGGAAATGGGAGGTGTGAGTGGGAAACTAGTTTTATATGTGTAAAAGTTTGATATAGACGATTAAAGAAAAACGTATTTGCATTTGAGTAGTAGCTTAGAGTGAAGGAAAATTCTCTCACTATCTGGTTTTCCCTTTGGAAAACTGAAACTTGATGTGAATCACGTGGAAGAAAAAAATAGAGAAATGTTTGGCGTTTATAAGGAAAGAGGTTTCTGCGCTTTTTAATATCCCTCAACTCTCATATTTCTCAGATCTTTTAAATTATCGTAAAAGTTGGGACACTATTTCAAACTAGGAGAGAAAGTGACTTAGAACCCAAGTGAGGTTACAGATGAGGAATGTGCAGTCACACCAATCTGCATAAGTGTTTTTTGTTGCTGTTTTTTTTTGTTTTTGTTCTTTTTGGTTTTGTTTTTTCTGTAGGAGAAACAGAAGGCAAAGCATCGCGGCACTGCAGGCGTTGGGGGCCGTGGCCTGCACGCTGCAGAAGCATCGTGTATAGAAAATGCTATTGCAATTCTGGTGGAGACCATCCATTTTGGGTTCAGCCCATGAAGGGAAAAGATGGAACCAATTAGAGTCCATAGTGTAGCATAAAAAGAGAACACAGAGAACTGGATAGGCATTTTTTTTTTTTTTGCCAGAAAGTTGGATATTTTGGTGTAAATTTTACACGAGCAGTTATTCCAGATGGCGACAAGATCTAGCATGTTTTCATGGAAATAAATGCATGATGAGGTATAAAGATAGAAAATCAAAATGAAGATGTACATATAACTGTAAATTGTGAGTCTAGATAGATGATGCAAATCCTCATCTGATATAACCCCAAATGGTGGCAGAACTCAAGTGTGGAATAAAGAAGCAGAATCCAATATCTTTTTGAGCTGTGGGGTTGAAAAATATGACCAGGCGTCAGAGGCTAACATACTTGAGAGCTGTTGAATCTCACAAGAGTAGGGTTTCTCTTTTGTTGCTATTGTTGGTTTTCTCATTTAGGGTGGAAGCATAGTGGTCTAGAATAGACAACAGAAATTGGGGAGAATGCTGACCAACTCTCAGCCAAAAGATGCATGGGAAATGGGAAATGGACAGTCACAACGGACTCCGGCAAGTGTATTTCTAGAAAGGAGAGAAGGAAGCCATATTTTACGTAATCCTTGGAAAGTAAGCAGAGAATTATGTCAATGAGTCAAGGGAGGAGGTGGAGGGGTTTGGGGGCGTCACATGTCTTAAAAAGTGTTTCCAGAGAGTGACGAACAAAATCTGGCAAGATATAAATAACAGTGGCGTGGGGCCAGGAAAGGTGACCTGATTATGCAGCCAGAACTTCATGGACACTTTGCTCACGAAAGTCAGTCGTGCACTTTTAAAAGCATCTCCAAAAAAAAGAAAAAAAGAAAAAAAATCCAAGCAAACAAACAAAAAGAATAGTATAAGACAGTTTTAAAACCTTAAAAACAGACTCACATATATAAATAGTTTTAGAAGTTAGAAAGAAAATCCCTAAAACAGTAGTTAGTTAGGGTGAACTGGAGCATTGTCCTGTGGGGGGCGTGAGTGTCGCTTGTACGGTACGCAGTTGAAGGAGAGTTAAGTCTCAGACCACTTCTGTCTAAGACTCCATTTGGATGCGTGCCCATGAAATAATGTCACTTTAAGTTGCTCTATTTCAACTACTTGAGTTAATACCCAAATGGACTGACCCAGATAGAGACTCATTTTCCCTGTAAGGATGAGAATATGATGAGGAGATGTGCCACATCTTCAAAATTATACTCGTTTGCTCATCTAAAATTTAAATGGAAATGACCGCAAATGACAATTATCTAAACAATATACTATTGCTGAAGAAACAAAAAATAACTATGTCCTGGTCTTCATATACAATTTCAGAAGGAAAAAAGTGCCAGATTTATGCAATTTAATATAAACATTTAGTCTTTGGAAACTATTTTCTAGTAGACATCTTCATTTTAGAATTAGAAAGCACAGACTAGAAATATGCACTATTAACCGTGGATGAGATTTATGCAATAAAAAAACTTTTCATTTTTCATAATGCATTCAACTTTGTAGACAAGTTTGCACATATAAAAATGAGAGTTTTCATTCTTTAGCATACAAAAAAGCATCTGAATCAAAAATAGCATTTCGATCTGAATGATCACTGTAGAGCATACACACAAGAAAGTCTCTGTTCTGACATTCGTGTTTAGAACCTGAAGCTGAATAAATATTGCATTTCAAATGTGAAAAAGTATATTTCTCAGGCTCAAGGTCAAGGTGGAAAGATGCAGTTTGACTTAACTTGTTGCTCTTTGCTCCTTCAAGACCTGTAAAACATTTTTAAAGTGTGTATTCTTTTAAAGGAAAAAGGGGATACTATTTTTATGGTTAAATAGCAAAATGTAACTCGCCAGAGCCATTCAAACTGGAAAAAAAAGACGTGAAAAATTCCTACCAACTTTCCTGTTTCATAATTTCAGAGGCGAACAATGAGCAGTGAGTCTGACTCAACTCCCGCATTCCATTTAGATAGACATCGTGGCTGACAGTTTAAGAAAATTGATTTAGGCTTCTCAATGACTATGTGCCAAATATGTGAATTCCTTGAATAATTTTATCCATTTACCATACCGTTTTCAGCTCCCAATTATTAAAATTGCACAGATAAGAGGAAAAGTGAGAAATAACAAGACACCACACCAGCTGCGCTGAGCTATTTAGACTTACACAGCTTGAATATTAAATCATCTAGAAGGTGAAACTGTGTAATAAACACGGAAAACATATTCTCTCAGGGACTCAAACAGTTCTTAGGATTAATAACGGTCTTTTTGCACACCTCTGTGGCCGGTGACAAATCGTGTCGTTGTGTGCACGAGGCATCCGGAGACCTGCCCTTCCTTGCACACGTGGCACAGAAATGCCAGCCACAGAGCAAGGTTCTCACGGCGCTTTAACTAGACCCTGCCATGAGTTAGGAAGCTTTGCAAGCTGTTTTGAATCTTAATGATCATCAGGGTATCAGCTTATTTAATACGCGGAAGTAATAAATGTGTCATGCTCTGATTGAAGGATTGAAGGATTGCTTTTGAAGACAGGGTGGTGACTGCTATTCTGGTGAGGAGGGGTTGGAGCACAGAAAGAGTGGAACCATCCTCTCTAAATGCCCGAATGACAGCAAGGGAAGCTATGCTCCCAGTTTGGGCACTGGGAGCATAGCTTTGGTAGTGAAATTTCATTATGCAACTGCTTAATAGGGTGGCGGGGCCAGAATAGGTCACTCAGTTAAAAATAAAATCTTTCTGCGACCTCGTATGCTGGCTTTAGGGTGAGTCTTATTTTAAGTGTCACTTCCTTCTGTTCATATTTGTGCATTTACAGTATGCAGCGCTTTGTCTCAGTTGTCACACCCAGCGGGAGAGGCCGAGGCTGGTGTGGGGGGGACCACGTGACTCAGGCTCATGTGAGTCCTAAGAGTGATGTACATGAAGGAACAGAAGGGGCAGGAGAAGAGGGCTGTGTGGTGTCCTCTTGAAAAGGGGAGCTGCCCCTCGTTATCCCTGAAAACCTTCCCTGTTCTAACGTCTGCTTTTCTGAAACCAATACGGCTTTTCCGGCTCCACATCACGTGTCATCAGGGAAATGCAGACTAAACCAACAGGGAGACACCACTGCACACCCGTCAGAACGGCTGAAAGCGGGAACACCGACGACAGCAAGTGCTGATGGGGTCGTGGAGCCCCGGGAACGCGCTTCACTGCCGCTTTGGAGCACGGTTTGGCGGTTTCTTACAAACTAAACATACGGTTCCTCTGCGATCCAGCAACTGTGCCCAAAGGAGGTGAAAACTTACGTTCCCCCTAAACCTGCACGAGGTTGTTGAAACTTTATTTGTATTTGCCCAAACTTAGCAGCAACCAAGTCGCCCTTCGGGACGTGAATGGACGGATGAACTGTGGTCCACGCAGACAGCGGGACGTTGCTCAGTGTTAAAAAGACGTGAGCTGTCAAGCCGTGAAGAGACACGGCGGAGCATTAGGTGAGCGTCACTACCTGGAAGAGGCCGATCTGAAAAGGCTGCATCCTGAGTGATTCCAACTGTGTCACATTTCGGAAAAGGCAAAACTGTGGCGACAGTGAAAGGATCAGTGGCTGCTAGGGACGGGGGAAGCGGTGACAAACAGGCGGGGCGCAGAGGGGTTTAAGGCAGAGAAACTACTCCGAATGAGACCATAAAGAGGGAAACATGTCATTGTGCGTCTGTCCCAACCTGCAGAACGTACAACACCAAGAGAACCTTCCTCTCAATTTTGCCGTGAACCTGAAACTACTCTAAAAAAAACAATCTTAAAAAAATAAAAATGAAAGAGAAAGATGGCTCTGGGTTTTCGATTAAGTAGTAATAATTGGTAAGAATAGCTAGTAACACACTTTCTCATAGATAATCAAGCCGACCCGTGTTCTTTATATTTTTCTGGTTCTTAACGGCACCTTGGGGCCTCTTACTTTTTCAAAAAGAAATGAAGTTGTATTTCAGATTCAGTTACTTCATTTTTCATGCAGTATGCGAAAAACATCGTCTTGAAGTCAATGTCACTGCAACTGTGAAAATATCTGATTTCTTATTTGGAAGGAATAAGGATTATCATCGACAACACTGACATGTTTTATTTTTTTATACATGCAAAATGGTATATAGGATAATATAAACATAAATAGGCTCAATGGTCAGTTTAAGATATGCATTTTTGTTAATTAGAATTCATTTCAATATAAAATCCTGTGAACCCGACGAACGTTTAAAACGGTTTGGTTGTTTTAACTGTCTTCATAAAGAAATGAATATGGGTTTTCGTTCCCACGACGTGTATAGATCTCTTTACACAGGGGACACATGACTCTGTCTGCCAAGTGTCAAATCTACTCTTCTTGTCAATTTAGGAAATGATTATTTGAAAATTCACTATTGACCATCTGTTCCGTGACAGAGTCGCAGCTGTTTCTGGTTCGCTTTAACAAATCTTAATAATTTATTCGATAGTTTTAATGACACTCGTGGAAATATGGAGATCGTTTGTTGTTTTGCCTGCTACTTGGGGAACATAGCTGTCTTCATAGGGAATGCCTACATAACACGACATGATTATCTGTCTGCAGGCAGCCTTGTTTACATGTGGGAAAGGAGAAATCATTATTTTTAAATGCATGTCTAATATATCCAGATTTTTAATTGGATACAAACTGAACAAAAATAATGCTTCTGTGTGAATATATCTGTAAATTCTCTGTACCTATATTTACGTCTCTTACTTTGTTGCTTCCTGAGAATTCTATTACGATATTTTTACAGTGTTTATCAGTGCAGACTGTCAGGGAAGCACATGACAGTGAAAATTTCTTTTCAGAATACACTGAAATTTTACATAATCACCAATGTTATTTTCGGCAGTTACTTTCAATAAAACTTATATTGTCTTTTTAAAATCTATGATTTAATTAAAGCATAGAACTGCTGAAATTGTTATACATAACAGGATTTTCCACTAGCGATTAATTAGGGCTAGCGTATTATTTCCAATAATACTCTTAATATACTTAGAACGCAATGTCACCAGGAGGGGCTAACAAAGGGTGTGCCACAGGTATCCACTCGATAGAAACACAGATGTCCCTCCGGTGTAGAAGGTGTCCTCTCTAGACTGGGAAGTGTACTGGCTCCTTGACAGCAAACTTTCGTGCAGTTTGCTCATTGGTTTGTCTTCTATTTGACTCATGCTGGCATCCTTCGGTTAAAATAAAAAATCACCCCTGAGGACAGGTTACATTTTGTCCCCTCTCTGAATCTTCTGAATTGGAAGTTATAATGACCATGGTGGTAGCATTAACTGCATTACCTAAGGCAAGAAGGATATAAATCAAGTACAATATGCATAAATGAAGGCTTCTCTCAGCGATCGCTGCGAGGTGCAGTGAAGCAAAGCTGATAGGGCGCAGATTCCCCTCCGTGTCCTCTTACGTGAGCCCTTCTAACGTAAAGGATGCTGCGATCCCGTTGCATATGTATGAACTGGCAGGACCATATGGTAACGAGATATTTTAAGATGAACTGAAACTTGGCCATGACAGCGTAAAGAAAACTCGATCAACACAATATGTTTCGCCTTGTTCCTCTCTTAGTGTTTTTGGTTTGTTTTTTTCTTTGTTTGTTTTTAACATTCATCGATCTTAAAATACCTTAGGAATTTATTCATTGTCCTTCACTGTTCTCGGTACACATTTGGTAAATGACACTGGCCGAGTGACTGTGAATTACGTAAATGTTGATATATTAATTTATGTGGATATGTGAATGTACACAACACTATGGCTGCCAAAGCATGAAGAAAAGGTGGCTACCGTTTTTGAAAGTTGATGCGTGTATATAGTATTAAAAAAATAAGCTGAGCCCAAACTTGAGTTTTTTTCCAATAATATTCTTTTATACAAAAAGAAAGAGGAATCATACCTTAGGCATACTTGCTTTATTTACACGCCCCCCCCCTCATATTTGCTGAAGCATTTTAAAACAATCTCAGACTACACGTCATCTTAGTCCTCGATACTTTAATATTCATCACTGAAACCTGTGAGTATTTTCTTATGTAGCTATAATTATTAATAAAATCGACAATATATTTTTGATTATCTAAGTCCAATCCATATTAAAATACTTATACTGATGGAAAATGTCTTCTTATAATTTTGGGGGGTTAAAATAAGGTCCAAAACAATATCACCATTACATGTGGTTATTGTCTTTTAAATTCTATTTAATTTATAGCTGCTGCCCTTCACCTCTTTGTAACCCGTTATATTGGTAAAGACACTGGATGCATCATACAAAAGCCTAGTATCTGGATTAGTCTGGTGGTTTCCTTGAAATGTTTCACTTGAATCGTTTCTCTACCTGCATATTTTTAGACAATCGAAAGCCATCTGTAAAGACAGGAATGGATTCGCGCTCAACCTTTTATTTAACAGACTCCTTCCAGCTGGTGTCACATTGCAGGACATCAGCGCCTTTGGTGTCTGGTTATCCCCACTCAGGGACACTAAGCCTGCTCAATGAGTCTGGCAGTGACTGTTACATCCTTGCTTTGTAAAGCCCCCACACTGAACCGTTTTTCCTGAAGATTTTGCCTACTGATGATCCTTACCCGAACAAAGCATTTCATTTATATTTTTTCACAAAGCACCATTCCAAACAGCTTAGAAAGTCTCTGCATTCAGCACTAGGGTAAGAATTCTTTTTTCTCAACTATTTCAGGTAATACTCTAATTGTGAACATCGGCCTTGCCGTGCATTTCCTTTTATCAAATAATCAGATCTGCGTTTATCCGATACTTGGGTTTGATAGAGGTATTTCCCAATATTTAAAATAGAATACCATTCTATTCCCCTCCCCAAATACAGACTTATGACCTTCTTAAATATGTTCACATACCATTTTATTATTGGCAAATCAGAATTTTACAAATTGGGCCCTAGAAAGGCTGTTCTGCCAATGACTATTTTGACAACCTTTTATAACCTTGTGGAGAAATCTCTAAGTAATAATAAATGTTGATCTTTCCTTTGCCTTTGATGCTCCACGGAGAAATAATTTATCAACTAAGAAGATTGAGGTAAACGGACATTCATCAGCTGGAGCTTTCAAATATCTCGCATCTCAATGCACAGTAAAAATTAGGGTGTTCGTTAATTGATTCTTTAGTTCATTTAACTAATATTTATCTAAGTCTTTTACTGTACCGGGAACTAGACACACGATAACGAACAAGGCACAGTCACTTTCCTCAAGGCGTCTGCAATGGAACGTCATTGACTGACAGGCAAGAAAACAATTTAAGGTCAGTGTGCTGAGCGCTGTACCAGGGGCAGCAGAGGTCTCTGATGTGACACCTGAGAGAGCGCTTCACCTGCTTTAGGAGAGGTGTTGTCTAAGCTAAATATTGAATTAATTAACAAGAGAAGAAGTTAGAGGTATTTTTGCAAGGAAAGAGAGTTAGTTGCATATACGAATACCTGATGGAAAATAATGCATTATGAATGCTTTATGATGTTTTATGAAAACAAACAAACAAGAAAGCAGTGCATTTAGCCTTCTGGACCCTGAATAAGGGGGCGTAATGAGAGGGTGGCTTGAGTTAGTTATTTTATTTTTATGTGGCAGTGCAGTAGAGTAAAACATTTGTACACATGAGCCTGATTTTTATCTGAGGAAAAATACACTATTTAGTGTGTGAAGAATTGCAACTAGGTGCTAGAACTTACCTTAGACAATTAGTCAAATTCTGTAAGTACTTCCAAAAAGGCAGGTTTACAGGCTGAATATCATCAGACCAAGTAACTTTACAGGCATCTGCCTTTAGTTAGTTGGTTTTTAAAAATCATTCAGTACAATGAGTTAAGACATTCAATTACTTAGACATATACTTTGTGTTGACCTCGTTTAGCTCAAAGTAAAAGTGTGTTTTACCCTAGTAATTCACTAAAATTAAAATTATAGGTATTACCTTAGTTTTTTTTTTAATAGTAGAGATGTCTGTTGATCTCTGTTTTAACATTTTTTTACTGTTAAAATTATAGTCTATTATTTTTTATTTTATTTATATCTTATTTTATTTTTATTTTTATTTTATTTATTTTGTTTATTTTATTTTATTTTATTTTATTTTATTATTTTATTTTATTTTATTTTATTTTATTATGATTTTAGAGGTTGTTGTGGTTTTTATTTACCTTGGTATCCTGATGTCTTTATATTTTTAGGCTTTGAACGTTGAGGTTTATCACCCTTAAACATATACTGTTTCAACACCGACCCCCTATTTTGTCTGTTTTTGATTGGGAGATGTGACATACCTTCCAAACTACTTTTTTGGAGAGAGTCATGGCTCTGTCAAAGGGACTTTCCATGATCTTCCAAAAAAGATTCGCCTTTCATTTAAATAAATCCGTTCAGTCTTCCCACATGTTATATCGAAAGATCTCAAGGTCACCTTGATTTCAGCTTCTTCTCCTCGACGTTAGGTGATGATAAGAATAAAAACTTTGTAAAGTTGTGGCGAGAATTTTTTTGTTTGTTTTTAATTCACGGAAAGTGTTTATCACAGTGCTTCGCATAATACAACATTTCGATGAAAATGATTATTTTAATGTAATTATGATTATTTGTGTATCACAGTATTTGGCTGCAGTTCCCTGTTCTCAGTATTGCTCAGGAAGTGTGACCCCCAAACGCATTGCCACCTAAAACTCAGTGATAATACATCTTACATTTCCTCTGATGGCACATTGGCAAAACCGAGAAATTAAAGGTTGACGAAACAAGCCTGGCCCATTGCTCCTTCCAGGTAAGAAATGATACAGACGTTTCATCTCATGTAGAAGCCGAAACCATTTGGCTCCGGCTGCCTAGAACAGCGTTTAGAAGGTTTCGGAGGCCAAGCTCGATTTCAGAAAGAAAGAGAACGGATTTGTAAAAAACGTGTCCTATGTGTGTTTTATATAATGTTCAAATACTCCCAAATGTAGCCTAGAATTAAATCTGAAAACGACAAAACTATTTACCTGAGTTCTCTTATTTGGAAAACAGGAGAATAGATTTGGCTGAGTTTGCCTAAAGCCTGATTTTTTTCTTCACTGAGGCGCAGGCATTTCCAGAACATTCCAGAAGGCTCAGTGCTTCATTTATCAGAATAAAGCATATGAGGACATTGTTCAGACAACTATACGACATGCAGCTTCATGAAAAGCCCGGAAACATCTTTCTCCTCTCGTTGCCAGGAGTTACTAGGTTCTTCTGAGCAATTAAGCAACCCTGGAAATTTTATGAACACTGATAAAGGCTCCTTTTAAATTTTTACCATTTTAGAGAATCCCCTCCCCTGCGCCAATGCTAGCAAACATGTAAGAGAGCTTTACAGGATTATTTTTGTTTTGAAATTTGATTCTTGGCTTCATTTTCTATTTCTTATGCTTATTTAGCCTTTGCCCTTCATTCTTTTAATTCCTCATACTTTCAGTTTTTATTTTTTGTGTGTATTTGTGTGTGTGTGTGTGTGTGTGTGTGTGATTTGAATTTGTCCTGGAAGAAGGCAGGGTTTTCGTAAATGCTCGATACATTTATAAAGCTTAGGAATTTTTGCGCAGGCATTTGTCTATTGCGTGGATTTTTATAACATATACTGAAAATTTTTTGAGTCCTTATTACCTTTCAGCCACTTTGAGAAATGCTGGGAAAATGGCAGTGAACAAGAAAAGACACACACACAAAATTAGTAAAAAGGAGATAGCGATTTAGAGCTAGTTTCAGAAGCAATAAAATGAACTTTGTAGGAACAACTGTGTATAAGCGGCTTTGTTTTAACTCTACAGCAATAGGTGTCAACTTGATAAAAATACATATATATGGCTGTGTTAATGGTCCTAGCAAAATCTAAACACGAGAAAGAAAAATAAGTTACTTTTGTGCAAAAATCTATTGTTAACCACAGAGGTTTGTTAAAAGGTGTTATTTTTGTAGATATAAAATTATGCCTGAATTGAGAAAACACTTCCGCTAGAGGAATTACTAAAAGTGGAATAACGTACCGCAAGTATAAAAGTCTCTGGCTCTCAGTCTTTTCTTGGTTTTCTTATTGAAACGTTTTTAGCATGATTTTTTGATACAATGCTGCTTTTAGGAATGCAGCTAGCATGTCACATTGTGAGTGAAGGATCTATTTGTATGAAATATAATTGCTACTTTGAGAGAATCACTATTCAGTGTAAAGATATTTATGGAAAAATTAAAGAACTAAAATTTTTGATTTGCCCGAATTATTTTTTCAATCTAATGATTACTCATATCTCACTCCATTGTTTTAGGCATACTTAGGTCATTTTTCCTATTAATTTTTAAGTATTTTGGGGGAATAATTTTAGATTTACTAAAAAGTTACAAAGATCGTATAAGAAATTCTCATACACCTTTTATTGAATTTCCTCTGATGTTAACATCTTACATTTCCTCTGACGGTACATTGAGAAAACTGGGAAATTAACATTGGCGTATCTTTATTAACTAAACTACAGACTTTATGCAGATATCAACTAAATATCTTTTGTCTGTTCCATGAGTCAGTTGCATTCCCTTAGACTGGAACCCTTTTGAGGACATAAAAAGAACATTTGAGAGAATGAGATTCATATCAGACACACTCGAAGTTCAAGTTCTAGCAGTGGTTTGCATAATGTATATTTTTGGACAAGTAGGTTAACCACACCGAAACTAATTTTCTTTATCTGCAAAACAAATTTATATAACATGAGCCTGACACATAAGCTCTCAATAAATGTTCAATCCTCAGTTTACATCTCACAAACTCTTAACTATTAGCTCTTAGCTTCTTATAGAGACTCCCAGCTCATGCAAGTGTTTAAAATCTGGCAGCATATGCTGACATGCCCGACGATGCCGTTACGGTGTTGGGGTTGTGGGTGATTCTGGCTACAGCAGCCTGAGAAAATATTCATAATGGTAGCATAGTCCATTGAGCAAAGCTTTTCAGCTGTACTCTGGAGTGTTTAATTGGTGATGTCTATTTTTATATGGGTCGATATGGATGAACACAACTGGCAAAGGGAACCATACTGCGTGGTTCTGTCGTGTTGTATAAAATCGTCAATGTGTGGTCCTCACCTGTAATAGTGGCTTTCTCAGTGTAATAGGTTACTTAGATTCGTTTTAGGACAATCGAGTTCAAATAGTTACTAAATTTTTCTAGATCATGGCTCCTTAAATAAATCAGATAAATGAAGGCTTAAATTAACTGAGATTTTAATTTTTTTAATTTCATTTATGTTATGCTTCACCTGCATAAAAGCAGAATAAGTAAGGTTCCTAAAACTTAGTTTTCTAATGGCACACTGAAATGTTACTTAAAATTCCAGAATCTCCTTTTGGTCTCTTCTCAAACCCCAAATCACGTGAATTCTAATAGTCCCTGAACCCTGCTTTGCAAATATCAATGTTTCATAGGTCAGAACCGAATAATTAATCAAAACCGTGTTCTTGCTGGTTTATAAACGAAGGTGATGATGACATTTATTCTTTCACGCACGTTCTCACCTTTCTATTACAAATTACAAAAGGACTCATGAAGCAACGTGCTTAAAAATGGACTCGCATTATGTCATTTTATGAGAGCGAAGATAAAATAATCACATATGATGTGGAGAACCACTTGCTGATTCTAATAGCTTCACGCTCGCTGGGTTTGAAGATCCCTTCACGTGTCTGTTGGAGGGACAGTACCGTAGGCTGCCTTCATATGCTCTAAAAGGCTGAAGTTAGAGAAAGAATTCATTATTTGATCAAAATAACTATTTCATTTACGATTCTGTATAACCACTAAATGAAAAACCAGCCTTCATAGGTCTGCAATATTATTATCATCCCAGCAATTTATTCAGAGACGCAGTGACTAGTTGAACCTTAGATTCCACTCTGAAAATTGTTCTGTGTAATGAATTGTAAGATTACTGCTTTGAAGAAAAATGCATATTTGCCCTCCATAAAACTAGTAGTTATTATTTCAACAGGGCTACGGATAATAAAGAAATCTAGTTCCTTTTTTAAACTGCTTATTTTTACTTCTATTCTTTTTTATTTTATCAAAATAAATACCTTTGTTTCAAGAAAATCACCAATATTTTAATATCTGCACAAACTTTATTATATTAGAATACATTTTTGAGTGATTTTTATAATGATAACAGGAAGTCTTTTCTATTTATTTAAAAAGACTCTTTGTCCTAACATATTTACCGAAAAGCTGTTATTGTGATCAATCTATTATATATTGAGAATGACAATTAAGTAGCGCTTTGGCATAACAGGGAAGGTAGTTAATCATAGAAGCAGTACTGTGAGGACTCACTGCCTAGCAAATATCGGGACAAAAGGGGCAGGAATCGGTAAGTAAACTATCAGGTAATATTTCTTTAGGAAGAAGTGAATCATGATAGCATACAGAAGTCTAAAGAAACACTTAGCTACTCTATACACATTTAATTCTCGACTCAATTACAGTTTGCATATTGGAAGCCATCATATCTAGACTGGGGAAAAGAGATGATTCATATATTTTTCTTTATATTTTTTATTTTTTATTTTTTGTATTTTTGAATTGCCACTTTGATCAATTCTTGCTTTTGTAAAGAAAATAATACCAAAGCCATTCCACTTTCAACAGTGATTTGTGAGTTCTTCAGATATGCTTACAAAAATATCCCTAATGTTAGGAAGTCATGTGATATTACTTCAGGAAAGGCGTTTTTCTAACAGAAGATTTGAACAGTCTATGTTTTGTGTTTTTCTTTCTGCAAAATAAGAGCAACAGAAAGAATAAACTGTTCTATGGCAATCGGTCACTCATTACTGTATCTAGCATATTCTCATTAGTACTGTACCAGATGCTGTGGGTACGATGGTCATTAAGACAAATGCCCTAGAATATGAGAGAATAGGGTTATGACAGCATTATATAAAGTGTTAAAATATATAACCACAATAAAATGTATTATGCAAGTATTACCGGCTACCTTCTAGCTTGCTATTATATAAATCTCAGAAACAAAGGACGAGATAGTCTCTTTAACCAAATTCACACGTACATTTTTACTCTAGGCAAAACTATAGAGTCAGAAATCTTGTTGAGTTAGCCAAGATGCGACTGAATTTATTAAGAAACAGAAATGTGATCATTAAGAAGCAAATAAGAAAAGCAGAATCTGACTGTAGGTGTTTGCGGACATATTTAAAGTGTGCAGAAACACAGCGGGCATGGTGGGCACAGAACACGAGTTTTAGTGGGGCGTTTCTAGCTGTGGAAGCTAGAAACATCTAGAACCGTCCCTGCTCCATGCCTCTTGCATTTCAATGTCCGTACACACTGCGTCGTCACAGCGATGTGCGAGAGCAAGGGACTGTGTCCCCTGGATGATGTCGTGCTGTAGCTCCGTGTGGGAGCATCGTGCATGCCACCGCGTAGGTGCTGAGTAATGCTCCATGACTGGTTGATCAGCGAAGCACCAGCTGCAGTTTGATATCGCTAGCACTACGGATCGACCAGAGGCCTGACTACCTACCTTTGCTCTGAATCTGAGTTCTCTCACGGAAGCACGATTAAAGGATAGCTTCCTGCTGGAATTCCTTCAAGGGGCAAAAAATTCGAAAACCATACCATCTAATAATCTAGTTTACCTATTAGATGCATATTTACGTTGAAATGATAGCTTGTTCCACAGGCGCTTCTGATTTAGTTGATTTTAAGAGCCCAAACATCTCTTCTTGCGAGGACTCAAGTCTTGTTTTGAATCCGCGAAGTCAAGATCAGCCCCATGAATGTTCTGTAAAATGACCGTCACTCTCGACAGCTCTGATTTAGGTACCAGCTTTATCATATCTTATGCTTTTTGGATCAATATGTATTTTGAGAACCTGAAGAAAGCTCTTGAAACTCTCCTTAGAAAATAAAGTGTACCTGCTCACGTGAACGTACGCATTTTAAGTTTCATGTGTGTGTGTGCATGTGTGTGGAAGGGTTTTATGAATTGTCTGATTGTAATCTACTGTAAATTCTTGATGGCATGTCTTAGAAAATGTTATCAGAATGAGGCTCATTGCTTTTAATATGATGGATTTCTCGTGAAAAAAGATAATGCCACGAGATTGTGAAACACGATGCAGGTGTGAGGCTTGGAAGGGGTCTTGCATATTGAGAATATACACAAGCCAACGTGAACACTCAAGAATGAACATTTTCTGTTCGCAAACCTTCCTCTTGCCGATACTCAAAATTTATTCGCATGATAATTCAGCTAGAAACAGCATTTATAGGTTTTATTTATTAAATAATACAGACTGCATAGATTAGGTTGGGAAAGAAATAACTAAAGTTCAGTATATGTAAAATGTATTAATAACTTGAGCACAAATAGCTGTATGGGCTGGATTTATAAACTGATGTCCTAACCCCCCAGTGCCTCAAAAAATGTGACTGTATTCAGACGTCAGATTTTAAAAGGCAGGTAAGGTTAAATGAAGTCACTTGAGTGGACCCTAATGCTACATACCAGTATCCTTACAAGAACAGGAAATAAGTAAACAGACACATAAAAGAAAGACTATGTGAAGACACAGGAGGTAGGTGGCCATCTGCAACCCAAGGAGAGAGGGTGACAGCAACCGCAGGGACATCTTGATCTGGGACCTCCGGCCTCTAGAGCTGTTGTTTCAGCCCCGCAGCCTGTGGCTCTTGGTCATGGCAGCCCTGGGGGCTAACTCGATGCCTTCCCTTTTCAGGCGAGCAGCCTATTAAGGAAACGATCATGACAGATCGTTTGTAATAGAGGATCGTTCCACTTCTAACTCGTGTCTGGGGTTGGGAGAGGGTCCAGCAGGGCGCAGGGAGCACGTTGTATGTCGCGCGTTGCCAGGATCTCGGGTCACAGAGGTCCTCGTCCTCACGAAAACGGCCCCTGCTCTCCCTGGTCCCCAGGCCCTGTGGGTGGACCCATAGCGTCCTGCATGACGGCTCTCGTTGCCTCGATTAGGCTTCATTAAATATACCCGCGAAGCAGTGCGCCCTGCGCATGGGGCAGTGGTGGGGGCTGTTCCTAGCAGAGCCGAGCAGGTGGAAGGGGGTGCTTAAAGTCCTGCCCTCGCTCCCTCTCCCCTCCCGTCTCCCTCCCTGTGCTCACGATCGCCCTCTTTATGGATCTACGCAGCCACCTGCGCAGCCACCAGGGTTGGTGTCTGGGGTAACAGGACAGCATGGGCATATATTTATCATAAATCACAGTGTCACAGCAGGTGAACACAGCATCCAGGTGTGAAAGGTGGTGAAGCAGACACAGTTTAATTGGGGTTTAGTTATTATACCAGACTAAGAAAGATGAAGAGAGCAGAGATCCCGATACTAAATATTCCAGGCCAGGGTTCAGATTAGGGAGAACTGTACACCTGTTTCACTTACGAGTTCACTACCATGACTTGTTAAAAATGGCCACAACCTCTGAACAAAAGGTTCTTTATGTCTTTGGAGTTTAAAAATAAAACATTTTTGTGTTGCTATAGGGAATGTATTCTTAATCTTATTGTCAGCGATTGCATTGTTCCCAGTAATTTGTTTTCTCTTTTTTGCTGCTGGTCTTCAAGTTGAGTCTTTAACAGGATTTGGATGAAACCGTATAGAGTAGGACATCAACGTGTTAAGGTTCAATTCTTGAATCCACATTTCACTGTTTGACTTGAGGAAGTCACTAAACCGTTCCTGTGGGCTTCAGTTTTTCTGTCTGAAAAATGAGGATAGTAACGTTGCCTAAGCAGACTTTTGTTAAGAATCCATGGACGTACGTGAAGACCACTTTAGATGATGTCTGGTATAGCAAGAATGCCATAAATCTACATTTGTGTGTGTGACACCTGCTGTTAACACAAAGACGGAAATGAAATAAATCCCGTTCCCCGGAAGGACAGATTTCTTAATTCTTGGAGAGAATTGGTACATACACCGTGAGTATGTACCAGTCCACTGGATGGAGGGGGTGAATTCAGAGAAAAGTGCAAGTCAGTGCCGAGATACCAACCACAGCTCCATGGAAGAGCTTCCGGATGGGCAATAAGACGGATAAGAGGTCCAGGTTGGAAACAACAAAGAGCCAGGCTTCCTCCTTCCCGCCGTTATTTCAAGGGAGAAAGGAGATTGTGGTTAACGACAAGCTCAGGAAAATCATTTTTATTTGAAAAAGAGACCCCTCAAACAACGTATTTGCTGGTTGGTGCAATACATTTAAAATTTTTTAAATAAGCAATGCTGTGTTCCACAATTCCAAAGAAGCATTCTTTTGCAAATTTTAATCTTTTCAAGACCCTCGAACTGTATGTAGTGACTACATACATACCTATATGATAGTGATCGCTCAAGTTTTCGTTGATAAGGATTGCTTTTTATTATTTCCTGCACGTTCGTTAAATTATCTTCTCCTTTAAAGGTGATACCTGCTGACTGTAGTAAATTAAATAGTACATGTGGATATGAGGTTTAAAGAACAGTTTATTTTTTCATCTCTGGGAAAAAAGGTGATGTTTACTGTGTGCAGTCTATTTCATGGGGGGAAAGCTTGGGGTGCTTCATTTGAAGTCTGGCAAATACATAAGAAGGTCACTAGAATGATACATAAACTCGACGTAGAAGGAAGGAGACCTATTTCCAGAACCTAGCATGTGCTAATGTACGGACAACTCTTATTTGTGGCTTCCTGAATATCTACATGTAAAACAATTCACCAAGTAAAATAATTCTTATTAACATAAAATTTAAAAAATAAACTTACTGACCTCATTTGAAAGTAAAACTTCATCACAGGCTGCTAATTAAAAATCTTAAATTCATTCTTCTGTTGATCACAGGATAAGCCATTCATCTTTATTGATCTCATTTCCTGAAAATATCACACTGTACATTCATTTTAATTTTATATAGAGAAATGACACAAGGATTGCAAGTGAATATCGTGATATTGCGTGTAGTACCATAACCGAATGTGATAAATATCACTCTATTAGTGGCTTCGTGATGAAATAATTGTAAAAATAAAAACTGTGTATGTTAAAAAGGCAACAAAGCAACTGCTTGGAAGCAACAATAATGTGATGTGAAATTAACGACATGTAGTAATTGAAAAACAAGTAACGATCGAGAAACATCATTTTTTTGCAATTTTTATTCAGCGTTATAGAGACCTCGCCCATTTATTGGTTTGAAAAATATACCACGAATCTATATTCTTTCAATTCACCAGGCAAATCATTCTACATTCTAAGTAATTTAATATGAAGTCTAAATATGCCAAGAAGTTTACCAAGTGGACCTCCTATATGCTTAATATTTGAAACGCTCACTGATGAATATGAAACTTTGATTCGAAAATCCACGTAGATAGAGTTTAAATTGAGTCTCACACCAATTTCAGGTTCGGTTAGAAATGCAAAGATTGGCCTCATCAGGAGAGTGAGAGGCAAGAAATAAACAGAAAGCCAAGAGAACAAGATGGCAGGTCGAAGGCGACGAGCCACTACCAGCAAAAGCGGCGATGAGTCGAGGGATAGACAGTCAACTTAAATGCAGTCAGAGACGCTCAAGCAAACCAAAGTCCCGCCAGATCAAGGATCACCGGCAACAGGCAACGTGGGAGCGTCTCTCTGTCTTTCCCCTGTCGTTCGTTATTTTCGGCCAGATTCTATTTCCTCACCAGATCACAGGCGGAAGCATGGCACGCAGGAGGCAGCGACACCCCAAACAAGTTGGGAGCAGTGGCGCAGGCGTGCGCATGTGCAGCTGGGCGCAGGACTGGTGCTGGCCAGCAGGGGGACGCGCGTGTGTCACCTGCGCTGTGCCACGCGGTTCTAAGCCGTCACCGCAGCTGCTTGCAGGAGATCAAGTGCAGAGACGGTGCCTTAGGGCTCCGCGCCCCTCCCTGTCCCCGAGACCAGTTCCTAATCAGCCTCATCCAAGTTTCTCCACACGTGAAATTCTCAATTTTTTTTAAAGCATCCGACAGATGCACAAGGCTGCTTTAGAGTTTTCCAAATACTTATTATTTTCAAAGTGAGGCTAACTTTTCAAAATTGCTTTCAGAAGAAAATAGGCATGATAGAGAAATATTTAAATCTATACAGAATGAGATCCCAATCATTTCGTTGTTTTACAGACATACTCTCGGCGGTATACAGAAAATCCAAGAAGTTAGTTTCTAAGTCCACACAAATGCAGCATTTAACAAAATCACCATTCTCATCAAGAAAGATTATCTGTTAACTACCTTGTCTGTTTTTTAATGAGAACATTTTAATTCTAAAAAGAACTGAACCAGCTCGCTGATGTATAACAAGCAAAGCGATTTCATTGCGACTGACAAATTTTACTATTGAAAATACAGTCTTTATTCAAACTGCTGACCCTGCGTTGAAAATTTTATGTACTATATGACTGATCAGAAGAGTTTTCTTTTCAATCCTTATTTTTAACAAATGCCATGAAATCTTACGTATTTGCCCCAAAGCTGTATGCGATTATCGCTCTGTCTTCCCTACGTTAATGTAAATGAAACACGGCAGATGTTATATTATTAAGGTTCGTACTGCACATAGCCTTTCACTTGTCCGTCTCCAAAAGGCTCACTCGGTGCTGCGCGCCTGTCAGAGCCCCTGACAGGCCCAGGGATGACGGGCGCGTCACAGGCCCCCTCCAGCCGCCTTCCTTCCGGTCCGCGGCTCTGCGCAGCTCGTCCCGCCCCCATCACGCCCCATCCATTGTTGCATCTCGTGAGTTTCTCCGGAAATGGAGAGGTGGGGGCGGGGGGGGGGAGGCGAGAAATAGAAGAAAAAGATGGATTTTCCAGCTATAAGCAAATTACTTTCGATAAGGACCGACTATGTCGAAAGGCGGAATCCTTGGCAGCTCTGAATCAGAGGCAGAACCCAGCGGTTTCTGACCCTGGCGCCTTTTCCTCCGCGCGCCTAACCTGAGCCTGAGCATCGCCAGACTGGCGGCCCGACTAATCCTTTCCGATTTTTGTTCTTTTTTTTTTTTGGTTTTGAATATTTATGTCTGTTGCTGGTTTCTCTTCCTGGGAAAATCAGTCTCACTAGGAAAACAAATACGCCATTTAAAAATCACGTTAGAAATTATTAAATTCCGTGGGACTTTCTGCACCAGTTTCTTAGAATGTTAGAGCGGCTTTTAGCACAGGTGTGTCGCCTTGGCCACGTCCGTGCTTATTGTTTTTTCAGAGCGGAGTCATCTGTCCCGCCTGTTGTTTCTTGTTATCCGCTCTGGCCCCATTCTGCCTGCTGCCCCGGTGTCTGTTTGTTTGTTCTGTGATTCACGATGCCTTCCAGGAGTGGAGTCTTAGAGGCCAATACAATCAGACGATCCAGCTCTCGAGTGCCAGAAATCAGAGAAAAGAGCATGGTGGCATCAGTGAGGGTTGGTCTCTTGGGTCTTCATGCTAAACTCCTTACCTGCTTCCTCTCTCTTCAGCAGAGGACCCAGCCTGTGGAACCCAGTGTTATCCCCGGCCAACAAGAACACATTTAGTTCATAGAAAGCAATGTCTCATTTTCCAGCGCTGTATCTTGAAGACACCATTATTACATGATGCATAAGTCGGTTGTTCTGGACCACTTATTAACCAGGTGTATGAACTTTATTTGCCTTTTAATTGATTCTTTTTAAATTTCCTAAGTACATTGTATTAAGACTACGTAGTATAGTCATGAACCTAAGTGGGCTAAATCCACATAGAGCATATTGCAAGTGGATTCAATGGGAGGTCCCAATTCTGCTTTAGAGAAAAGATGGATCTGAAGAGTAAAAAAATAAGTGACTGAAAAATAAAATAGTGGAAAATAATGCACTGGTAACTTCTCTTAGAAAGTTATGACATTATATTTCAGAGAAACAAACAAAAAAACCCATCATAACTTGCTTTTTCATGAAACTACTCCCGAAAATAAATGTGGCAATAAAAAAAATAATAATATCATAAAAAAAAAAAGAATAAATAGTGGAAAGATAGCAAAAGTTGATCTAAGAGCCATTGGAGTCCCAGAGAGAGAACAAGGCCCAGAAAATCTGTGAAGAGACAATAGCTAAACTCTTCCTACAACTAATGCAAGACAACAAAAGACAGATCCACGATGTGTGTGGAAGCCAAAATATAATAATCAAAAAGAAAAGCACACGTAGGCACACGAGGAGGAAGAAGACATCCTAAGGAAAGGCAGCCAAAAAAGAAATACTTTGTCCATGTACCTATTTTATAAAATGACTTATGCACAGACGGTGAAATCGTTTCTCCAATGGAAGTTCGTGCTCGATCTTCACGCGATTTGAATAACATCAGGACTGTGGAAGCAAATCCATCTTCGTTGGCTACAAGTTACAGTGGGGAAACGTGAGGCTATCAGAACTATGGATTTCTGCGAAAGAAAAATAATCTCTCTTATGCCGGGAGAGGTGTATCGCCCCATATATGGAAAGTGTTTTGAATACACGTGGGATCCAGGCTTAGTGTCTCTCTCGTCAGTCAATATCAGCAGCTGGAAAAAGACTGTGCCTAAAACATCCCGGGCAATTTTCCTTTCTAAGCGGCACAGTTGGCTCGCGTACATCCGGGCCGTTTCCTCGTACGTTCAGTCAGGGCTGTCGTGGCCGCCTGTGTTCATTTTGGAAATAAACCGTTGGATTTTGCCGCATTCGAACACCATTCATTCAGGAAATAATTAGATATCGTTCCCCGTCTTGCCGAGGGAAACAAAACCCTGATAAATATTCCTTCTGCTGGTAGATCAATGAGTGAGATGGAGCCCTCACTATCCACACTGGAAAAGTCACAGACAGGAGCACACGGCCGCTAACACCAGCAAAATATGGGTGAGCCTTGCACAACTCGGGGACAGGGCCTCCCAGCCCCTTGAGGTCGGAAATCCACGTGTAACTTTTGACGCCCCTAAAACTCCAGTCGCCCTTACAGCGACTTGATCAGCGCATGCTCGGGTCCCCGTGGAAAATGTCCTGGATGATGCGTGTGGTCGCCCCTCTGCCCTCGGGGGCCCCCATCTACTGATCGTAAACAGAGCAGGTATTTATTTTTAAAGTCCGCATCGGGTTGGACCGGGGCAGCCGCTGGTCAAAGCTCATCTGTGCCACGTGGCCAGGTCCTTATCAGGCCCCCCGGGCCAGGTCACTGCTGTGACCATCAGTGGTCTCTGATCGAGACCAAAATCACTTTTCGAAATTCAGTGGCAGTCGACGGCTTGCGCATCGATCATTTAAATCTGGTGTTTTAATATCCTCGGGGCCGCTTGCCACGGCATCGTGGGAGGCACCCGGGTCGCGACACAACACGTGAAAACAAAGGCCTCATCCACTTTCACCTGGGCCAAGTGACCGTTCTGCTCTCGAAATCAGTTTAGTGCTGGGCTGTGCCACGCACTCCGTGATCCATCCCAAAACAAGGGCTCCGGGTACCAGAGGCTGGCATCTCGGCCTGCCTCAGGGGACACCTCCGTCTTAGGCCCTTATTGTGCTGTTTCCTACGGGGCGTTCTCTGTACCGATTCGTTCTGGTCATAAAGCAATTAGCAAGACAGCGGATATTTGTGTTTATTTCTATTCCACACCTCTCCGCCCCACGTTTTTTCTCCTCAAAATCCATTCCTGTAAAAAAAATCTGTTTGATAAGTGTGAAAAAAAAATTGTTTTATGTGAGTCAAGCCCTGCCAACTTTTCTACTCGTTTCTTTCCCCCTTTTCCATGTTCTAATGTTTTCTGACAAAGCTGTTAACTGTTTACTGAACCATTAGAGTCCCAACGGCCCACTGATGGAGGGAAGATGGGATGGTTGAAAGTTGTTTATGTTCGTGCCGCCGCGTTAACTTTTTCCTGAAAGGATGTGGTGACAATGAGTATTTTCTGTGTGGATGGGTACTAATGGGTGACATTCAAATAGCCTTTTCATCAAATGCGGGTTAAATGTGGTTGGTTAGCCACAGACTCGGGGGTGAGCAGAAGGCATAGGACAGGGCGGTGACCTCTGTGACTGTCCCAGCCCTCCATTCTCAACACAGTATTTATGACATTAAAAAAAAAATGCTAGTATTATTTGCAGAAAACATCTTTAAGAAGTTATCAGCACTTTATACATTCAAGTTTATAAATTAAAAGATGAGAGAGACAGAGAGAGAGATGCCCAGCAGCGTTCGGAAAGAAAATCGGAAAGAAAATCAGAAAGCATTTCAACGAAAACCGCCAAGTCTGTATCGTTTCTCCCGCCCAAGCTCGGGGGCGGGGTGGGGGGGGTTGTTGGGGAGCTTGCCTGCTGGTCAGGACCCCGCATCCCACGGTCGTGCACGTGATTCTTATGGTGACTCTTTTAACAGGGGCCACGTGAAATCGTTTGAAATTGTTTCGCTGTTATGGGCCGGGAGATTGAAACCATCATCTCCTGACGCATTCACAAGTAACTGCGTGACACCTGCTACACTGCGGGTAACACTCATCGGCTTCGGAGACCAGGAGGTCAGCGGTCCACATTTCAAGACGCTCGCTGCCTGCAGCCAGAGGCTGTCAAAGTGGCCCTGCTCCTCGATTTCGCGTTGTTTTCCTTGGCGGGGATGAGCAGGGACCGGAGAGGAGGTCTCAGGCGGGGACACGGCGCCAGCACGGAAGGACACGGAGGTCAGACCGGGTGGGACACAGTTAACCACAGATGTCCAGAGGCTGGTTTGTCTCCCTGCCCTGTTAGGGCGACACGGGAAGTTAACACGAGTGGGACGAGGGGGATGAGGGAGCACAGGGCCACAAGATGTCAACAAGGGACCTTTCTTGTCTGCTCATCCCTGAAACAGGGATTGGAGATGCGTTACTATAAAGAGGACCTCCACAAGGCGGTCCTTCTGCTAGGGGACCGTTTTCGAATCGGAGGCTGCAGCTGTTGAGGGTTAGTAATACAGCTCCCATCTGCAGTGCGTCAGAAGTGGGCTGCACTGGCTCCCAGAGAGACAAGTAACCCGCTCGCTCCAACACCCCAGCTTCGTCCCCAGCTTCTGTGAGTTCAAGGGCATAAACAGACTCTCATAATAGGAAGTCTGGACCGCTCGTGGCAGTAGCTCCTGCAGATTTAATATTTGTCCCATTAGCCATCCTATATATTTGGTACTCTTATCAAGTTTTTAAAACATTTTAGATATGATAAAACTATCAAGTCTATTAGGTCATTCCCCTGCATGTATCCAAAAACAAAATAAAGCAAAATAAGACAAAACAGCCAAACGAACTGAAAAGCTATTTGAATGTTGAGGCTCAGTGTATCATGACTACAAAGCTGCTATCGGTCTATACAGAATTCTGAAGAATCATATAGCAATAGCACCTTTTGAAAGTTTATATCAATACAAGATTAAAAATTGATGTATAAATTTAAAATTTTAGCCTTATTTTTCCTTTTTTCTACTACAAAATAAATAGAGTACTTTGAGGAAACTCCTAGGACAGATTAACGACACAATATTTTTGAAGTGCGTAATTGAAAATCATAAATTCCATAGGATACAATTTAGGTTATTCAAGTTGTTTTAATATTAATGTTTATTTCTGGAGATGTCATTAGTATGAATTGTATAAAAGACAGAAATAATAAGTTAAGAATATTAAATCCTTAGAATGTATAATTTAATCCAGTTTTTTAGATAACTCTTTTGCCTACCACAGAGGGTATGTCAACAAGGGATCTTTCTTGTATACTAATAATTTCAGATTAGGAAATCTCTTTCTCTGCCTGATATATGATTATTTTTTCAACCTTAGCATTTCTCCTTATTTGTGCTTCTTTTAATATAGTAAGCTTATGAAAAATGAGTGTGTGTGTGAGGTTTATGAGTAATAGAGGGAAGGGTCTGAAAACCACTTTAGTTAAGCCATGCTAGGTGTTTAATTTGGTGACAGAGGACATAGAGGAAAATTGATGTCATCTAATCACCGAAAGTCTGTGTTATAGAACAAGGAGTAAATAATGACATGTAATTCCCAAATGGCATGTCAGGTGAAGCTCCTTATCAAAGGTAAATATAAGGATGAATTCTTTAGGAATCGATGGTCCGGGTTGGCTCAGTGCCCACAGATGTGGTCTCTGGAAATGTGTGACCTGGGTTCGAATCTGCACTTCCCGGGTTAGCAGGAAAACACAAGTTGATTTCCACCTTCCTGTGAGTAAGGCTGGCTGGTGACGGCAGTAGCGCCAAGCACAGAGCCGGCGCCTGGATAAATGATTGCTTATAAAACGTTTGTACAAATGATACGTTATGTCGAGCTGTTACATATCGTCGTCGTAACTGAACTGGTCACTCCGTGAGGTGATCAGTTCTGTGTCACTGTAAGAAGAACGTATAGATGCAGTATGGAAGGAATTACCTACCACTGGGGTTAAGAAAATTGAACCGCATGACCTCAAAGATATCTTAATTCAAAGAATCTAATATTCTCTGGGTAAATATTCTAAATGAAAGTATTGCCTTGGTTGAATAGAAAATATATAATGTGTTTGGCTAGATATGGACATATATAAATTATTAAGATAGTCATAATTCAAGAAGTTTCTCGTTTAATGGAATGGGTTGGGTAGATATTAGTGGGTTTTACTAAGTTGTCCTTAATTACACATAACTGTGAGGGGGAAAAGAACCCACTATGTTCTGCCTTATAATAGGTCCTTAATAAATACTTGTTGACTTATTGAAAATCATAAGATAAACAAGGAGGGTCACAGCACAGCAGTTAACTGCTCTGTCAATCTCTAGTAGTGTGATATATGGCTTTTTTCTTTCTCTCTGAATCCTGAAACAATAGGCCAATACTGCTTGCAGTTAGGAGTTCGACATTTTACCCTGAAGTCGGTACGAAGCTCAATAACCTTCTTGAGAGGAAACAAACAGAAATAAATTGTTAAAAACCAATTTCCCCAAAGAAAAGCTATCAGCTTACTACGTAGCACGGCATACTCAAATTGCCAATTCAAAGCAGTATCTCATTGGAAGTTTGCTGTTCCTCTTATCGAAAACTTGTAAGCTAAGAGTTGATCCTAATCCATTTTGTTCTCGTCTGAGAAAACAAAATTCCACTTCATTTTTAATTCTATCTATGAAATTTATTACGCGAATGTTTTTAAATCGGAAGTTCTGTCCAAAAGAGGGGGGAGGGAGACTATTAAAATACAAATGAAAGTGTGTAGTGAGTGCTCTGTATAATTCCATGAAGTAAGATTTAAATAAACAGGGCAATTCTTCATATTCTAAACATATTCACCAGCTGCCATTTTTCAGTCCACTCAAACCGATGGAAAGACGGGGAACATTTCCAATTGGCATTTGAAGATCCAAACAAAACAAAAAATAAAGTCTGAGTGCGTGATCCCTTTCGTACCCCTGTGTGGGACACACTGAGGATCCAAATAGGCGATTACAATATTTCTTGCACAATCTTTGTAAGAACAGTCACACGCGAACACTTGAGAAGCAGTATGAAAGGCAGATTTGTCCGGGCTTTTCTTAACCAAGAGAGAACCCTGTCGAAGTTGCCTTACCTCAGCAGAGCACCTGTGTTTTTATGCAGTGTCGATGTGATCTGTTGCAGAGCTCTTATTTCCATGTTAATAAATGGGAACATGTATCTTTCAGGAGGTCCAACAATAATATTCTGCAAACGACAGTTCGTAAAATATTTTTTGCTGAAAAAATAATTTAAATCAGAAAAGCTGTAATTGTTTAGACGATCAGTTTTGACAATAAAAAAGATCATCATTACTTATAGTCTAGACCTCCAGGCAATACATGTGACATTCCCATTAATGTTAATGGGATTTTTATGTTTTAATTTTCATTGCTTCGAAAATATATTCTTATATAAAAGCCATGTTTTATTTTATTATGATCACTGTTAATTTTTTTTGCCTTTAATATCATGAATCAAGAATATTTACCTTGGTTCTATAATTCAACCAAGGATATTAAAAGATGTATTTTCTATCATAACATTAGAAAAGAAAAAAGAAAAAATAATTAATGCTGGCAAAATAATTAATGCTTTCGCAGACACACATGCACATGCTTATAATTTATAGGAGGAAAATTACCTTTAGTTTTATTGCTCATACCCATAGTGAAGGAATTAATACAGCTAAAAAAGGTAACAGATTATATACACATAATCTCTACCTTTAAAAGCAAACCAATATATATATGTGTGTGTTCGTATATACATCAATATACACACACGCCTTATACATGATTGTGTGTGTGTATATATATGTATATGAATATACATATGTGTATATATACACATATATATGAATATACATATGTGTATATATATATACACACACACACATATATATATATATATGAATATATACATATGAAACTCTAATTTGGCTGATGTTTCGAATTGGATCAAATAAATCATTACTGCTTTCTCTATCATCTCTTCCCGGTCCTCTGTGGATAATATTTCCTCTTTCGAATTTCACAGGACACTAGCAACATGGTTTTTTTTTTTTATATATATATATGGAGTTTAAAAGACCTTGTTTCAGCTGCTGCTGAGATAGTTGATGGAGGTATGTTTTATTTTAGGAGAAAATAATTTATCAGAAATAACATGCTGTGCCCTGAGCTCTGTAAGGGCAGGTACATTATGCTATACTCAGTTTGTCTCTCAGTTTTCTTAAATTCATTGTTTCATTTTATTAACACGTTCTGAGCTGTAATTTCCAGGGATGCAGGGACTGTATCTTTCTCATATGTTCCTGTGTGTTGTAGATACAGAACGTGAGTGCCAAGCTTTCATTCATCTGTTTATTCACTCAGCAAATTTTCGAGCGCCTACGAGCATCGGGACTGCAGTTTAAAGCAATGAACAAGACACACGTGGGCTCGTCCCCATTACATTCTAGAAAGTACAAAGTGTGGGCTTTTTTTTTTCTTTTTATGAACCAGTATAATTTCTCTTTGTACAGTTCAACAACCAGCTGAGGATGACATGATAATGCACATGCCACGGCTGAGGAAACCCAAGCAAAGGTGACTTTCAAACCTTACTCAAATTCACAAAGGAAGATGGTCATGGACCACTGGAGGCCAGGAGTTAAAGGTACCCCATCCCATGCTTTTTTGATAGTTAAATTGATTTTCACCCTCTTCATTACTTCATATGAGGGCTGCTTATGAATTTAAATCCAGGGTTTATAGGTACTTAACATAAACTGATGAAATAGGAATCATGAGAGGTTCAGAGGGTGGGAGCAAAGGTCACGTCGGGCAGTGGACGCAGAGCGTCACCAGGGCAACCTTGGCTCAAGACGTTTACTTGACTTCATGACTTGAAACAAATATTGCCCGTATTTATAATATAGATGTTGGAGCAGAGGGTTTCCGAGATGTTTGTCAACTCCATAGAACTGTATATCTAATTGCATCCAAGGGTGAAAAAATATATATTTCATAAGATATACCTCATTTCATGGCATCTGGGAATGAGGTATTCTGCATTAGAGGATTTTTGTGTAGCTGAATTTCCCCTGATCGATCATCAATACTTTTTGGAAATTTTGAATATGTTTATTGTTATTTTGCTTTTCGTTGATGACTTGGACTCATTATAAACGTATATTGTTGACAATGATCTGAAATGATCTAATCGTGCTTTGTTTTGTTAGTGCTGGGATTGTTTTTTAATTTTTTGACATATTTCTCAGCATTAGGCTATCGCTTTCTACAAGTATCTGTCTTCTCTAGTGACACCTCTATCTTTATAATTTTCTCCTTGTCTTTTGATTTTGACTTAGAAAAAAAGGATAACCTAATTTTTATTGTGCCTTTGCAAAATTCTGACTTAAAATCCATCAACCCTCTTTGTGGAAATAAATGGAAGAATGACCATGCATCTCCTCTGTGATATACAAGTTACTTAATTACAAGAATGTTTTTACAAGAATTAATTATGAGACTATTCCCTGTGCTTTATGGTACATCTTAAGAGACAGTACTTTAACTTATTGGAAATCTGTATCGTAAACCATTTATAAAACACGTTGACGAGTGTTTGTTGACTGCAAGGACTGTGCGTGAGCAGAGGTTAGACCACTGCACACAACAACTTACTGTTGGCCTCTGGCAGCTAAAAGACAAACACTGAAAGAAAGAAACACTTCCCAACTATGGCGCTGTAGACCGATGATAGTTACTATTGCATAGAAGCCACGTAAAAGAAGGTCGGCTTGTTCATCTTGGTCCTTTACGAGGCAGTCATTGCCATGGAGACATGTACAGTTGCTTATTTCACATTTGTTGTGTCACCGAATGCAAGTGTAATTTTAAATTCTGAGGCATAGCATATTGATTCTTTGTTTATGTTTCATAAACTGAACAGGGCTCATAAAATACAAAACTGAATATAAGCTCTAGAGCTTGTTGAAATACCTACTTGACATATCAGAAAGTCAAATTTGCAGAAGATGATATATGTGTGTATGTGTGAACAATTATGAAACACAATGATGAATTTGAGTAAAGTTCAACTTTGAGTGTTTTGTATATGCGCTCACTGCGGTTCCTATTGCTATTCATTATGTGTGTATCTTTATAAATCCTGTATTCTTCAAGATCTATCATGTCAAAATTGTTATGAAGAAAATTAAATTCATTTTTATAGGTTTGAAAGAAACACTATAGCACCATAATTTCAAAATTCATCATGCTAGTTGTTCATAAAAATAAACAGAGTTTTCTGAACCTATATGCTTCTAAGGGAGCTATTTAACTGAATATGACAATATAGGAGTGAAATAAAATTTCTTCCTGACCTAACACTATTAAAATATCAAAGCATAATATTTCATAGACTTTGCTTTTCTTTCATTATGTCTAACTATAGGTTTTATTGACCATAAAACTATGTAACCCTTCTTAAGATTTAGGCGTATAACTCTTTGAACAATTTCTTTCATTTTATCATTTAAATAGCCTATGTGATTTAGCTTCTTCTCAGAAATATTCTTAGAATAATAGGAAAGTGAGTATTTCCTTTAGGCATGCGCTTCCTACATATGAGAATTTATTTACATATAACCGGATAAAATTATTTTTATGTATTTATCAGCTTTTTAACATCTTTTTAATGACACTATAGGCATTGTATGCATGTTCACCTTTTGAAGCACATTGAAATATTTATTTTTTATGTGTAAATATATAATCAGTAATTATAAGTATATGCATATGACCATATATATGCAATTATAATAATTTTATATCATAATACATTGAAAATACTCTTCCAGTTTGGGAAAAAAACACAAATGTTCACTTGTTCGCCAAGATTAAATTCATCAAATGTTTCAATAAATTCTTTTGTCCCATAAATTAAGAGGAGCACATTTGTTTTCATAGACTTTGAAAATCTAACCCACTTTAATTCAAATCTGCACACAGTGGTTTTTAACTTAGAAATGCTCTCATCCTAAATATTATCATTATATTGTAAGTTTTCTTCGCTTATGGCGGGTCGTGGCACCACCAGACCTCTTAAAGGCAAAGCATATAAAATCAGCTCGGAGTTTTAGATGGGTACAGAAAGAAGAACCTGTTAATTAAATCTTTTTCCTCCTTTTTTTTCCCATAGACTTATTCAGTTTGTTCCTTGGTAGGTTAGACGAAACGTTGAAAATGAAATTAAAATCGGCCACCCTTGGAATTTTCTTCATTCTAAATGGTATGGGATTGATCATGGGGAAGATCGAGACTGTATCAGGATGGAATTTGGAGGTCATCTGTAGATATCTGACAGTCGATGCAATTTTTGAATGGACGTGGGTTCTTACAGTTTCCATACATAGTGACATTTTCCACATAACAAATCTAAAGCAAAGATCCCAGTAAAGTCAGAAGTATAAGTAACATGCCATTTTCCCCCCTAAATGCCTAAATAAATTGATCTATAGTCGACGGCAAAAGATAAATTAAGTCGTTCCTCCATACACGCTGCTCTGGTTCCCGCCACCAACCATGTCACGAGATAATCGTGAATCACGAGCGAGGGCACAATAAGCCACCAGTTATGATTTGGGGCTGGCTAACTTCCACCTGCTTGCAATTCCATCTTGTTTCCAATTCCCCATGTTCCTACATTCTATATGTATAAATATACATGCACACTTATGTTTTTCAGTCATTGTTCATAATCACCATGTAAGAAACATGATGTTACACATATTTATACTGCCGCAGTGCCTGAAACAGATTTTTCACGTAGATGATTATTTGAAAATCTTGCCAAGTAAATAAAACATAAATATAACAGAAGATAGGTATCGATTGATATAAATTTTAAAAGACCGATTAAAAAAATAGAGGAAAGCATTCCAAGTTAACCCTATTTCTCCAAGCATTAATAAGCCATCTCTTCCTTTACAAATAAACGTCGGTCTTGTAAGTTTACTTTTCTCGTTACATAAATTATTTCAAAATAATTCAGTCATCTTTAAAGTCGTATTGTCATTTCTTTCACTTCACTGAAATATAAGTTTGCCCTGAGCGGATTCATATCTTACACGAACCATTGTCAGGCTCAGTTCGGCTTTGAGTTTAGAAGGAACGTGTGCCTGTCCTTGATCGTGTGACCTAATCGAGGAGCTCGTGCATTGGTCGCCGAGCACCAGCCTGAGGATATCTTTTGGTTATGATTGAGAGCAATGTTCTGGGGCAGATTGAGGAACATCTGGTGAAAGCGTCTCACACCCAACAGATAGTGAGTAAGGGGCGAGTGTCTCCTTAACATTCTGCTTTAGTTATCAACGTGGTACACCTCCCTTGGACTGAATGATGATGGTGAATAATAAATGATAAGCAGGCATCTAGGAAAGTCCCTGGCTATCTTGGAACCTAGAGCATATTATCAAATTTGCCATGTGGTTCCTTCAGGTGAATATACAAAGCACTAGCGATACAGGAACATTAGAAAAATGAGGCCAGTGGAAGCTGTCTTGCACACGGTGATCGTTCGTGCATATTAGAACAATTTAAACTAGAAGAGGAATTAAAGTAGAAGGCATAAATTAAAATCGGTAAATGAGTCAAATACCCAAAGGGCCTGACTTAATCTCACAGAGCACACAGTGCTTAGACTTATATTAATTTAATGTTTGCATTTTCGTGTGTGATCTTGTGCAAATAAACACGATCTCTTATCTTCTGAGCTCCTCATTTCCTTGCAATAGACAATATGATCTCTGCTCTCGTGGATAGTGTAAAATGAAAACAATATATAGCATTATGTTCTTTATTATGACACATGTGCTACTGTGGTAGGTAATAGCCAGGAAACTCTAATTTTCTGGTACCCACTGATTCACCCAGACACAAAACTTGTAAGCCATTCCTTTTTTTCTTTTTTTTTTTTTGTGCCTCTGACTCTGTTGTTTCTAGTCATTTTATTTTGTTTGATGATTTCTAGAAAAAACAGATGGTATTTCAACTGTACTAATTTTATCTCCTTAAGCTAGCAGAAATAACGTTAATCATATCATATTGCTTCAACTGGGTGAATAAAACAGACAATAAAGGTAATATAACATTACCAAATGAACTAAAGCTCTTTTCCCTAAAATGGAAATTACTTATAAATTTCAGAATAGCACGCTTTAGTTGAAATTCTTAAAATAGCTACTTAAATTATTTAAATGTTTATTCAATATATGTTAATTTTTCAGAAATAAGTCTTTACTACACACTAATGATATTAATGTGAAAGAAATTCGAAGACTATGTAGTAACTAGATTGCCCAAACACTTGGAGAGCAATGAAGAAATGTAAATATCATGTGAATATTCATTTATGATGGGCCACGTAAAGAAAGGAATTAATGAAATAAAAAAATAACAGATTTTCATCTCTTAGAATTCTAAAACTGACAATGGAACCAGTCTGGATCTCTAGTTCTTAAATCAAAACCATCTTAATGGAGAATGATGCTTTAGATTAGACTTGTAAAGACGATGTTTATAACAGGCCTCCATGTTCCATCACTGTGGGAAGGAAAAAATACACTTGACTCATGAACAACAGGCTCGAACTGCATAGGTCCACTTATGTGGGATGCTTTCATAAGCAGCTGCACTGTGTTCGATGCACTGTTGGGGTCCAGGGGAGCAGAAGGCCCTGTGTGCATTGATCTGTGCCAATCTAAAAAGAGCATCTGTGGATTTGGGCATCTGTAGGGGTCCTGGAACCAATCCCTGCAGACACAGAGGGCCAATTAAGGTTTCAGGGAGTCACAGGTATACACAGATTTTCATACTGATGAGGGTCAGTGCTCCTAACCCTGTAGATATTGTTCAAGACTCAGGTGTACATGTACACTCAGCTCATGATCACTCAGCTCATTTGGCAGATAGTTATCCATTGTGCAAAACGAAGAATTATTTGAGAGTCGTGACTACAGACAGCGTATATCGTGGTCTCTGCCCTCAAGAGACTGTTCAGTCTCAGAAAACCCCTGTCCCAGTCATCACAGAACGAAGGGAGATGGTGTGAGTCATACATTTGCTAAGAAAGCAGAGGTGTTTATGTTGACATTGTCACTTTCCTTATTCACTCAAATAATCCTTTGAAATAATCTCCAAATATGTAACCTCTCACATACGACATACACATAGGTTAACAGCTTACACATTAGAAATATTGTGATGTCGTGGGTCTGAATCTGTTGAGTGTTTTTTCTCTAAACTTAGTAATTATTCTTTGGAAAGCCACATTTTTCAAGGTGATTTTAGAGGGAAAAAACCTATAATTTACTGCAAGAAGAGTTAATCTGTTCTATTAGCGTTTAACCAAAAGTATTGTGTTTTTTTCTCTCCTTACTGGAGTTTAATTTTACCTTTCTATTTAAGAGGATAGCAATAACAAGAACAATTCCAACTAAATAAGTCATTTGCATTTTTCTAGTCACTACTCGCTCTAAGATGGTTGTATATTAAAAGCTATTCATCTTAGAAATGCTGTTTAAAGTATGAGAGGAATCGAACTGGGAGAGAAAAATGCATTCAACACAGCAGTTCTTAGATTGAAATCTATGTCTCCAAATACTCAAACTGGTATGACCGCATTTTCTGTCACTAGGAGGCTGAGCCGAAGCTTCTCTCCGATTGCTTCTCCCGCTGCAGACGCTGTCCAAACAGCATTCTTTCCAATTGTCTTTTTTAAGTGCTCCTATAAATCACCTTTATGAGAATATCTTCAGTGTATAGAGAGAAGCCCTATGTATGAATGGTAAACAGTGATTTGAGGCCTTTCGATTGACCTCAAACCTTTCTTATAAAGCTACCAAGCAAAGTCATGTCTTTATTCAGTATCTTAAGTGCAAAATTATTGATTTACTTAGATGACTTTTTTTAAAGAACGACAGACTCCTCAGATATATCTGCTTTTCCTATCTGCCCTATTTGGTGTTTGCTACCACTTTAGGGTTTTATTAAAATTTAGAGATGTCTGTCCCTCTACCATCTCGATAATTGAAATTTTGGAGGTCACTGTAAACACATTACATCAAAGTCTGGAAAGTTCTTTGTTAAAAAAAAATAATCAATTTTATTGAAATTGAATTCTGCAAACAAAATGCAAGGGCAATTGGCCAGTTTAATGGGGTTGATGGAAGCTTTATTCTTTACCCCAAGATGCCCTGCTGTCGAGATTTTCCAACTGGCTTATTAGAGTCAAGAAAATTTGTTGGATTTCAGAGTATCATGAGCCGTTATCTGCTTGGTCACATGAGAATAAGGATGTCATGTTTGATCTGTCCTCATCCCTACTAAGAATAATATTTTAAACGGTCAATAATAGTAAAGAAATGACAAAAGATGCCATTTTACTACTGTATGACTGGGTCCACTCAGCACAAAGCAAAATAATAACTTTGGTAATGTCTTAGAGATTTAGCCGAACTAATTCATCGTATTAGATAGTAAGACTTAATTTGATTTGATTTTTGTATTAGATAAATTAAAAAAAATCTCTCGTATGTTTATTTTGTTTTATGTTCATTAATATTTAGATATTTTAGTAATTAACTTCTCATTTCTTAATAAAAATCATTTTTATATTTATGTTAGCTTTAGAGCCAGAAATACTAGATCAGGAAGAATATCTCAAAATTAATACTGTTATATAACCTCGAGAACGGGGCAGGTGTACTTTTAAGACAGGCTGGTGAGGCTTAAAGGATTCAATAGCCTTTGATATTCGATTTGATTTGATGCGATAACATCAATATATTTGTATAATTAGATTAATTTAAATTATAAATTAAAAGTAATGGGTTTAGTTGAATACACGTATATAGATAAATAAACATGATCAAACGCTAGCAATTAAAACTAAGATACAGATAAAAATAGAGCAGTAATCCCAATAAATAAAGAAAATGCAAAAATGTGCAAATTATCAGTGATTTCCCATGGGGCATTAGGAGGTATTCGATTACAATAAATACATTTTCATATACTATTTTCATGAATTTTTATAGTAAGATATGCTTAGATATGGAAAGCTTCTTGGTGAAGGATGCCCGCTAATCAGTACAAACTCTTCCGAATAATATTCTTTCAGCTTCTTAAAGAATTCCAGAGAAATCCACGTCTTCCTCAGTGCCTTTGCAAGTGTGTCAGACCCCTTGTAGGTGTGGCTGTCTGGCACTATAACATATTTTCTCTAATCTAGAATTCATACGTGCATCCTCATGCTTTTGAAATAAAATCAGATAGTAGTATGCTCTAATGAAGCAGTTTATAAGTGAGTTCCATTATTGAAATGTAAAGTGTCTCACTTTTTCATATCGATTCTTTAAATGTTTGTTCGCAGCTAATATTTCTCAAACATTCTATTTTGTCCTTACTCTCTCGTATACACATTTACATACTTATGCAAGGAGAGACAATATATATTCACATAGAAAATGACAAAGAATAACTTATTTTCTATGGATCTATGATGAAAAAAGAGATACAGTACCCTGTTCTGAATACTTTTTTTTATTATTTACTTATCTCTGCTGTCTCCATGGCTTGTTATCTATCTAAAAACTTCTATGTCTTCAAAGAATCAGGTTTGTTACACAGGAAACGTTAGTGACCTTACTCGCTGTCAACATTTGAACGTGATTTTACATGTCAGTAGTCTTAATAATAATGGTCTCAGCAACAATTTTGCTATAACATAGATTGCATGGGATTTTTTGATTGATCCAATGACCTTGGTTGTTCCTATTCACAATAAAGATTTGCATGTGGGGATAACTTTTCTTAAGCAACTAACGGAGTTAAAATGCTCACTGAGGAAGTAGTCGTACCACTTATAGCTTTTTTTTCTGACAGAGAAAATGTATTTTGGGTGTTCTACGTTTTCTATGAAAAAGTACATTTCCAAGTTAACATCTGCCTTCTTCTGATGAATATTAGAAAAGCTCTATGTTCTAGTGTTCCTCATTATGCTGTAGAAATTCAATTCTGCACCTTGATTATTAAAATGTGAAATAAATTCCCTTTAAAATTGGATGTTATTTCTACCCTGAACACATCTCATTTTTTACTGAGTATTTATTTCATTTTATACTGAGGCATCCAATACGATAATGAGCCTGATTGCTGCGTCTACATGCATTTCAGAGGCGGAAGGTTAAGTGATCTGAGAAAGATACCGACGTCTCTCTTTGAACTTGTCTGACTTCAGAAAATGTGATAAAATTAGTAAGGTTTTCTGCGATGCTCCAAAACTCTCAGCCTCTGTGTCCTTCCTCATTATGGCACATCACCAATTTCCAGTGACGTTGCTTTAAATTCATTAAATGAAAGAAAAAGTAACAAGCATGAAATTTATTCATATAGAAAAACATGTGTCCATAACACTTACATTATAAAGTAAAACTATAGGAAAGTATAAAAAATAATGTTTAATTCAAAAGATGTCATATTCTTAGTAGTATATGATTTTATTGTAATTTGGTTATTGAATGAGTGTTTTTAAGATACCTGGGTTGTTAAGAATTATAGGGCAAAGGCCGTACACCGTACGTGCTTGAGTTTATTTCTGGGTTCTGTTTTCATCCACTGATCTATATGTCTGTTTCTGTGCCAGTACCATGCCGTTTTAATGATCATAGCTTTGTAGTATGGTTTGAAATCAGGGAGCGTGATACCTCCAGCTTTGCTGTTCTTTCTCATAATCGCTTTGTCTCTTTGGGGTCTTTTGTTGTTCCATACAAATTTTAAGGCACAGGATACCCCTCTCCTCTTATTTGACCTGTCAAGGAGAACAGCGAAACTAATTCCATCTCGTTCCTAGATGTATGTTGCTTTGGCGGGGGCGGGGAGGGGGGGAGTGCATTTAAGGACAAAACAATAAGAGTTGGAAAGATGAAAAGCAAAAACAAACAAAAAAACCCTAATGTATATTTTTTGGCAGGCAATGTAGTCCCAGGGGAAATTGCTTTGGCCTGAGGAAATATTGCAGAATAAAAGGATACAAACCTAAGAACTCGCGCTTTCTTTGGGGTGGATGTTTCCCACTCAAACATGCTTATGAAAAACGATCATCACTGTTTCTGAAGGTTAGCGTGAGGGTGTTGGCAGGTGGGGAGAGATTAGGGAAGGCTCAGGTATGTTTTACCTGCCTTCTCTTCAGAAGCACTTACACTAAATTGTGCAACAGTATCTGAAGGCAGGGAGGTCTTTACCCTAAATGGTGATTCCACTTTGGGACTTGAGGATAGACACGAATTTATATTTTTGAGTGATTATTCTGTGTCGTTCACTGCGCTGCACCTGTTAAGTGTCATATCTCACTCAGTCCTCCATAAGCCATAAGAGCTGGGTGGCATATCAGTTCCATATTACGGAACAGAAAACTGGGACTTAGAGAAGTTGGCATCTTCTCTGGGTTTGCAGAGGCAGTCAAGTTTGGACGTGAGCCAAGTTTTAAGATAAGATCTTCCTGGTAGATGAAACCTATGCTGCTCATAGGTATGTTGTTTTGCTTCTAGAATCACGTTATTAAGTAAAATAAGGAAATCAACAATTTGCTTATCAATTTTAAAGCCTTAATTCATTTGCCGTACCGTGCATAAAACTCTGGCTGATAACGACGAAAAAATAACAAATTGTGTGAACCCAGCACCGCACAAAATGGAGCGTTCAAATAGGACTGTGGCTCTGGGCTGTTCTGTTGGCGGGGGGTGGGGGCTTGATTTATTCAAATCCCACTACAATTGTTTCAAAAATGGAATGAAAATGGAATCTTTTATTATCATAGAGAAGGATTAAGCCCTAAATTGGATTTCTGGGTGTAAGATGAAAAAAATAAGCCAACCTCCACAATGGCTTAAAATTGAACTTGGTCTTCTGGTATGTAACACTAGCTTTAGGAGATTTAGAGGAAGAATAAGCCCATAAAAGAATCTTTTAAAATGGTGTAGTGATACACATGACTGTTTTATAAGCAAATGAGGCCAAATATTCTAGTTTGCCCTTTGCCCCAGTATTAATATGAACATTGTATAATCTTCCAGTAAAATTCCTTTTGCCGTGTGTTAATTCCTTGTAGGTTAAGTACAGATAAACACCAAAATCACTCCCCTCTCCCAAACACGTCGGCACGGGACGAATAGCTTACTTCCTAATTTAGAAAGATAATAATAACAGTTTTCTTAAGCGTATGGATTTTCACCTACTAGGGAAAAAGGGACATTTGTCTCTTTAAGGAGGGCAGTTTTGCTGGGCTTCAGGTTGGAGGAGCCTTTGGGGAGTTCCAGCTTTAGCCAGTCATTTAACTACGCTGTTGACAACATTGGAAGAGAGTTGGGCGGTATCCACAGGTGGACTGCTTTGGCTCCAGCTCCAGAAGATGGTGATATACCCGTGGCTCTCTACTGGCACCTATTCCTCAGCCCCACGCCAGGGACATTTGACACTGAGACATTTCGATTGTCATAAACGTGAGAGGGATGCTACTGGCATCTAGTGAGTAAAGACCAGGGTTGTTGCTCAACAGCCCAT
>NW_024350926.1:11644703-11712302 GCF_902729225.1 Pteropus medius
TTGCATGCGTGTCCGCCCTGGGGAAGGAAAACTTTCTAACGCACGTTTCTATCTGTGTCATCATTCGGTGGAATTTGTAGAAATTAAGCCAGTTACCAGATTAATATATTTGAGACCCATGCGATATGCTCCCGACATATCTATGATTAAGAATCAGCAGGTGTGCTTCGGAAAAGTCTAGGTGTCCAGACCCTACACCAGAGATCCTTTGAGTTATCATTTGTAAGAGTCAGGGGATCTGCACTGTGGTAAGGATACCACATTATTCTGCTGTAGTCAGTGTACTTGGAGCGCTTTTTGAAAAAATGGAATAGGATCCTAGCAGCTTTGAAATATGAGATTTTAAACTAATAAATATGTTTTTACTCTTCCACGTTAACCTTTTAGGTAATAAAGAGATGGAGGGTTATAGTAAAATAAATAAATAAATAAATAGCAAACCAACCTCTTCAACTCGAACTGAATCATTTACTTTGTTTGCTGAAGAGATATGTCAACATTTACACAGTGAAGTGTGCCTAAATGTGCATTTCTATTTAAATCAAATTCATCTCCTTCAGAGTTTATGTGTATATTCAAGGAATGAAATTGGATTCTCTTAGAGAAATAAAATCAGTTACCATTTATTTCAGGCAAAGAGGTAATCAACATGCTTGACTGGAGAAACTATTCAAGACTTGAGATTTCCTAAACTGTTTTTGCACACACACTCTGAAACATAAAATATCAGGACATCTACTAAACTAATTTTGGAGGAAGAGTATATTGCACACAATTTATGACTGTGGGTGTTACATGCCCTACATAAACCTATTAAAAAAGGAACCCTAGAGCAACATAAAGAATGGGAAGTAGATAAAACTCAGGAAAAAAAGCGACTCTATGAACTCATAAATTTAACCTGTTTAATTTTCCAATATTCTCACCCTAAAAAAACGGAAGGAGAGCATTACTGCAGAGAGGTGGAATCAGATCACACTCTTGCGTGGCCCAGCAGGCCAGGCTCCCCGCAGGCAGATGGTTCCCTTATCCACGCCTTCAGCCTTCAGCCTATGTTATGTGAGTAAAGCTTCCGGAGGAATACTTCCTTTAAGGAAAATAGAATCGATGCACACAAAATTAGGCTTACATGACATTTCCCCTAATTTCTGTTAGAATGCAGTGTGGGTTGATGATTTCTGTTCCTTGACCACCTCTCACAAATCCTGATGCAACTTATAAACTACTATGCCACATACGTCAGGACTCTCCACATACATTTTTGGCTCAGTGCAAACTGATTCTAAAATGCAGATGGACACGATTGTCAAGATTCTCACGTCCCAGTTAGATCACCTGTAATGAATAAATTATGTGCACCATTAGTTTCATAATATGACTTGGGGTATCTGGCTTAGTTCTCAGGAAAGACTTCTCGGTAGCCAGGGTTTCTCTCTGCTTCTTTCCCTGTCCGGGCTGCCTGGGCCATGGCTTCCTGCCCTGGTGCCAGGCATCGTTGCCCTGGTGCCCTACAACTCTTGTCTCTCTCCGATTCCTTTGAACTCTACTCTGTGAGTCTGCCCTGGCTTTATGGCTCTCAGCCTGACATACGCACCTACCTGCCATTAACTGAGCATCAGCTATTTCTAGAAACGGTGCGAGGCTCTTACACATCCGTCTCATCTTCACGATAATCAGGGACATTCCATCTCCATTTCACAAATGAAACTAAAACTCAGTAAGATTTGGGCGAACAAAAACTAAGTTTTTTCTTCATTAAAAAAAAGTGTTTTTCTTGTCATAAACACACACTACTTACTGTTTGATGTAATACATTCAAAGTATTTTGGGGAGGACAGACTGTATGAGCTAAATAAATAGAAAGAATAAAAACTATAATTCCACCACCTAATGACCATCGCTCTAAAATTTTAAATAGTTCGATATACACATATATACACAAAAACATTCATGGGTTACGATCCTCCTTCAAGCAATTCGGATTATTACCTCTTTATAATTTTCACATCTATGTGCATTTTAATGTTTTCTTAAGAATTGAATTCCAGCAGTTTCCAAGTACCTGACAGATATTCCTTTAGAACTGTAATAGCAACACAAAAGTTCGACATATTTAAAATCGATTTCCTGATTGAACCACTCTCCAAATGCGTTCCCCCTGCTGACACCTCACAGCTGGCTCTCCAGGATTGGGACCGAAACTGGTTAGTGTCAACTCTGAGTTCTCTGTCTTCATTGGAACCCGTGTGTACTCTCTCAGACCTGGTTATAGCTTGAAGCGGGCTGTGTCAGTAGTGAGAATAACAGAGAAAGCGAGGTCTTCTGATTTTTAAGTCGCGTTTAGAATTTTTTAAAGTTATAGGACAGTTCTATCGCAAATGAAATTTCTCTGTGTCTCACTGAAGTCACCCCTTCTCCAAACTAAGCAACCACTGATCAGTTTCCTGTATCTAGAGTTTTAACTTTTCTGAAGTGTCATTTAAATGGAATTAAGTTCTGATCAAGTTTTCATTTTCGTGGGAATGCTTTTAAAATTGTGGAACACTCACTGGTGTAGTTCTTTATCTGAAGCTCAGAAGAAGCCCCATTTGATATCAGCATTATTTAGAAGTCCCTCCAACTTTTTTCCCCACAAAAATATCTGCTTTCGTTCTAAAAACCTTGTTCACGAAATGTTCTTCTTTTTTTAAAAATATGTTAAGAATCGCTGCTTAAATAGAGTTCCTAGTTTATTGAGATAAAAGTTATTAAAAGTGATTACACGCAAAATTGATGATTTCTGTTGCGACAAATTCAATGAATGAAGAATTCAATATAATCCACAGAGATTCAAGTCCCTGTGATGGTCAGGAGGTGAAAGGAAAGAGGTAAAAAAAAGCTTGCAGAAGAAACTGAGACGTAAATGAATATCTGATGTTAAGAGTCTCCAGGCTAGAAGTCGGCAGGAGGTATGTTAATCCCAAGCCAGCGAGAGATCTTAATGACGGAAGGAACGGGATGAATTTGAGGAAATTAAAAGAGGAGAAACTGGCAAAAAATAAAAATATAGCACGGAGTTGAACATCTTGGTTTGAGAGCAGAGGGTAGTGACGGCTCAGATGATGCAAAATCTTGAAAGCCATATCACATGATTTAGATGTCAGCAAGTTTTAATGCATAGGAACAGACGCTAAGGGGCATGATAACGACACTTTAAATGGCCCCTCTGGCTACGGGAAGGAACGCTGCATTGTGGGAAGGCAGGGTAGATACAGGTGCATGAGGTGGACGGCTGCATGGGTGGGGTCCTACGTTTCTGAAAGGCTAGATACTCTGTAATAGAAACAGAGTGGAATAAAAGACAGAAAGCCACCCCTGCTTTTGCAGAAGAGGTTTCAAATCGACTCTTTGATAATTCTTAAGATTTTTCCAAACACTGAATTATGTTGTTGTTGTTGTTTTTTCTGCTGATGTAGTTACCCTGCCTTTTAACCAAGTGTTCTCAACAAATACTAATACCAGATATAAAATGTATTTCGAGCAACTCTTCCCTTGCTGTCATACAGCAGATAATTCTGACAGCTCTTGCTGACTTTTTTTGTAGTAATCACTAAGGAAATTCAAGTTATTTTGGTCACTGTTCTGGCTGTGAAGTGCCCGATTTTTAAACAAAAGAGATCACCTCAGAGCGACTGCATTTCTAGCCACAGAAGGACAAGATGTTTCACGCAGGAGGACACTGTGTTCTCCTTCGTGCGAGTTCAGAATCACACCTGCAGACGGTGAATGCTGCAGGTGCAGGGTGGGATGCACATCTGTATTATAACGTGCTGCTGCTTTAACCTCCTTCAGCTGTCACCCCCGTGATAAATCTGACTCTGATGAACATGCTTAAAAAGAAAACAGAAAACCAGCGCACGGATTGCAGTGGGGCACGATGTGCTCCAGCCTACAGCAGCGCCATTCACCCAGCACGCTTCGGTCACGTGATCGGAGCTGTTCACGGAAGCACGCTTGTTCTCTTTATCGAGACCTCCAGGTGTGGATTATCCCGAGAGGATAATCCTGCTGTATGTTCAGTAACTCCGCACTTGAAGCCCTTAGTCACTGATCTGTTGCAATCATATGACAGGAGAGAAACGGGCACTTCTTGAAGGCATGGATTTTGCATTATCGATATGTAGTCATAAGACAGATAAAGCACTGAGTAAAACTTTCCAGATCTTGGAATTATCTATGTGTATACTATGGAGAATCTCCTGCAGGCAGAATGCATACAGCAATGAAAGAACGCCCTGTGCGTCGCAGAATTCTGCTTTCCTTTCTCTGAATCTGCACAGGTACGTTCTAAGATGAGCAGATGATGATGGATGAGCATCGAGATGAAAGAAAGCTTGTGCAAACACCAAGAAGATACTACCACCGAATTATCTGTAAATGTTTTCAAGTACGTGGGTCAAATTACCCACAATTTATTTGTTGAATAAAGGTTTATACACGCATAGAGGACATTATGTGCCAAAAGGGCAGCGTGCCGGGCCGCCGAAAGCCACTAACCGACGTGGATGCTTCACATCCTCCCCGGGAATGAGCTGATGCCTTCATGGACGGGAGCGCTGCCCTGCCGCTTCGTGGCTGTGCAGTCAGCATGCCCATTCTGTGGGCGGGAAATCCCATAGGAGGAGGTTCCACGAGGTCACAAGGCAAGATGCTGTTCTTTGACCCCCTGAGCTATACTTATTTTGCAAAATAAAAGTGAGTATATTCCTAAAGATCTTATCAATAAGTTGTACTTCAGTCTTTGAGCCAATGTCAGGGCATAAAGTGAATAAAATCCTGGCAATCAAGAAACTTGGAAATTATTTTTAACTTTTATCACTTACTAGACTACAGACATATTTTGTCTTATGTAAGTTATGTAACTCTTAAAATTTTTAAACTTATGTGTTGAATTTCTTTATGGAGAAGAGACAAGAATAAGGCTGAGTTCCCAGAATATGAGAATAGAAAAAGATTCTGTTTATAGGAAATCATAGCATAAGGTTTGGACTTGATTTTAATCTCAATAATTGTTTGTTCAATTAAATTTGATATGATCGTTCATAACAGCAGTTTGCATTCGAGTAATGATTTTGAGGAAAACATGGCCAAAGTGTCCGTCATTGACTATCTGAGCTGATTTGCTTACACAGAATTGTCAAGAAGACTTTATCTTCCTCTGTCATTTCATAAGAATCATTCTAGAAGTCTCATGGATTGTCAAAGAGAATGAATTTTTCAGAGATAAGAGGAATATATACTTAAGATTTATGAGCCATACCTCTTAGAATCCCAAGGCGACATTATTTGCTTTCTTAATTGCTTTCCCTACTCTAAGAGTTTCCCTATTATTTTTTCAATTAATAAAGTGGAGAAAGATCTTAGACTATTCTCTTGGAGAAGCCCATCTGAGTCCTCACTCTTAAGTTTTAGAGTAGAGATAAATCTTCCGATAGATGAAGCCCACTCCCCAATTTCTACAAAGTAAAGACATAAACAAGTTCACCATCCAGATAAACTCTGAGTATAAACCACGTCTCTGAAATTAGAGGAAAACGCGCAGATGTCTCTCATGAGAAGCACAGGGGACTGTCGTGAGGTGCAGTCTTTCTTTCTTGAGCTCAGTTAATGGTCTTCTTTCTGCTTGGGTGTATAAGATATCTGAGATTTCATTCTAATGTTGTAGTCACTTCGGCACTGACTGGCATGCATGCAAATCCGTGTTCTCTGTGTTCCAAGATGAGGTCTTTTATTGACGGGGTTGGTTTATTTCCTCATACTGCCCCTTCTGCGACATCTTACACACTGCTGTCAACTTATTGTTTTAAAATACAGCCGAAGTTACCTCTGGGGTCATAAAATAATCTCATTTGGAAACAGTGGAAAGCCATATCATATTTTTGAGTAGAATTTAACACTATAAATGTAACAATGATTTGTTAATTCACATAGTTGATAGGTTCTCGATGTGTAGCATGTTTCATATTTTGTTTTGGTTTAGGGTTTAGAATTATAGAGGTTAAGTTTTACTTTGAAAAATAGATCTTCGTGAATCTAAAGACAATTCTGGATGACAAAGAGTAATTAAGTGAGCAGTCATATCATCAACTATTAGAATAGATTATAATTTCTTAATAAATACTGTATTGTGCAGGTAGCACATGAATAGATAGACCGATCAACAGTTTACAGAATCTAGAAATGACACAAGTACATTGGGGAATTTAATATATAAATGCATTAGGACAAAGTTGGCTTATTGATTAAATAGTTTGGACAACTTAAAGAAAACGCAGTTAATCCGTACTTCACAACTTTTACCAGGATAAATTATAAAAACACAAGAAATTTAAATAGGTAACACAAACATAAATAGTTAGGAGACGTCTACAACAACGTCTTTAAATTTTCTGAGTTATATTTAACTTTGACGCAAAACCCAGACTCCATAACAGAAAAAAAAAACTTATAAATGTGATTTCATAAAAATACGAACTCAAAAATTATCATAAGCAAATTCAAAAGACACACATAATATTGAAAATGTTTGCAATTCATATTGCAAAATTTTATTTTTTCTATAAAATGTTTCTTCAAATCAATAAGAAAATAACCGAGACCCTAGTACACATATAAAATACGTTTTTACATATAAATTTATGTAGAGAGATAAATAATGGAAAACGTGTTACTTTTTCATTAAAAAGAGAAATGAAAATTAAAACATTTATGGAAGAACAATTTGAAAACACACAGATTCATTTGGGTGTGGCAAGATAAAACAGTTCTAAACACTCTTACAGCTTCTTTAATGAGAATTTGAAAATTAATTATTGCTATTTCATATTATTTTGATCTAGCAATTTTAACTGTAGGAAGTATTCACTCAAACTGATTTGTTGATTCCTAGAAGGAAATACTACTATACAGCCATTGTATTTTTACAAGTTGAAGAATTTTTTTTGTAATGTAAGCACTAATCTGGAATGATCTCTGAGCTAAAATTTCACATTAAAAAAGCATCATGAAGAACAACAGATGTTATATTGTGTAAGTGCATAAAATAGTCCCGAAAATATAATATTTTTGCCTTTGTTGGGAAAAAGTGGTTTGAGTGATGCCATGTCACGTAATTATCCTTTTTTGTGGCTTTGATTATAAAGTGAGTCGGAAGTCTTGGATGCAAGAGTCATAAACTATATGAAATGTATACAGATCAGGCGGCAAATCGAATTCATGTCCTAGTTATACTAGAGATTTTGTTGGGAGAGCTAGCCTTATTCTTCAGGTGGATGTGGTCTGTCCACTAAGCTGCTTCGTTGCCTCTGTGAAAATGTTAACAGTGCGGTTTTCATTCATTAACCACAGGGTGGTTCCTGTTGCCTAACCACCAATACGAATTTTGCCTTGCAACATTGCATAAATAACGGCCAGCAGCGAGGATTCTGAAGAGAAGCTTGGGATGAAACCCGCCTCCGTAATTCACTGGTGTCCTAACGACTTCCACCTTCTGTGGTTTAGTCCTTAAAGAAAACTCCAGGCAACATTTCTTTCTGCTGTACCCTGATATTTAGGTAAAAAAGGTGAGATGTATAGAGGATCCCTTGGCATGGCTATGCCTTCCCCGACATTTCTGAATTTACTGAATTCCAAATGACCGTTTATTAGTACTTTTCCCACGAATGCTGTTCTTATTCATCTCTGCTTTATCTTTGATGAATTCTACTTTTTTTTTCACTTATTAAAAAACACACACACAGACAATTAACCCAAGGCCATTGTATCTAACAAGGCTTTGTTGAAATTTTGGGAAAAATGGAGGACGATTATGACAAATCACATAAGAAGACAGGACTTCACAAGTCAATTTGAGACATTCAGAATCACTTGCTTATTCTTACCATTACAATAGCGAATTTATTTTTGCCTGTTTCTCTTCTTGCAACCTGTATTTTCAGAATCCTCCCTCTGCCACTCCTTTTGTTTGTCGCTGTTCTTTCCCCCTATCAATGCCCCTTTCTCAGCGGTCTCAGTTCTCAAGCTCTTGGATGCTCAGAGAACTTTTAATTCAGCCGTTCCTTTCGTCAACTTGTCCATAAAAACATGGCTTCGAGCTTTCTTGAACAAAATGCTGTTTAATATGCTTTGCAATACCGCCATCTGTTTCTGAGGCTGAGCTGCCCACTGGTCCGCCCCCAATATGGAACCTGCGAAATAATTCATTTTAATGGTATTCTTTTTCCCTGATACACATATCGAGACTTTATATGATTCTCGTAATAAGTGCTTTTCTCACTATTTATGGGGTTAATTACCTTTCGAAATGTACATATTTGTTATTGGTTAGATTGTACATTACCAAGCAATGCAGAACATATCCTGAAGCTTAGCATAAATTTTGAATTACTTCATATACATTACACAGTCCTAATTACAGAAAACAACAGGACTTGATGTATTGGTTTCAATTTGACGTGTTTTGCCGGTTCCTTTCTATTAAACTCTAATAAATGAACTTTGAAAAGTGGCCCACGGAACTCCTGAAGGGGAAAAATGACTCATTTAAATGAACTATCAATTTCCTAGAAACAAATCATTGCCTAGAAGTAATAGTTCATTAATTATTACACCAACTGGAATTAAGGAACGAGTAACGCCATTGCTTATTAAATGCAAACAGAAATTCAGAACCTTATTGAACATCTGCCGATATCAGCTGGGCAGAGTTAATGAACTTGGGAGCGTGGACAGGGTCCGAAGCCCTGACGATATTCTTGGTTAGCTGCGAGTTAAAATGTTCACCACACAACTGAAATGACAGGCGATTTTCGATATCATAAACTTAAACACAACTGAAGTGTCACTGGGAAGCAGGGGGCATTTTCGGAGGTTTTACATCCAGAATGACAGCACAGAACAAAGCTCCCTAAGTCTGTGTTGCCTCTGAAAATGAAACAAAACTCAGGAGGCTTTTACTTTGCAGAAGTCCATCAACGAGAAACTGAGGCAGGAAGCTCTATCTGGTGAAAAGCGTTACCCGCTGTGAAAATATGAAGTGACATATTTTTCTCGGGGAAACGCCTTCAGAAAACAAGAGAATTCAAGGCCGAAGATGAACTTCATGTGAAGTGTGAAAAATTTAAGAGAATTTCAGATGGATAAATTTAATGCCTATGAGGCGGCTTCTTGCGGAAGTATGTGATTCAGACTACACTTGGATGAACTTCAATCGAACAGCCTGAACCCATAGTTTTTCGAGTTTGGAAACTGATAATTTAAGATCAAAACCAAATTTATGGGACTTATGATTCTGTGGTAAGTGAAAATTCTATTTCCCAGTTGAATCAACCACCTACTAGGAGTTCATGCTTTTTCTATTCACCTACTAGTTATTCATAGTATTAAATTACGTTAATTTGGCTCGACTTTCCAATACAGATCTTGAAGGCAAAATCTCTAAAGCGTACGTAGATGGAAGAGAAAATTCTACCGTTGCATTCTCTCTCCTCATTTCCAATTATCTGCCTTCAGGTATAGATAGGAAGATCGAAATTTTACTTAGCTACCGGGATGCTGACCAGCCAGGCTCCACACGTCCCACTGCCGGCGTTGCTGCCGCTGTGTGGCCCCTTTGTCTCTGCTTTGTTTTATTGTAGAGTTAAACCTACATTTGTGAAACACAGTCGCAATTTAAAAACAATAGCGAACATTCACACCACACACTACTCTAAGTTCTTCAGATGCACTGACCTGTTTCAATCTTACAATACATGTATAATACGGCAGCTTATATTTTTCCAATTTGCAGATGAAGAAAACAAGACACACAGAGCTTATTACATATCTCGAAAGCACAGGGCGGTAAATGGAGAGATGTGAGTGAGAGGTCGGATTAGGCTGCTGAGGGCACGCCTCGTCCTTGGGGGATAGGTACGACTAAGGACAAATGTAGATGGAGATGTAAATCCATAGGGTCAGTTAGCATACCTGTAGGTCTAGGTGTATAATTAGACACGGCTGATGGCCACTGCTGCATACAAAGTATCACAGAGCAAAAGCCGGGGCGGGGAGTGGGGACAAGGGAAAAGCGAAGGTTTAGGGGCCGTTTTCTACAACGCACAGTGGCTGCATCAGAGTGATGCACTGGGTACTTTCACTGCCTGCTCTCTGTTGGCCAAGCGACCTTGACATCAGCCTCCTGCCGTTGCTTTATTGAAATGGGCCATTTTGATATATCGAGAAAATCCGATCTATTTGTTTTAAAATCGCTGAGTTATAAACAGCAACACACTTGATCACCACATCCCTACCCTCCCCCGCTTCTTTTGTCTTTTGCAGTAAACAATGCCTTTTCTTCCCGAGAAACGAAAGCAATAGACATCTGTGACCTCACTCAGGCTTCGCCTGGAGTCCCACTACCCCGACCCGCACCGTGACACAGCCCAGAGCTGTCGTCACACACCACACGCCTCTCTGGCAACACACCAGCAGCTAGTGCCTGCCTAAGGCCGAAACCGCGTTGACGCCGCAGGATAGAAAGAGAGTGATTATTTCTGCTTTGTGTTTGATTAGTTCCTGAAAGATGCACTGACGGTAATTACGAACGGCCTGCCGTTAGATAGATATTCGGGGGGAGTAGCTGAGGTTTTGAAAATGTCTGTTCAGAATCTGCAGGATCTGATTCAAAGACAAAGAAAAGCGAGGCGGCTTCTCAGAAGGCCACGTGGAGCTGATTCAGGTGAAAAAGCGTTCACGCAGCCGAAAGACTACGAAGCGAGGGCTGCTGTCTGTCCCCGCGACGGCTTGTCACCTGCTCAGGAAATAAGGGAGTTCACGTCATTTTCTCTGCAGCAATGCGGAGACAGGATGTTTGCACAGATTCCTTTCTAGAAAACCTTCCTCTTCCTCTCCTTGCCACTCCCTCTGTCACTCCCTCACTGCACTCGAACGTGGCACCAGTGACCGGAGACTCTGTTCAGCGAATGGAAAGGGCCGGAAAGGGGAGAGGGAGGGACTGAGCTCGGATGCGCTCAGGTGGAGTTAGTGGGCGCCTAAGGGGAGAACCAACGTGTGTATTTCGGGGAGTCTTCTTCCAAGATATTGAATTTACGGGCAGGAAAAATCGCAGCTTACGTCACATCATTTCATCATTTCGCTGTAAACGAACTCGCCCCACACAGCGCTGGCACGGTCACCAGCAAGTCCTGGGAGGAGGGAGCAGAAGCAGCCGCACAGGGCCGCGTTCGAGCCTGACCTCAGGATTCTCCTCCACGGCCGAAGGGAAGTTCTGCTAAAACAGTATGGCAGTCTTCCAGGGAACGCGTGTTGTGCCCACGACTGTCTCAGAGCGAAAGCCAGGCTGGGCGACGCAGATCTACTTCCCAGGGGGACCCCGGACACGTGCGGACCTGGCTGGACTTGTGAGTAAAGCTGTCGCTGCCGCGTGTCAGGTCCCAACGCAGGTTTCCTGAGCACACAGCCAGCATCCGAGTGTGATGTGAGTCGGGGCGCGGTACCTGTGCTTGGGGCCACGTGCCACAGTCAGCTGGGGGCACTTCAAGTCTTAGCACCACCCCGAAGAGCAAAATGTTCTGAACTGCGGACACCTAAGCCGTTCGGGGTTGGCAGGGCTCAGAAGCGGGGGCAGGATGGTGAGTAACAGAAACCGTCCTGAGATTCTTACCCCATCACGCCGTGCAAGAGTCACGAACATTGTTTTGCCGTGAAATCGCCACTTCTCCAAAGTACCTGTTTCCTTTTATGGGAGATGAATAATATGAACCCAAAACCTCACTGGCAGTGGCGTACGTTGTATTTTTCTGCTTATCTCTGAACATAGGTGCCTGAACCTAAGCAACGAAGCAAGAGCACCCCCTTCCTTTGCATCTGACTTGGGACTTTATGAATCGACTCTCTCCACATATAATCATAAACTACCGGGCTTTTCATCTGCTACTAAATTGAACATATTGTGTTGTGTGTACTTCTTCATCTTAAATGTGGGAGAAACATTACAAAAACGGAAACTGTGTTATAATTAAATACGAGTATTAATGTGAACAGATAAATATAATTACATAAAAGCAAAATCAGATAATATCAAATACGTTTAAGATTAGCAATGCAGGCATCATTAATATAAATAGAATTATAAATTATAAATTAATATAAATGATATAAAATGGAATTTATATTAATGAGATCTGGATTGCTAATCTTAAAATTAATTATTAATGGATCATAACAAATAAGTTTGTAGGAATCTTTATAAAATTCATTAACATTGATGTTAAATCGAAATTTAAAAAGTCTTGGTTTAACAAAATAAAGGTAGCAGTTGAAGATTTAAAAATAACATAAAATTTTTTTCAAGCATCATGTCAAACCAGGAAATGACACGTTTCCTACATTCACATCTTAACGTTCCTTCACGAGCTGGTCACACCCTTTTCCAGCAGTCGGATCAAGAGACAGAACTTTCCTGAGAACCAACCGCGTCCCCTGCCAGTCGCTTTGCTCCCCTGCAGAGTGACAGCCCTCCTGTCTTCTCACGGCAGAGACCCTAGTTCGAACCCGATGAAAACCGCATCATAACAGACGTTCTCATTTGGCGTCAGTTTTCTTCTGGCCCTGAGTTTTTGGGGACCCGGGGGCAGCGCAGCGGAGCACCGTGCGTCTTTGTCCTCGCGGGCGTGTGGCGCTCTGTCGATGACGCCATCACGTCGCTTTTGATTTCGCTGCTCTGCGCTTGGAAGGAGACCGGGTGTATCTGGCAGATGAACAGCGGGCTTTTCTCATCTTAGGCGTCAATGCTCAGTGCTGCCGTGAAAGTCCTTGTTCATTTTGTGGGGTGTGTGTATCCGGGGGGGCAGATGTTTAGGTCGTAGGGACGCAGGTGCTGCTAAACAGGTCTCCAGGTGGCTGCGACGAGCTGAGACGTCACCCACGGTGCTGGTAAGCGTTCATTGTCCCCGTAGCCACACACGCAGCCATCACGCCAAGGGAGCACAGTTCCTCAGGTGGTCGTGGAGTGACAGTGCTTTGTGACGTCATTGGCCCTGTCCTCAAATCTGATGCCGTTACGTGTTATGGGCTGAATTATATCTTCCTTTCTTATGTGGAAGTCCTGACCTAGAGGGTCATGGAGAGGTAAAACGTGATCATGGAGATGGGCCTACGCCAACACGACTGGCGTCCCTGCGCGAAGAGGCGGTTAGGACACAGCCACACAGAGAACAGATCACGTGCAGACGGGGAGAAGACGGTCCCTGGCCAGCGCAGGAGGGAGAGCTCAGAACGAAGCCAACTTTGCCGACGCCACGATACGACTTCAGCCTCTGCAGCCGCGAGGAAGTACATTTCTGTTGTTTGAGTCCCCAGACCGTGTTGCTGTGACAGCTGCCCTAGCTAACTAATGCATTGCGTTTATTGGCAATTTGGTTATCTTTATTTGTAACTGCTCTTCTAGATTCTGCACATTACAAAAAATTCGATTGCAGCCCCGATGGTGACCTATCAGAGCTTTGAATGCACATTAGGTAAGTTTATTTGCAGATTCATAAATATGCCCTTATATCGTGTGTATTTCTCCAAGATAAATTCTCGAGTTGCCCAGTCTTTTTCAACTTTATCGCAAGAGATCTTTGACCTGTGAAAATTATAGGTCACATATGTGCACGTTGTTACTATAGTCAAGACATTTAATGTTCCCGTCACCGTTAAATATTTACTATTGCATGTGTTTGTGTGTCTGTGTGTGTGCGTGTGTGCGTGGCTGGCTGTGTCTGTGTGTGTGCATGTCTGCGTGTGTGTACGTGAAGGAAGGTTAAGATCTATCCTCTTGGCAAATTTCAAGCCTACCAAACAGCGTCGTTTACGATCACCGCCATGCTGAGTTTATTTATGTTGCATAACTGTAACTTTGTGCCCTTTGACCAATGTCTCCCCATTGTGCTCTCTGCCTGGCCACTGGCAGTCACCCATGACCCTCTGCTCCCATGAGTTTGGCTAGTTTATGTTCCACGTATAGTGAGGTCCTGTGGTATTTCTCTTTCTGGGTCTTGCTTATCTCGTTTGGCGTAACGTCCTCCGCCTCTATCTGCGTCGTCACAAATGGAAGGATTTCCTTCTTTTCTTCAGACTGAAATGTATATGCATCTAATATTTTCCACATCCATTCATCTGTGTGAGGACATGTGAGTTGTTTCCATATCTCGGCTGTTGCGAATACTGCTGCAGTGAACACGGGGGGGCGTAGAGTACTTGCCGGGTGCCGGGGCTCGGAGGTGGGATGGAGACCCGGGTGTCATCGTAAGAGCACCTCGTTTCTGTCTACTTGGATGAGTGAGAGTGAGAAGACTTGGGCCATAAACGGCTGGTACAATGAGGGAAAATCGAGTGAAAATGATTCTGAGTATCAGGCATCTTGACTTTAGTGACGAATGGATGGGCAGGTGTACATTATATTCAGAAATGAAGGGAGAGACAGTGTTTGGCCTTAAGAGAGGACTCTACACCTTTTTTTTCCTTCTGAATTTCTACCAGCCTGTCGTAAGTTATAGTACAATAATTGGAGGCTTAAAGGAAACAGAATCCATCAGCCACAACCGGAATCCACACACGTGTAAGATTTTACAGTCCAACGAACCATCCGAACCATGCACTGAGCCTACAATACGCCGATCAGCAACTTTGGATTCCATGTGCTGTTCTTCTAGTCTGGGCCAGTTGGCTCACGGATCTGCAGTCAGCTGGTGCCGGTTTATGAAAGATTTGGCTGGGTGGCCTTTCTCCACATTGTCTGTCACCCGCCAGCAAGGTAACCAGGTTATAGATAACATGGCGACCTTTCAAAAGCAGCAAGAGAAGCCAAGCCCTGATGTGCAAACTCTTCTCTAGGTTCTGCTCTGGCCGCGTTCACTGTCGCACTAACGGGCAAATCAGGGCACAGCGCCGGTCAGAGTTCAAAGGACAGGAAAAGATCCCACGTGTTGACGAGAGAAAGTCAATGGCTAGTGAAGACACGCAGAGGAGAAAGTTCCGTGGCCGGGTTTGCAATCTACCAAATACACTAGAGGCGCTGATTAAAATGGGCGAAGAGTTAAATTTGACCTGTTTCTTCCTCTAAACACTATGCATAAAGACAAAGCTTCCTTTTCGTAAAGGTCCACCTTACCTGAGAATTATTTCAGGGATACTGAGAAGTCAGATTAGCCCCAGAAAATGTCTTCCCCTTGCTTACTCCTTTACCAAAAGTTAAATCATTTCAATCCATAGTCATATAAAACGATGAACATAAAATAAAATAGGAGTAAATGGAAGAGAAAAAGTCAATGTCTTTAATACATCGCTCAGAATTAATTAACATTTTTTAGTGCAGTTACACGCAAAGTTGTAATAGCTTGGCAAAGCCCTTAGAGTCATCAGGGAGAGAGCTTACAAGAACATTCTAGAGGCAATTTTGAAAACAGAAAATGCACGAACTAGTTCCCAGACAGATTTCCAATTCAGTGGAGGGACATAAAAAGAAAAAAAATAAATAAATAAGACACCTACTCGTAGAAGACATAGTTCCCTTGAACTATGCATTTATTTTATTACACATGTTGGTAATTGTGCTTCTAAGCCAATAATTTCTCTGCTTCCCTCTTGTATTCATGTTCCCAGGACACCAGAGGCAAAGAATTTATTTTTTTTTAAAACCAAGTTCAAAATAACGGCCCTGTTTTAGTCTAATCTGGTAAATCGGAAATCTTACATACAAAGCAGAAATAGGAAATGGTTCTAAAGCTGGAATAGCACCAACATATTAGAAATATGTTGCATCTTTCAGTTCTAAAATAAGCTTCCGACTAGTGAGAGTAAAAGGAAGTAGAAACATGTAATTTGACTATTTGCAAAAGGTTTAAGCACTCCTCGTCGATTGAGAGGAATGCATTCAATGCTCGTGTTTTTATTCTCTGAACCGCAGACAGCTTGTATGAACTAAACTTTGGAAAAATCAGCTGCGACAGTGACTCACAGATATTTAGCCCCATGACTCTGTTTTCTCTAGATATCATCCTTTATTTCCTCGATTTGATAAAAATTTGTGGAGACATTTTTAGGCAATTTCCCTTAGACAGAATCTTGGGAGAAAGATCCAACACTTTTGGTATTGAAGGGGAAAATGTTTTTTTTTCCTGGGGAAAAAAATTACTCTTGAAGAATAAATAAAAGACCCTAGAAGTCATTTCCATTTTATCGCTAATGACTTTAAGTCGCTGTGATTTATTCCTGAGCCCGCGTCTCTGGAAGCTGGCCTGGTGAAGCGCCTCTCCCTTCGTTGGAAGCAGACACAGTATGAAAGTAAACTGTCTACTTGATTTCAAGCCAAATGGCAAGATGACTACACAATGCGCTTGTCACCACTGACACCATTTCTGCCACGATGGGAAGTACCAAGGCACTAGGGGCCGGGAGTCCCCAGAACTTTCCCACCGGGTCGATCAGCCCTGGCCCTCGTGCGTGGGGTGCCAATCTAAACATTAGATCCAGTGCTTTTGTCTTTCATTTGCAATCCCATTGGACAAGTCTTCCGGAGTTGCGTTAAATAAGGATTTCCCAAAGTGTGAGACTTAACGCATTGATGTCATCGGGTATTATATGAAGGATAAGCTCTTTTGTCATATATTTGAGGATCGTTTCCTTTTTTACCGCAAGATTTCTCAGCGAAATGATTTAATGGATAACATATATTTTTGAGACGAGAAAGCCACAGTCGACATTCACGTTTGCTCCTCTCCATCCCAGCGTAGTCACTGAGGGCAGCTTCAGCGAAAGGCCTTTGGCACCTGCCACTTGCAAAATCTGTGGCTAACTCATGATCCAGGAAGCTGGTGTGAAAGCTAGTAGTCTGTGGTCGAAAATAAAAAGGCATGAAAATTAAGATTAGTCTGTCCCTATACTTTTCAATAGCACTTCTGCTAACGACAAGTGTCACACGTCTGTGCTTTCCAATACGGTAGACATCCGTCACATACACCAGTTTAGCACTCGAAATGTGATTATTGTGACTGAGAAACTAATTTTTAAAGTTTATTATTTTAAATTAATTTAAATTTAAATAGCCATATGAGGCTAGTAGCTCCCCGTGTGGCTGCTGGCGATTTGGTCAAATTATTTTAATATGAACAAGAATTTTTATTCTATTGATGATACTGAGTGTATAATTATGAAGAACAATATAGTTGAAAATTATAATAACATTCACTGAATTCACAGAATCCACCAACTGCAAGCATCGATATGAAACCACAGTTTCTTTTTAACTCAGCTGCTCTATTAAAATATCGTGTATAGTTTTGTAAAAAACAAATGAGAATAATCTTTACGTGTGATTTGAAATTCCCAGTAATCACTTAAAAATCTCAGGAATCAGTAATTCTCAGTATTTACATGGCAGCTGTTCAGTCAATCCATGTGTTCCTCTTTAAAACTGCAAGGTCTACTAGCGAATTCTAAATATCCCGTTTCCTGCTAATTTTCCCCCATGGCAGTCACTGCCATGAACTATAGCCTAGTTTTACCCGTTTTTATAATGTCCATTTTCCTTAACCGGAAAGCAAACTCTAGGAAAGCAGAGATGTGTTTTTTTCTGTTTACCACTGAGTCCCGGGAGCTTAGAACAAGGCGTGGCACGTAAAAGATGCTCACTAAACTATGTTAAATGAATGCATACATTTATTAATTTACTTAAAATATCTCTAGTGAGTTAAGATTCAAAGTTCAGCCAAAAGTCACTTGGTCGTTGGTAGATCCCAGTCATTACAAATTTTAATCTCTGCATTCTAATGCAAATACAGCCTGAGGCAAAATAAAACCTACCCTGGGAGCTATAATTCTTGGCCCTGGACGTGACCTTTGAACCTCAACTTCACCCTCTAAACTAACCAGACATAAAACCCTTGTACCTTTGTCACAATCCACTTTCTTATTTGTAGTCCCGGATGACAAACTAGGCTTGGAAGCATGGCCCTTGGCTTCCGTCTCTAGGGATGCTTCTCCACGCCAGACGAGGAGGGGCTGCCTGCGAAGGTGATAGTGCTTTCGCTCCGCTGTATTTGTTTCAGAGATAATGAGTTTTCCATCTGGCATTTGAGGGAGTGTATTACATTTGCTTTAGGGAAGACACAAAGAAACTATCACAATAGTGTAACCAAGCCAATTCTTCCGATGTGCGCAGCGTGGTAATGACACAGAGCGCTTCCTGTACTGTGCCTTCGCGGTTAAAGTGATAAATGGCTGAACTCGCTCCGTTTACATGTGCAAGAATCTGTGCAGAGAAACCCCAGTGAACAATGACTCCTGCGGCTGGCAGCCCGTTTCCTCGTGCATCAATTTCCTATGTTTATTAATTGGGTGATTCCTGAACTCAGTTTGAAAACTAATTTAACACGCATGAGTTTATAATGAACAATCTCGACCGATAAGAAGCTTCCCTATTTAGGTGGAAGTCAGAGCTCTAAGAAATTAAAGGCATACGTCCTAATCGCATCTCTCAAGAATAAAATGCAATCTGGCTTGCAAAGTCATTAAGCCTCACGTCTGTAAATGCACCAATGGATATAAGGAAGAAGGCCGTGATGCTTATGGTACTCTTGTTAAAAATAAAGCTGTTTATAGCGTTTATGACAAATGTACCCAGGATGGAATAGCAATAATGTTATCAAAGTTACTGAGATCCTTGTGTGAGGAGAGGCCTGACCTGACGCCGAGGACTGTAAGTGTTGGCAGACGGCATGTTTTTAGGATCTGCGGTAGGTTTATTTTTTCTTCCTGCTCCATCGTGTGGCAGACCGATCGCACCACCTTCGCTGTATGTGCATCTTCAGTCAGACCTTCTCGTCATCGCTACAGCGGGGAGTATGCGGTCTGCTGTTGAATCTGGCTCGTTCCAGCTGTTTTGAAATAAGGTTCTCAGACATCTCAAAGGGAGACGAACAAGAAAAGGGAAGGTATCCATAACCATGGCTTCTGTGCGCATGGTCGTGGGCCACCCCGGAACCATTATTTAAGAATATGGCGAGAAAATTGCAACCTCGGAGCTTTGCTCAGAATTCAGGTTTTGGTTCTGAATCACATATCCTAACGCTTTAAAGGATTGCCACTCGACGTCTCAAGCTGGGAAGCCAAGAGAAGGCAAGTACGAGTAGAAGATGCTGGAAAACTAACGTAAGAACTAGGAGCATTGTGTTCGTTTTCCATTGCTTATTCATTTAGAGGTAATATTCCTGGTACTTCCTGTTAGGATAAGTACGAGCTGTTCGTAGAATAAATCTCAACGGAATTCTCTGTTAAGTTAGCTCTCAGTATTCAAGGGATGACCTAAAGAGAAGAGCTGTGAAGATGTCTAATGATAAAATAAAGGCCCAAATCAAAAACATCATAACCAAAAACGATGTGAGGTTCGGTGCTTTCATAAAATCACATTACGTCGATATTGCCCGAAGTGCATGTTATGCCATGCGTTTTCAGCGATAATCACACGAGTCGGAATTTAATAAGTCTACTTAACACTCAGCGAGGGCAGCGACGAGGACCGCGGTGCCAGGGCAACTCTGTCTGAGGCTTCCGTTTATTTCCCAAGTACTATGAAAAAACTAACATTTGCTGCACTAGATAGTTGGCAGTTTTGACGTCTTCCTCAACTTCTGAACTTAAAATTAGTGCCGTGTGAGGGGAGAGATCAATATCCTGTGTTTTCACTTGGTTCAATTATTAAGTGCGAAAAAGGGTAAGTCAGGCTCCTGCATAATTTTGGATTGCTAGAGAGTGGAAAATCAGACTTTAAATTTCCAATAAAATTATCACATTGATTTTAATGAGAAAGGGATTCCATAATCTTAACAAATTTTCTTAAATTCTTTGAATGTCATTATAAAATACCCTCGCCCACTCAGTAGTGTAACTCAATTATTTGAAGATGATTTGTCTTCATTTTTAGTGAAATGAAAGTCTGTCCTCTCGAAACTTTTTGCTGAGTTTACACTTTCCTGCAGTCGACGGACTGGTCTGTCACACCTGGTAATAGCAAACTGGAGAGAGATGCGACTCTCTCTAGTGACTTCAGACGTCTAATCAGAGTTACTGCTGTTTAAATAAAGACTAAAAACGTGGTCACGTCACGATGCTATTTCATAGGACAGTGGGTACCAGTACGAATTCTGCTGACACTGGCCAGCGATCATTTATGCCTGTAATTTACATGGCATCTAGCGTTTTAAAGCTATCGGTCAGCTTTAAGGTTTTACATATGACTTGGCATTATTTATGTTTTGTCTATTACCACTCTTTGATGTTACCATTCTTTATTTTGCTATTTTTGCAGATAAATTAGAGTTTAGAGAGTGTGCATAACATGCTGAAAGTAGAGAGCTAGTTAGTGACAGAATCAGAGGCTCCTTCAGGCATTACAATAAATACGAAGAAATTTTCTCTTACTCCATTTCCAATCTTTTTTACAGTCTCCCACCAATTTTGCAATGTAGAAGAGTTTAGATACTTAAGCGATTGAATATTTTGAGTGTGATAAAATACATAGTGGCATGAATGACTGAGAAAATTCAAGGCGTCTAAATTATGTTCTCACAGAGCCTATCATTATATCATCTTTAAAGGAGATGATTTTAAACATCTTACTATCTAAAGTAGTAGCAACTGCTAGAACCAAATTTATTTTCAATGTGAGCCAACTATTTCCATGTCAAGAAGTTAATAAATTTGCAAATGTATTACCTTGTGGAAGCCAATGTCTTATAATTAATTATGAATTATATGCAGGAGCTGTTAAAAATCGTAATATCACTTTGTCAAAACAAATGGGGAACCAGATTATATATAAACGTGTATGTTTACTGAATTCCCACTTTGGTATAACATATGTATCACGTTTATATCGTATGTGATCACATCTGCTTAAATACAGTGGCTAATTTCACTTTTAATGTTTTCCATATAAATGTTAATTTTGAAGTGTTTCGAGTCTACATTTGCATAATGTTTACATAAACCTGTAATATGGAGAGAGAAAAATAAAACAGGTTAAATGCCCAGAACAGGAAATCTCTGCAGAATGAGATTGCTACCTGACATTGAAGAAGTACATTAAAAACGGTTACCTAGTTAAGGCATCTGGATGATACGCTTCCTCCCAATTCTTCTAACTAAGCTCATAAAATTTAAGGATTGTGTCTAGTTGCCAAAGATCACACAGCTTGGTATTTAACTCACAAAATTATAACGTGGAGATAGCATGTTAAGTAGAAAGAAACTGAGCACAAACAGAAAAACAAAACAACACCAAAGTCATGCGTTTGCTCCAATGACTCTAAGAAATCATACTCCTCAGTGCATCCCTCCCGGAAAGCAGACGCACATAATAAAATATTCTGATATTTGAATAAACACCACAAAAGCAAGAGGCACCTTGACATCCGAATACTTGAACTACTGTAGATCTGCTAATTGCGACAGAGTTGTCCATCAGATTTTCAAAGAATGAGTGAGAATTCAATAAGTCTTCAAAATGTCTAGGACTGAGATAATCTTGATAGATCTCACATTAAGTCTTTTTATCTATCATAAAACATAAAACAAAAATGCCACCAGAAGATAAACGAGCAAACTGATCGTTTATAAATGCTTTCTATTCTTATAGACCTATGTCCAGGCTATTTCGGTTACTAAAATTTTTGAATATTAATCCTACAATATATGTTATAATTATCTAAGCTAGTTAATAGCTTTCTTTCATTTAAAATGTCTTTTTAATAAACAGAATTTCTCAATTTTAATGTATTTTTTTTATAAACATGTATACCTATATGTATGCATGTATTGATGATTTTATATTGACATTGGGAGGAAGGGGTTAAAAATCCTTCCCTACCTCACAATTGTAAAATGTTTCCCTATACGTTTTTCTAAGGGGTTTGGATATATTTCTTTCCTTCCTTCTTCCTTCCCATTCTTTCTTCCTCCTCTCTTCTTTTTATGAGGATAAACATTTTTTTTCTAGCTGCCTAATTCTTTAGTCTTTTTTTATTCTTGACTATCTATTATGCTGTCTTTGTTAGATATTTAAATTTCCTCTATAGGTATATCTGTCTCAAACTTTTTATTTTATTGCCTTCAATCTGTCTTCTCTACACCAGAATAGCGCTGCTGTGTTTATTATAGATTCATGATAAGTCTTGATATATTTTTAGAGAAATTCCTTCCTCCTCTTCTTCTGAGTCCTGACATTTCTTTGATCTTTGCTCCCTTATGTTCAATTTAGAATTAACTAGGCAAAGCCATAAAAACTCTCTTTGGAATTTTATTAGAATGCCATTAAGATTCTAGAACAACTTTGAGAGAATGATGTTCTTACGGTGGTAAATCTTTCTATGCACCGACTAGAAAAATTAATTATTTAGATTTTCTTTACTGTCTTTCAGTATAGTTTTCTAAGATTTAAAGCATAGGTTTTACACAAATTTTTGGTGGATTTTTCTCAGTCAGTTCACGGTTTTATTTAAATTTTTAAATAATGCATTCTATAATTATGTTTTTAATTCTTTCTTGATCGTATATACAAATACAGACAACATCTGTATACTGATCTTTTTAAAACCACTTTGCTAAACTTTCTAACTAATTTTATTAATTTGTCAATACATTTTTTTTTGGATATTCTGGGGAGGCAATCATTACCCACTAATAGTTACAGTTTCATTTTCTCCTTTCCGTTTCTTATGTAACCTATTATTAATGTTTGTTACATAGATGTCTGTACGCCTTCAAAACCTTGCCTGGAGAGAGTCATTTGGAATCATTTTAACGTATAGTTTTCATAGTTTAAATTGATTCTAACATGTTAATCAGTACTACCTGGAGGGCTGGTTAGAAGACAGGTCGCTGGACCTCTCCCCCACTGCTCGTGGTTCTGGAGAGAAACTTGAGAACTGCATTTCCGGTTTCTGATTTGGAGACTACAGCTGGAGAGACACTGGTCTGAAAGACTTGGACCTTGAACTCAAGCCTTCTAATAGAAATCTGTGACTTCACTGCAATAATTTTACACACCAGGTACTCGGTTCCCTATACCATTAATAAAGATAATATTTCTCATCTTTGAATTTCCTCTATTAAATATCGGAGCGTTGTAAAATACTTATTCTAGTGTTTTTAGTGCAATGCATTGCTGCTGTTTTCATCTATATTGTGTCTGCAAGAATCAACAACTGTGTTTCTACAGAGTACCAGGAATGCTAAATCGAGTTCCTGACTGTGGTCCCTGATATGACAACGCAGCCTAGCCTGATCTCAGCTCAGACAATTTTCTTCAGTGATGCTCTGGAATGTACGATGGTAAGAATTAACCCAGCCTTTCATTGGTGACATCAGCAATGATCAAAGGGTGATGTATAATTTTTGTGTAATTATTTATATTAAAGCTAAGGATCACAATTATGTGGAAGAGAGGATTAGAGGAACATAGAGATACTGAAAACAGGCAATTTCAGCCCGGGGCTCACACATGGTCTTGCAACTGTTCATTCTACTGTTTTTCATCAACCGAAAATCCATTAAAAGCACATTGAACGTAGCCTATAGGTTGCAGTCAGGCTGTCACATGTTTTCCAATAGAAATCGCCAGATTTAAAACCATATGAAACACAAGTTTTGCCTAATTTTCCCCTTGAGATTGGAAAGTATAATTGGCCAATTTATCACAGACCTCAAGAGAACCGGTTGACTGAAACAAATAAATCTGGCTCCATATTTTTTTTTTCTAACGAGATGGAAAAGGATTTATTTTTATGTCATCAAAGTCTGTGTGTGAAGAGACAGGCTCGAATCACCTTTTCGCTTTATGAAAACTGTCTAATTAATTTTTTGTCCTCTCACTTGAGGAGAGAAGTTAATTAGTTGCTTGCTCATGCTGCCTGTATATGCAGTAAATCATCAAGCTAGAGGAACAACCTACCATTGGAAAATAGCAATTCTATTTTATTTACTGGATTAGAGAGAAAGCACTATAAACTTAATTAAATTGCTGTATGTTTCAGGAGCTATTAGTTAGAAAGATAGCACAAATAATGGTCCTCCTTGGATGTACGCTAATTTATTTCTTGAGAAAACGTTTTCCTTTTATTGGACTGGATCAACCAGGATCCTGACCTGAGAACATTATTTGATTTAATAAGAAGTAAAATTGGTCATCGCGGTAACCCCAGGATGAGCCTCTTGAGCACGAGTATGAGCATTTTGAAATAAATAATTTAATCCACTATCTTTAAAACTTTTCCTATTCCCCAAGAAATCTTGCAAATAAAATATTTTTTAAAAAACATAAAATATTAACACACATGTCAATCATAAGGTGCAGTAGCATTTAATAAGAAATGGATCAAAGTATCTTAAGGACCCAGGGAGCTCCTGGGTGCCAAGCTGGGCAAGTGGAAGGTACTAAGCTTCTCTGAACACTGGTTGCTGTAGCATCTCTATCAATAGCAGTGAGGTGGTTTTTAACAGATTGCTTCCGCATCTCCCAAATATATAATAAATTAAAGTAAAAATGATAATACTTTAAAAAACTCTGCTGCATCGGAGCACAGGAATTGCTCAAAACCCATAACCTAATGAATTAGCATATGTATAAATGTTTTAACCAAATACACATTTAACAATTCGGGACTGAGCTGAAATTTTAAAGAGAGCTAGCCTAAAAGGAACATAGCGTAAAAACAGCTGGATGGGGACTCTGTTGATACTGAAGTTCAGTCTGACCTTTGACATGTCTCTCGGTCTTCCTCAAGGTAAACGCCTTCAGCTGTACGATGGGAATACCTGGACACCAAACAAGAGGCTGGACGTGAAAGGTTTCTGTTTGTTTGTTTCCTCTTTTTTTTTTTTTTTCCTAAAACACCATTAAAAAGACATATAAACGTATGCAATGAGCCTTCTATAATGCTAATAAGTGTCGTAAAACTCCCAGTACCTTGTTTTTGCATCCTGAAATAACATTTCTGTAGTAAGGAGAGCTCATAAGTGATGCTACATTTGTAGAACAAGGACAGGACTGGATGAAAATGTATAAATCTGCAATAGTTAAGTATGTGGCTTGTGTTAATTCTGAATATCAAAGACATCTTGCCTTTAACTGAATAAACATTTGGAATATTATTTTACATCTATGTATATTATGTGGTTATATTGTAATATTTATATATAATATGTTAGAACATCCTTATGTATGTATTTTTTTTACTTGTATTTTGGCAATGTGCAAAATTGGAGACCCATAAAATTTGCTTTCCTATCTCTTCTAGGTTGAAAAATGACGTTTCAATTCAAACTATTTTTGAAAAGCCTTGCCCCTTGATATTTTTTTAAATATTTGATTCAAATGATTCACAGGCACTTTCTCTCTATCAATAACAACGAAAACAACAAAAGCCGTGGATACGAAGGCAGTGGAACTTTTCATGAAGTCTTTCTTTCCTTAATTTATGTGTCATCAGAGTTTAAAGAGGGGAAGTTGAGAAACGTGTTCTATTTCTACCTTCCGTCTTGCCATTTACATAAGAGATTAAAATATAATCTAGATATGTCTGAAGGGACCCCACATCTAGATTTTGGGGAAAAATTAAATGCTTGAAAAGAAAGACCCCTTGCCAGATCGATCTGGCTTTCGAGAGAGGAGCAAGGAGTTGCTTTCCTTTTTCTAGGGGGCATGCACCGTGGTTGTGTTTTCACCCACTCGCTACCTTTGTCAGAATCTCCCTCTTCTTCAAAGAACATTCATTATTCTTGCATTTTCTCATCCCACACACACCCAGAAATGTGACATAATTATAGAATAATAACGAATTAGAAAGCTACGATTGACCTACAGTCACAGATTTTTCAAAAAAAATCCGGTATGATCCGGAAGCCTCCAATTAGAAATAAGAAGCTAGATTTTTTTTTTTCCTCAGACTATGATTTATTTTTAACTTGGAGTCTTTGATCGGACTATGATTTTATTTTTAACCTTGAATCTTTGATCAGACTGTAAATGTGTTTTTAACCTTGACTCTTTGATCTAAATGTCATAAAGAAGCTGAGCATCAAAATTTCAGATAATAGTTCATTTTTAAATGATTAACGAAATTAAAAAATGAAATCTATATTATTAGAGGATAAAAATCCATGGTAATGATTTCTCATGTTGTTTATAAATTATGCAAAGTGTAACTTCAAATTCTAATGATCTCAGATTGTTAGAATTTAATATGACATGTATATCAATAACAATTATTTAGTAAAAATCAACCACTACTTGTCGATTTTTGTATTTTTACATTAAAAATAACGATGAACTTTATTAACCATGTTAGTAGTTACGCTCTTTAAGGATATGAAATGACATGTTATAATACCAGTCATATAATGATTAGTTGATATGCAAAATCACTCTTTATAAACTATATTATATTTAAATACTTTGGAAGACTAACTATTTAGATGAATAATAATGTGAATCTGTTTTTTTTTTTAAAAGGTGTTTGTTATACAGATGAGAGAATTATTTTTACAAATTCAAGTGCATGTGTTTTTATACTTTAAAAATAATAGCTGTTAAATAGTTCACTTTAAGTCTCAAAAATCTCAACCGTGATACCCTGACAGCTTCCAATGACACCAAACCCCCCCCCCAATGACGTGTACAGACATAATCTCATCCCTCTTTTTGTCATTAGGGCTGTGCCTGTGTTTACTCTAAGACAAGGTGACGCTTGCACCAAGAGACCCGGACCGTTAAAGCACCTACTTAGTCCTCTAAGAGATAAGTCCCCTTTCTTCCAACCGGCCTCCCTAAGTGGAACTTAGGAAAGAACAAGATCTTTCTGAGGTTAGAAAGAATTCTGAAATAGACATTTTTTTTTTTTGACAGAAGTACAACATGACAGCAGAATCGACAGCTGCCTGAGCAAAAGCACAAGTCCAAACTCGACAGCGTCGGCGTTTGCGACATCCTGGGGTAGGGTCCTGTGGACAAAAGGGTTGAAGAGAGAGCGGCGCGTCTCCGGCCCGGAGCCGCACGGGCAGGTGCGCCCCAGGCCGGGCCTCTGCGGCGTCTGCGCGTGCGGTTTCCCCGGCTCTGTCCTCCCACCTTCGCCCGTTCTTTGCAGACTTCTCTCTTCTCTCTTCTCTCTTCTCTCCCTCCGTCCTCCTTACTCTTCCCTTTTCTTCTTTTCTTTGGTACCTTTATGCGTTCTCCAGCGTCGGCGTTTTCAAATGTGAATTATTTAATTACCTTTTATGTTCATTTTTGCTCTACGAGAGAATGAAACGTAAAAGAAACCCGTACCTTTTGGGGGCTCGCAGGATCGTGGAGGAAAGTCAACAGTAAATAAGTGGATGACATCGTACCTTGAACAAGATGAGGGAATTTCTTTCAAAAAGAACAGAGTCAGAGGGTCGGCGTTGCACGTGGAAGCAGCGTGAAGTTTCACGAAGGATGGGCAGGGTGGCCACCGTCGCGGAGATGGCATCCGAGCCGACGGACGGGACAGGTGGGTCCTCGGCCACCCGCACCTGCGGAGGAGCCCAGGCTGCAGAAACCCACGGCCGGGAGGAGCTCGAGGCTGGAGAGCGGGAGGAAGTTTTTGAGATCTCATTAACGCTGGAAAGCCGAAAGTAAACGTTCTGGCGCTGGGGTATGGAGGCGGGGAGATTTGATAAAGGAGGCACCCGGAGTCCCCGGACGGCAAGCGTTAAGCGTTGGTCTATGCGGTGTGTCCCGGTATGGTTCAGGTGTGTGCAGTAAAAGCGCAGGGAAGTCTGTGGTGCATCTCGTGTAAAAAATTGTTCAGAAGGTAAGCCCGTGTGTGTGTGTTCAGGTATCTGGTTCAGTCTGAGTTTGTGTGTATCCGTAAGTCTGTATGTGCATCCGTGTCTGTGTGTGGTCTGTCCACGTGCGGTTGTGTGTGGTTCAGGTTCAGGTAAGGTTTAAAATGGCATCTGTGTGTGTGTCTGTGTCTGTCCATGTGTAAGGTGTGTATGTCTGTGTGTGTGTGTCTTTGTCCATGGGGTGTGTTGTGTCTGTGTGTGTTGTGTGTACGCATCTGTGTGTGTGTTCAGGCCTGTCCGTGGTGTGTGTGTTGTGTGTGTGTGTGTTGTGTGTGTGTCTACGTTCTCAGGCCTGTCTGATAGAAAATTGGAAAGACTGTCGTCCCGTCCCCCAGCGTCAGGGTCCGGCCCCCGCATCGGGCCGGGGCCCCCCGGAGCGAGCGCGCTCCCCCGGGGACTCTCTCCTCTTGCGCCGTCCTTCAGGTCACAGGACTATTGCTCAGGCAATGAGCCTGAGAGGCGCGGAAGGAACGCGGACGGACCCGGCTTTCAGAGACATTATGCAGATTTGTTTTAAATGGGATGGTGGCGGTTTTCTCTGCGTCCCCCTCCGCTGTACCCCACTTCGCTTCCCCCCGTGTGCCCTTCTAGCTGCAGACCGCTCTCTCAGCCGTCAGAAAGAGCCGCTCGCAAATCAGGAGAAGCTTGCCGGGGAGCCCACAAAGTTTTGTCTGGCTGTCAATGCCTTCTGCCTCCGGGTTATTTTGCCACAAGTTTATTCCCCCCACTTGGGAAGGCGACTCAGACAGAAAAAAACATATATCGGGAAATCCTTAATTGCTTTTCGATTGCCTCTTATGTGCCACATAGAGCCTTTTGTAATCCTCGTTTTGTCCACTGTGTAGTGAATATAACTCGCAACTGCTAAATTAGTTTGAGATACAAAAGGCGAGCGGCATCAACAAAACCCAAAGGAAGAATGGAATCAGGCAGCTGGGCGTTGCGTAGCAGGGAAGGGACTCTGTGCTCCGCCTGGCCAGCAGGATGCTGGCCAGTCCCCGGCCCTGGGCTCTGCAGGGTGCCATGTGGACAGAGGACGCTGGAAGGGAAGACTGGCCTCTCCAACTGGAGTGCTTAATGGAAGGATCAGGAATGAAAATGGTATTACGTTAATGCTCCATAAATGTTTTGAGTGTGTCGACTAGTGGGTCATTAAATGAAAACCTGTTTCTATAAAAAGAAGCATGTATAAGTCAGCATGTTTCTTATATGTGCTAAGCCCCAATATTTTCATCTGTGAATTTTAAGTGTAATATGACTAGCTGGGATAAGTGAGGCTTTGTTGCGATAACTTTAAATCGCTGCCTTTTTAAATGCTATTTTTCTCTCTTGAAATTACCTGGAAGGTACGTGTTTTAGGAAAATAAAAGACAATAGAAAAAACATGAACGCAAGGCTTAGTCACGATCAGAAAGTGTTTCAATATTCAGATATGAGGGACTGTACAGGCATTCACATATATCGATGATTCTAGAGGGACCTTGTGTAATGTCTTAATTTTTTTCAAAAATCTTTTCGGTGCCAGAAGTGATCGAGAGCTGGATATCTCGTCTGAGCCCTGATGGGGCATTTTGTGGTGGCACACAAATAGGTCTGTCCACTAAAATCCACTAAATTGAGAGAAAATTATTTTTCTCTCAATCAGCTTTTTTTGGGGGGCAGGAAGGAAAAGCGTTTTACTTAGAAAAGATTAGTAAAATCTTCTGTTTACTAAAAGCAGTAAGACTTTGAGATTCTGCAAAACTATGCTGTCTATTTTATATCACTTAAAACTGTTTTTAAGGAAACTTTGTAATTATTAACAGTTCTAAAATAAGAGAGATTTTTAGGATTCCAGTCGTTGATCTGTGCTGGTTTGATGAAAGACTTAATATTAAAACACTTTGACCACTTCTGTGGTTCAACTAAATGTGCCATATCTTTCCAAATTACTTTGTTTGCTGTGATTCTGGTTCATTTTCAAGGTTCTTTTTTACAGTAATATTTTGGAGTTAACAACACTGAAAACGTGACTGATGGAACATGTAGCCAAATATGTCACTAAGAAAGTGGGCACCCTCAATGACAGATTTGGATGTTCGCTAATTGCAAGGCTAGTTCTTAAAGATTGTGAGCCCCTAAGAGACACGATAAAACTTGACGTCATTGAATTTTACTTCTGCACTCAGTGTTTAATTTGACTTGATAGATCACAAGTGATGGGCTGCCTTTGAATGTCCTGCGTTCTTCAGTACTATCCATTCTTTGGCTGTTAGAATTGTTTATAAGTTCTGCTTCAAGTGCTCTGTTATTACATAGCATTTTATTTTTAAACATCAAATCTGACAGGGCACCTTAAAATACAACATTTATAAGATGGTAAGTAGAAGTAATCGATTTCTAAGTTGAAAATGAGAGTCAGGCTAAGTCCACTTTTATTAAACCACCGCACGGGAAGCCCAGGCTCACAAGGGAGTATCGCCAATTATAGCAGATCATTTAATATCACACTGTCCCTGTTTTTGATCCAAGCAATGTCTATCTGCGTGGAGTGATGTCAGTTACATGTATCATTCGAGTTCAGTTGTCCTGATGGTCTCTTGGCAACACATCTCCAGGGAGATACGCAGTGCAGGCAAAGAAGAAGATTTAGTAAGACAGGACAGTTCTTCTCTCTGGACTTCTAGGTACGTAAAAGTCTTGTCAGTTTGACATTGGCTACCTTTGCTTTATGGTTTTGTCTTATTGCCTCTTCTGCCTATGCCATCTTTATCGAGCTCCCGAAATACATTTTTTTAAGTATTCCAAAAGGAACAGGGCCATTCTTTGCTCCTGGATAGAAAGTAGGAAAATTGCCAAGCTTCTGTTCTTTTAATAGTCCCACATTTTGAATATATCGCATAATTCTAGTCTTGCCCATAACTTATTACTGCTAATTGTTTATAAGATTTTTTTTTCTTTCTGAAATTCTCAATCCCATACTTGAGTGCATGGTAGAACATTAGATACTAAAAAAATATCTGATGAATGATGGATGCTTTTCGCCCTTTCAGGGTATCAGAAGAGGATACTTTGATTTCGGCAAGGTGATATATACAATGTATACACCACGTGTGCATGAGGCATGCAGAGAGGGAAAATAAACTCAAAGAGAGTATTTTGCTTTCAGCTGCTACGAATTAACCCTACAATGTAGAATTTTGAAAAACACCTAGAGAATGAAAGGGTGCACGCGTGCTGTTTACATGCCTCTTTTAGAGGGAAAGGGATACTGACCGTAGAGTAACTCTCACTGCACCCTTTAAGCTCTGACTAGTTTATAAAGATGTCAGAGATGTTGAAAATAGGGCCTCAAACCGATGCCTGTTAAAAAGCGATCAGAGCGGCATTATTTACAATAGCCAAAAAGTGGAAATAACCTCGGTATTTATCAACCAACGACTGGATAAACAAGCCGTGGTATGTAAAGCGTGGATTATTATTCAGCCTTAAAAAATGAATGAAATTATGATTCACGCCGCAACATGGATGAACCTTGAAAATATTATGTTAAGTGAAATATGCCAGGTACAAAAGGACAGATACTGCACGATTCCACTTATATGAAGAATCTAGAATAGGCAGATTCAAAGAGACAGAAGCTAGATTAGGGGTTGCCAGACGCTGGGGAAGGGAGATGTGGAGTCGCTGCCCAGCGGGTAAGGGTTTCTTCTCGGGGCAATGACAGTTTTGGAAGTAGAGGGTGGCGATGGCTCTACAACACCTCAAATGTCATCGATGCCTCTGTATTTTATGCTAAAAAAGTTAAAATGTCAAATTTAAACGTTAAGAAATTTTACCGCTATACATAAAATATTTAATTAGAGTTATCTCATTTAAGTTTTAATAAGTTCGTTTTCTCGAGTTATTTAAAAATGGTCACGGTAGCTTCTTTCATTTTTTCTCATTCCAGTACTTTCAAAACCATGATTGCATGAAATAACCAGTTTATGAAACTATTACTTTAAAACTATTCTCCTTACCTTTTTTTAAAAGTATCCTCATCCTAAGGTCTCAGCTCAGTTTTAATACCCCGGCGTGCTGCCTGCTGAATATGAAGGCTGCTTTAGAAAAACTCTCGACCACGGAACTTTGCTGCCCCTGAAACAGGAAGCGTGTTGCGCTGAGTCTGTGATAACTAAGGTAACTCTTCATTTTCTCAGGCGTTACTGTCTCGGCGTTGCTTCCTCTACTCAATGTCATGCTCTCATCTGGTGGACCTGAACAGGGAGCTTCTATTGATTTGAGGTGTGAGAAGGTTTGGAAAGAAAGAACATACTAGCAAAGTGCGGGAGAATTTCCAGTGGTGTCGAGGGCCCATATGAATTGAAAGAGATGAATCGGATGGCTGTGATTTTTCTCAGACAATGTTCAACTCTCCTACCTGGCACAGGAAGCAAATGGTTAATGATTTAATTGGAAATAGGTTTTACATTACATTATATATTGAGAGAAGGGTGAGGCTTTAAGGGAACTCGTGATGGGTTAATTACACTCACGGTGCAGAGTCAATATATCCAAGATCCTAATGAGTCCACGACATTGCCATGACACCGGAGGACAGGTGTTCTTCTCTTTGAGTTTTATGATGATGGATCATTATATAGTGAATAGGGAACTTCTATATTGATGGCTGAGATTGGCAATCAGGTCCAGCGATAAACACACTGTACTGGGACTCACAGTATTAATAGAACAAAGAGAGTAAAAATCATAGCTAACACTGTATTTATTTAACGCTTCTGAGTGCAAAGCGTTATGTTACACTACGTCCTTAACCCACTAAGTTCTCCGTCTTGTTCATCTTAGTTATCATTTTCACAAGATCTCATGATGCATTATTATTTTTAGATTTTCGTTGCTTTTTTTTTTCCTTTTTTAAAATAAGGAAACCATATTTAAAGAGATTAAATGACTTGCTGAGGGTCAGAAATCCTGTAAGATGTGGAGTTTAGATGAAAAACGACCGGCAATTCTATGTTCCATGAATTCTCTGCTGTCGTGTTGCCGGAGAACAGGATTACGGTGCCAGCCCCGTGACTGTCTGGTTTCGTGACTCTGGGAAAGTCACATTACTTTATTTCTGTTTCCTCATCTTTAGTGTAGTAAATGCTGTAATATCCCTTTGTCTCTAATTTGATCTTTACTTTTCTAGAATGTTCTCCTAAAGAACTTGCAATTAGAGGCATGAAAAAAAAATCCATCTTAGTATTTTGGAACATACAGATGACGTTTTGGTTAATATTTTGAGATTATGCATTAAAATTCATTTTAAAATTTTATATCCCCTTATGATTCTTGATAGTACAAATCTGGTACCTGTGTAAAGTCAGGATTCTTTATTAGCATAAACATAACTTTCTCTCATTTTAATAGGATACTAAGTGTTTTCACAAAAAATAATTTATATAATCATTAGAAATAATAAAGAGCTATTAGAGCTTCAGTGGCTAAGTTTACACTCAAAATATTTAGTGATATCAGTGTATTTGTCAATAATACGCGATTCCTATAGTATTAAATCAACATTATGTTTACATAATACGGGGGTGGTTGGTGCAAAATCTTTGCATTACGTATGCGACGTGTCGTATAATTTGTTGCATGAAACACCAAAGCACTGGATTTGGGGCTCAGAAATTAATTAGAAATACTAACCAGTTGTGGAAGCACAGTGGTAATTTGCCCTAGAGAAATCATCGTATGTAAAACCAAACGTATGTCCTGGCCTTATACAACTCTAGTCTCGATTAACATATTTGCTAATACGTCTATCAGTATGGGTATTAATACAGCAATGTTTTATATTAGCATAGTAAATATAACTAAAACATCTATTAAACCCGTGTGTATAAATCCAAACACGTGGAAATGTCCCTCTCCTGCTCCGATTATTTTTGCCATGCCAAGAACTCAGAGCAGCTCACACTGCCTTTTAATGTTCTAAAGTTATAACAGAAAGCACGTAAACGTAAGTTATTGTATTTATGCACACTTTGATTCCCCAGAAATTGCCGTAATATTATGTGTGAAGGAATAAATGTCTTCTTCTCAGTAGCATGAGGTTCATGATTTGGGGCCATAAATCAATAGCTTGGCACATCTCCTGGCTTATAAAAGAACCATGAAGACCAGAGTCCCTACAAATTATGCATTGCTAATGTCCTTCAAACAATGAAGCACTTGGAAGAATAAATGCTGTGTACCTAAGTTGAAAATTTCCAATAAATGGTATTAATAGAACATTAGTGGCTACAGATTCGGGTAAAATGCTTGTGTCAAGTAGAATGTATGTGAATGCCACAGAGCTTGGGTGCTGCCGAGATTCTCCGTTCCCTGCTTATGTCCCTGAATTATGTTTTTGCCTGCAAATCATTTAGAGTCAGGAGAGCTGGCTAGTTTGCTAGCTAGGTAGACAGGTAACAGACACTGATTAGGCAGACTTAGAAAGGTGTGATTATTCCGAATTGGTTTGAGTAAATCATAAAACATTAAAATTGGTACTGAAGTTTATTGTCCTCAGAATACTCTTTAGAATCATTCTCTCAGGGGCAAAAGAGATGCTTTCACTGTGTAACCTTATTAGCATGAAACTGTGCCTGAGATGACGTAATGTGCAGAATGTGAATACAAAATATAAGCTATGAATAAATAGCTTTAGTGCTATTGTTTTGAATATTGTATTGCTAGCAATAAAGGTATTCATTAATAGTTTATATCTTTATATTTAAATTCTGCATGGTAGACAACTCAGGCAGAGTTTAATATACATACTCGGGTCAACGTAGCAAGTATATACATTTTTTATGATATGTCGACTATAAAATGATGTCAAATAATGTTGGTCTCATTTAATTATGTACACTAGAAAATATGTTTTTTTACAAACGGCTTCCTGTTTTTACATTGTTCTGACTTAGAGAATATTGTTCAAAATGATTTACGAGGATGCTGAACATTTAAAGACAGAGTCTGCGTATCTTACATGGGCCTAAATTTCCACGTGTCACCTTGCGTTGAATAGTAGTAGAGCACACGGGAATTTTCACCCGAGGAGACAGCAGACCGTGTTATGGTCTATGGCGAGGCAGGGTGATGACTGAACTCAAAGTCTAAGTACAAATAGCGTTTGTAACTTGGCCGCATCCGATACCGACGGTGATTTCTGCGCTATAGATAGCATAACACTGGGAATTTTGAATCGTCGTCGAATTGAAAGAGACCTTGAGATGTTGTGTTATTCCACTTTCCTTCAGGAAGTTACGAGAGCTATCTTATTGACCTTTATCTTTTCTTTTAGAATTGTCCCGAAGATCTCCTAGAATTCATCGCAGACCATAACACGTGGCTATTCCTTAAGGAAACACGTCTCAGAAATTTATTGCATTAGGATTCTACGGAAACTTCTAGGTGAGTAACACTGAAGGGGAGGCGAGCAGAAAAATGATGCAATCGGGCATCAAATGATGTCATCGGAGTGGAGGTGCCTGGCAGGGCGGAGCGGGTCTGTCTGAATGACAGGCCTTCTTTCAGACCCCAAAACCGTTGACTTCTTATCTGACTCTGCGAGGAATCCTCCATGGAGGAGGAACGCATCCAGGAAGCAAAAAGTGCGAGTTTGGAATAAAGCAGAAATAAACGGTAGAAGGATGTGAGGAAGGAAGAGAAGTTGGTTGCACAGGTGTCAGAAAAACGAATGGCCACACTTTAATAGGTGAAAGATGTTAACACTCAGCAACTCCTGTTGAAGAGAGTTAGGGGGTGACGAGAGACCGTGAGAGGAGTGTGTGGGTGCTCATGGGCGTGCCGGGGTTACAGAATTTGAGGGGAGCATTTCTTTTTATTCCTTATTTGTGTATCTCTTTTTGTTGAATTGGCGGGCATATTCTGAACAACAGTAATCGATACCAGTCAAAGCAGAACTCACTGCTTTATTTCTTAATATTAGTACGATGTATCTCTCCTGATACATTGGCTGACTCGAGATTGCATTCTTTGAGGCTCGGTTAAGCCCATTTGGATTCCCCGCGTACAGCGCCGTGAAATAATAAATGAGTATTGTTTTGAGTTGTTATATTTGTGGCGATTTGTTAAGAGAGCAACAGAAAACTAATATAATATGCATTTAGTTTCACAAACAATAAGAAATAGAGAAGTGCATTTTAAATTAAATACCGATAGGACAGCACACTTAGACCGTAGAACGCTTCTAGAAAACACAATTTTCCTCTTGAATGACCCTAGGTTTTACTTTAGAGACAAGGAAATATTCGGACCTGAATCCACACATTAAGTTATAAGGTTAATTTAGTGCATTTTGGTTGAGTCATTGTGCATGAGAAAAACAGCGCAAACAAAGGGCTCTCATCCTTCCTACACTACGTCGAATGGTTCGTACACGACGCTGACGGTGAGTCTACTCTCCAGAGGGGCAGTTATGTTCGTGAACGGGGTTTTTGAAGCTTTGGTATTTACTAAGTCACTGAGCATATTTTTTTTTTCCGATGAAAATAACGTCTTTCGAAGATTCCTGCCACGCAAACATTTCTTTTCTGCAATCAAAATGCTCAGGTGTAATAAAAAATAAAATATTAAATAAAAGCATTTGTAGAATGCATTTCAAAAATTATTATATTTACTAGTGTTATATTTATCAGATGAGTTGATGTGTGTGTGTGTGTGAAAGTGGCCATAAGGTTGCTATTGAAAGACTTAAAAAATATGGCATAAAGCCAGAAATCGAAGGAGGAAATTTAGCAGTGGCCAGGGTCACTGCTCAAGGTAGAGGAGAGAGAGACAGAGAGACAGAGATTGAGAGAGAGTAAAAGGGAGAGAAACAGAGAGAGAGACAGAGAGACAGAGACATAGAGAGACAGAGACAGAGACATACACAGAGGAACAGAGCTGGCTTCTCTTGCCGCATAATTTGGAAGGCACTGGCTGAGCCCAGCTGCCCGGGTATTATTGCCGGTAAGACTCATCAGCTCGAAATATTGAGCAGATGAGGTAGCAATAGATTTAAGAGAAAACAGCCTAAGCTTGAAACAAATGACAAATCAGTTTTGGCAACTGCTTTCAGGAAATCAGTTAATTCCCATTTTAAACCAAGTATTGCCTATAAAATAGTGACGTGAAGGTATCTTTTTTGAGCAACAGTATATACACGATATGATTGACATACACAACTTTATAGTTTTTAAAACCACTGTAACGTATAATCATTCATATTATTATAATTACATATATCGTAGAATTTTAGAGACCACGTTTTAAAGATCACCCTATTCCTCACGTAACGGATGAAGCCAGCAAGATGTACGTGGCATACAGAGCGTCACCCGCCCGCTTTGTGTCCATGGTCCCGAATTTTTAAATGTTCCAAGAAAATACCACTTACTTTATAATAGACAATACGCAAGTCTTACCTGTAGGATTATAAAAATATTGATACAAAATGTACCTGCAATTCCAACTTAGGAGAACCATAAATATGATCTAAAGCCTCTATCGTATACGATATGTGTGTCAATGAAGCAAGTAAGTTATGGTTTAAAGCACTTGCCTCTGATAGTTTTACTAACCTGTTGTCCTAACATTAATCCACCTGCAGAAAACTATATACTACCAATATTTATTTCTATTGAAAATGTTTTCTGTAGCAATTAGAAAGGATAAAAATCATTCCATTTGTACAATTGAAGTCAGTTAATTGCAAGCGATGGAAACTGTATCTGATTTAAATGACAAGAGCGATTTAATGAAACAGTGCTGGGCAGTGAGAAGAAATTTCAGGGACCACAGGAAGGAGATTTTGGGGCCAGAGCTGCAGCCAAATTAGGCTGCACAACGGGAGGGGGCGCGGTGGGGTGGAAACTGCTGGCCTCAAAGCTGCCGCTGTACCCTGGGAGCTACGGCTTGCACGGGGACTCGCTCTGAAGTGCCACCTTACCCCTTACCGGCAGTGCTGGAGGTGGGGAGAGGAAGGGGGAGAGAGAGAGAGAGAGAGAGAGGGCGGGGGATGATGCTGTCCTGCCCTGCTTAGTGAGGAGCATCCTCCCGCCCTGCTCACCTGCATGCCTGAGCGCCCTCCAGGCAGGCCGCTGGCGCATCTGATTGGCTGAGCCGTTTGGCATCTAGTGGGTGCGGACCGCTGGATGTCAACTCCAGGTGACCTTCTGTCAGGATTTTCTGACTCGAGGAGACCTGTGAGCTTTGTGGAAAGGGCATTTGGTTTGTCCGATGGCCGATCCAGTCCTGTGGGGCCTGGAGTCAGCGTGGGGCCACCGGGCGCGCACGCCCCCTCTTTGCAGGAGCCGGAGACGCGGTGGCGGTGGGGGTCTGGTGGTGGCGGGCCGGGCTGTGGTGGAGGCGACGCCCTCTCCCCGCTCACAGTGTCTCTCTCCGTCTGGCAGACCTAGCAACAGGCGATGTGCGGGGCGAGCTTCCCCCGCCTTCTTCTCTGCGCCCCAAACGCCCCCGCTCCTGCCCCTTCGCATACCGTATTGCTCCTGTAAGAAACTGCTACTCCATGCTTCTCAGAGCGCTTGTTTCCCTGACTGAGGCGTCACTGACGTAGCTTGCACAGGATGCTATGAACTTCCTCGGTACAGACTCTTGGGGCCAGTTCAGACCCTGGCCTCAGCTCACCAACCGTGCCCAGCCGTCTCAGAGGAACACGTCTGAGCACCAAAGGGACTTCGGATTTTTCCTTTACATTGTCGAGATTCTGGGGAATATGTGTGGGAGTGGATTCTGTAGATACTGCATGAAACAAAGGAACGGAATGGAATTCAAGATGAGTTTGGAGTTATCTATACGGGGGTCCTTAAAAATGAATTTCAATGTATTGTGCTACCTTGATTAATTGGGTATGATTCAATGGGGCATGATTCAAATGGTTTACTTGATTAAATCATTAAACCTTGGTCTACGTTGAACTAAGGGGGAGTGAAAGACACTTCAGAACCTATTCATTAATTATGTCCATTACGGGGGGCTCAGCGATCTCTCTTGGTGATGGCATTGAGAGAGTAGTGTCAACAAGCTTGAAAAGTACTTTAGCGCCTCTCAGCCACAAGGAGCCTAAAAACACGTAACTGTGAAATATAATGTGGCATCTTTGATGGAATCCTGGATCAGATAAAAACACATTAGGTGAAACAAAGGAAATCTGAGTAAAATATGGATTTTAGTTAATAATGTACCAATATCGGTTCATTAATTGTGAAAAATGTACAGCACTAGTGTAAGATAATAAGAGTAGCAGAAACCAGGCGTGGGGCATCTGAGGATGCTCCTTGTCCCGATTTTATCAAACGAAGCACTCCAGTTACTTTTCTCTGAAGTCCTGAGATAAGTGTGGGAGATATCACCGTTGAAGGGGGCTCCCTGATTTCAGTGAGAATGGTGAGGTCCCCGTCCCCAAGGGCGAAGTCTCAGCCTCCAACTACCGGAAGTAATGGGTGACATCACAAACAGCAGGGCTAAAAGAATAATGAGGGCGCTATGACATGCAGGGAGCTCCGAGGGTGGCAAAGTGCTCATTGTGTCCCTGATTCTGTAGACAGCCCTCGAAAGTCCGCAGAACACAAACAACAGCAGGAAAGCTTCGGTCCTGAGCAACGAAATCATCTGCGGTCAGCACGACAGTGTTGGTGTCTCGCCGACATTCCCACACCCGAATCGGTTCATGTTGCCTGACCTCCTTGAGTGAAGCCCATCGATATTCTTGTGGAAACTCCCTGAAATAGCGCTGAAATCATCTGTGGACAAGTCCCGTGACCACAGGAGGCTGATTCTGGTCACAGAGCAGAGACTTCCAGGGCTCAGGCGGTGGGTGGAGTCCGGCCTGAGTCACCAGCAAGCTGTTGTGGATGGACCTTAGTGAATGCTACGGAGATGCCTTGCCTACTCGCCATGCTTCACTTGCAATGAGAAGCACGGAATTATTAAAAACCTCACTCTAAGGCGTGTCATCTCTTACAGCATCGCTTCTGAGCCAGTCAGTCATTTTATAGCAAAAGGTACATCCTATCGCTGATGAACAGCTGATCACCGGAAAGATGTAACAACTTACTTAGGACTCATTTGTGGGACCAGCTAGGAGACAAAACCATTGAGCTTAGGTTTCTTTCTTACGGCAGGAGGTGTGTACTATTTCTAATCGATGAACAGAAGAATATGACACTCTCGCTTCTGTAGGCGGACGCTCAGCAGGTGGGAGGGGGAGGGACGCCTCTGCCCGTTGTGGCTAAGCATCTGTCTCCCAGCTTTTTTCTTCCTAAACTTGAGACAAGAGAACATGAAAAGGGTTACATTGACTAGGATTTGAGACCCACGTTTGACAACATTGTGTCAATTGAACTCTTCGCCAGTCAGCTAAGGAGTAAGGTATGATTAAAGCGGACAATCACGGGAGCACGAGGTTCCTGATGCATGATGGGGACACAGAAGAGAGCTATATAGCTCTCTGAGGGTGTCTCCCACTATAGCGGTATGTTTCTTAGTAAACTATAATCAAAGGACTGAGCAGTCCAGCACAGGTAGAAACAACAGATGTGATGCTTCAGGAAGGATTTGGGTACCTACCAGTGGAGGCGCAAGCTTAAAAAACACCATCGGCATGAAGGAAGCTTTTGGGGTTTCAATATCTTCATTACTGCATTGACTGTTTCACAGATTACGTATGAATATGTATATGCAATTTATAAAAGTGTACAATAATAACGTGCATTTTATCATGTGCCACAAGCTATTTAAAACGGAAATAGATAATGTCATAGCCCTATAGCTACTTAGGAGATTGAATAATTAAAAACATTTCTACATATAAAATTCTATGTCCGGATGGTTCCACTGACCAATTTTACCAAACATTTAAAAAATAAATAATAGAATTGAGTACAATTCTACACAAAATTTTCCATAAGAAAGGAAAGAAAATAAAAATTAAAACAAAACAAAACAAAACAAAACTGAGGAAGACTCATTAAGGTCCCCATGTTACCCAGGGCTCCTGATGCAGACCTTTCTCTAGCTGACTTCTCACATTGCTGTGGAGGTCAATGGTACACTCTTGCTTTATATTAAGGAAAGGGAGGTCCAGGGAAGTTATGCATTACAGTCAAGGTCACACAGCCAGTGTGGGGAAGAGCAAACACACAATCCACTGTCAGACTTCTGTAAATATCACCCTGTCCATTGCACTATATTACTTTCATTCAGTTGACGTCTGTGAAAACCTTCTTTCTTGAGAGAAAATTGAGTTTATAAAGTATACAAAATGCTCAAAAAAATTTTGATATATCAAAGAGATAGCTACTTACAGTTTTCCAAGTGAAAGTTGGAATTTTACGTTCAAGCAATTGCAAATCTTCCTTTTCTACGCACTTGGTCATGAGTGAGCCGCCATATATCCAGTTGCACAGATGCTGTAACCTTCAGCGACATGAATATTCGCTACCTGCTGGTTTTTAGATTACAGCCCTTCGCAATGGTGTGTCCTAAGAGAGCATGTGTGTGACTCTCGTTTTCACATATCGGAAAATAAAATATGCTTTTTTATTGCTATCAATTTTACTATTTATTCTATGCCATTCTGTTCAATCCAAGCATCACGAATAACCATCAGCATCCGTAACATGTTATTATAGCAACGTTTAGACCATTTCCATTTTTAATGACCTGGAAATATTTGAATTGAGTGTAAGGAAACTTCCTCATTTAATGGGAGGTGTTCGCATATATTTGTGTTTGTTTTGCATAAAAAAGCAAGGCATTCTTTGACTCAGGAAAAAAAAAAACACCAAGATCTCGTCCAACAATTTCACACAAAGTGCCTTTAATGAACATTTCTTTTCTTAAGAGTTTATTACATCGTGCCTTATATGATTATCAAAAATTTTTACTATCGAGTCATCAATTTTAAAGTCATAAAAAATTTTAAAAATCAATCATATATGCATATGTGGTAAGTAATCAAGATAAGAGTAAATATTCATTCCTAAAAAAAAAAAATTAAGTGTTAAGTTGATATTATGCAGACTGCTTAATTGTGTGGTACTGGAAGACATGCTTGTAGTTTGTGTGTGTGTGTGTGTGTGTGTGTGTGTGTGTGTGTGTGATCAAACTTTATTTATAGTACCAATATCAGTTTGTGCCTGAAATGAGAATTCTCTATAATAACGGGCTCTTCAATAGCCCAGATAAAGATATTGGCAATAATGATACAAGGATTTTATAATCTGGTATTTTTTTTTAAGAAAGACTCTGAGATGGGGTTAAAGTCTTTACCTAACTCACTGTTAAAATTCAGTAGAGAAAAACTAAATCCTCATATTAATTCCAGTGCTGTTTTTAAAACTATTTTGAAACACAAATTGATAACTAGCATATGCTGAATCTTTAACAAATATTTGCCCTATTATTGTTGTTGCTGGTTTTATCATAATGAGTCACTGTAAAATTATGTTAAATATCCTATCTTCAGTTCAATAGCGAAGGGATTGTATTATGCTTGAGAAAACAAAATCACTTAGTTGCAAATCATGAACATTGTTACTAATATCATATTATAATTTTTAACTAAAGAGAGATTATTATACAGTAGAATTTTCATATATGTAACCCTCGTTGTCTCTGGGTCTTCCCTTTATGAAGGATCCAACGTAAAACAAGAAGCGACACTATCTCCGTTGCTGCCCTCCGCCTCCGCCAAGCAGGACAGTTGGAGGTAAACGGCTTCCCCTTCTCACGGTGCATTTGCTTCAAGCAGGAAACTATGTTCCGTGGCTGGCTTCCTCCTGCGTGCTTATTAGGGTAAGAGGTGTCCCTTACTCCTCAGCTAATTTTTACAGCCACACAAACCGACTCCATTTTGTTGACAGTATGGAACTTCCGGGACTTTGAGTCCCCAGAGGTTTAAAGACTGAGGGCAGAAAAAATGGTCCCTATCAATTCATCTGTCTTCCCATTGCTTTTAATATGTTTAACGTGAAGCTGAAATACATTTCCATAATACTGAATTATAAGCAGATGAAAGGACAATCTGCGTCCATGTAATTATGGGAGGGACGTATAAACAGCATATAGAAAAGTATGCATTTTTACTGTTTTACGTAACTTTAACTATTTAAACTTTTTTTTTGTCTTTTCTTTTTTTCTCGACATCTGGAAGGAAGCATTTAATTTTTAGTTTAGGTTTTATAACGTTATTTTGGATATCCTCACACATAAATTATTCATCATATATTCCTATGGCTCAGCCTTTTCATAAAGCTCTCTGTAACAAATGTGATGGCAGTTCAAAAACATTTTAAGTGCAGAGATTTTATGAACGCGAGGTGAGGAACGGAAGCCGTCAGATAAATTTTGAAGAAGTTATGCAGTGGCGACAACTAGCAGAAAAAATGAAGCAAGAACTATAGCGATGCACATACACACACGCGAGTCTGCCTTCAACCTCTCATCTTCCAGAATACACGATGCATTTCTAGTACCGGTTGTATTTCAAGATCCCTTGAAAACGGGCTGTGTTTTATTTTTAGTTTTTGTTTGTTCGTTTGTTATTTTATCTCTTTCCCCACTGGGAACATGGAGAGTGTATTTCAGTATTTGGGCTCTGGTAGGAAAGACACGCAGAAATCCGAAGCCCTCTCACCGCCCGGGTTCCCAGCCATCTGTGGAGACAGAGGTGGTCTACACCCGCTTCTTAAAGATCGGACGTCCAGTTCACAGCAGTTCTCTGCTGCGCAGTTTCCCAACAGGCCGGACTTCAAAGCCTCGTCCTCCAGCGCCTGTGTCCCCCGACCTGCCCTGGCCGCCTCCTCCAAGCATCTCAGCCCACGACGATGCGCTCGGAATCCCTCGGACGTCTCCACCCCGACCTGCGTGTCACGTCATCATCTCCTTCCCTCCCAGCTCCCCTGGGAACCGGACCGCTGAGTGTCCAGCCGGCACCCGACGGGCCCCGGCTGCCCGCGGTCTGCACCCGCCTCCCCGCCTCCCCGCCCGCATCGTCGCCTGTCCCCCGTTAGGCAGGACACGCCGCGGGGTCCGCGATCATCCTCCGGCGTACCCGAGAGACGTCCTGTCTCTCGCTCCGTCCTTCCTCCATCGGCAGAAATGCCAGCCCTTGTTCAGCCCCACGCCGGGGCTACCCTGCCGCCCTGGAGGCGACCCGCAGCCACCCTAAGTGCTCCTGGGGCTTCTGCGGGGTCCCCCCGGTCCGCCTAATCGCCATCTCTTCTCCATAACTCCTTCACCCCCCTCCCTTCTCCTCATTACATCACAAACTCCTGTCCCTGTCACCTTGGGTAAGTCCCCTTTGTCATACGCAGCTGAGGCCTCATTGGTGTACCAGCTTCCACGCCTTTCACTGACCCAAAGATATGGCTCAAATAATTGTTGCGACCACCTTCTGTCATATGTGCCCCCTTTCTAATGTATCACTCCCAAGACCATAGAAACATATACTATAGCATCTCTCATGCTTAAAAAATATTCCACGATTACACGTTCCATCTGTAACTACGTACGTGTTCCTCAGAACAGCTTTGCAGTTAAATCCCTCAAAGCAGTGTCCTCTTCTCGTCATTCTCGAAGCCACCGTCGTTAGGTTTTCCTGCTTTACATCCTACGTAGAATGGCTGATAGCAATATTGATTCATTTTTGAATTCTCAATCCCTAAACAAACTGTATTTTCAAAAGTTTGTTAAATGGATGATAAAAATATAAAAGTATTTATTCTCATATATTTATGTCTTACTATAATCTTGTAAGTTATTTCTTTTACCACCTCTTAGAATTAAGACTCAAGTAAAATTGTGAATGACTACATAATAAACTTAATTTGATGCAGATCTATATGTCATTGGATGTGTCCAGCATTTATATCTTCCAGTACATTTTATTTACTGGTTATTATAGAAAGAAAAATTATATATATGTATATATATATATAATATTACTTTTTTACTTTTAAATAGAAGTTTTAGCAACAGCAACATAAATTCTAGTAATACTTGTCATGATTCAGTGAATATGTAAATGTGAAAAATACTAAGAAAATGTTTAATTAGGAAAATGCAATCAGTCTTCATGTACCAAAAATAATTAGCACAGCAGGTTGCTATTCAGTTGTTGATTAAAAGTATATATTAATATATTTATAATAATTATATTTGCTACTATGTTTCACTATGCAGCGAAACCAGAGGAGTTTTTTTTTGAGTTTTTAAAACTCTTTTATGTGGTAAATGCTAAAACTTAGCATTCAAAGCTGTCTAGTTAGTGCAAGTCAATGAAATATTGGCAAAACAGAACAAATTTATTGGTTTATTGAATAACTTCAGTGAAGTAAATGTCAAATATGAACATTTCTGGATAAATATGACATTTTAACAGTAGCTGCTTTCAAACTGGCACAAACATACTCCCAAAATAGAAAGACCATAAATGTATAAAAACTAAATATAATGGGTAACGCCGTTAGAACTCGAAAGAAGGTAATGGACACAGAAGTCTCGTTAACTGTACAATTATCTGTACTATGTTAAAATGTAAAATCGAGCCTAGATGTGTTTTTCACTGTGAAAGAAAATGTTATGGAAAATGGTGGCAAATTGTTCCTACATTCCTTGCCTCTGACCTCTGTCTGAGAACAGTTATTTTTAAACACTAAAGACACTGAACACCTTTCCCGTTTGAGCCACGCCTCAGAGGTTGCCCAGTTTTTCCCCCCAATGCCTTTCTATGTCCATTCAGAAATGAGAGAGAAAATAGTTTTGTCGTGAACCTAAAACTGCTCTAAAAAAATAAAGTCTTAAAGGTAGAGTCTCATGTCTTAATATATGTAGCTCTTAGTTAAATAATTAATAACTTTTAAGTGTACATAAAAAATTACAAAGCCTTTTATAACAGTGCCTTTTTAAAAAATCTTTTACAACAGCGACTTTTGAAAAAAATCTTACTCGACCTATTGGATTTACTAAAGAATTGGGACGAGAAAATTTCTATTTCTTTTACATTTACTTTTTTGAAACTTAATATTAGAACCCACAGAATAATGTTCACAAAGAAATAAAAAAGAAGACTATATTAAAATTCTTTTAGGAATTTCTAAAATGGGTTTCTATATTATTCTATTTAAAGTTTTTGGATTTTAATTTACATTAGAAATTCAAGAACTGAGAGCATTAAAGATCATTTAATGAATTTTAATCACTGTAGGATTAATCAGAATCGACAGGTTAACAGTGATTGAGACTCTCTACTTATTGCGAGATTTAAACAGTCTGGTAGCAACAGTTCAGTTCTCTCCCTAAAATGTTAGATAATTAATCATCTGAATGAGACTACTAGTTAGAGACTATGTTCTATAATTTTTCATAGTAAAACTGTGTCTCCAAAATCTATCTCGAATCATGGTACAACAAATGTGGGGTGGGTTTTAACATCTAAATGTGTACGTTCATTTTTGAACTTAATATCTAATGACAAGACTTGCCATTGATATTTCACATTCTATAATAATGTATAAATGACTTAGATTTTAATAACATATTGAGGCTAATTCCATATTCTACTGTCTTGTGATTCCTGCTACATTTTCTTTTCCTGCTTATATGAAACTCAGGTTTAAACAAAATGATCTCAGGTTTCATGAGTCTTTTCTTTCGACAAATGTTTGCTTTTTATTTAACTCTTTTTGGACGAATTCCCTAAATTGAACCTCCTTGCATAGAAATGAAGGAGAAAGCTCTGCCTCTGAGGCTTAAAACCTACCACTTGAGAAGATTAAAGAGAAAATTATTATTTGTCTCAAAATGTTTATCCTTGAGAAGGATTCGGTATAATGCTGGCTTTCTCCCCAAACCTGAGCTGGCTTTCACCCAGAAACATCATCTCTCCTTGTGTACGAAGCGAAATCCAAACAAAAAAGTTTGTTAATTAATTCTCTCCCTACTTCAGCTGCTGCTCAAATGTCACCAGCTCAAAGATGCCTTCAATAATCACCTCATTTCGAACCACAAATCCTTCCCCTTTGCCAGCACCCATGGTCCCCGGGCCCATTTATATGCATAGTATATATATTCTGCTCACCATTTGCAACGTCCTCTTTGAATGTTTGCACACATGGCAGGTTCACGATTCAGACGAAGCGGTCAAGCTCATCATTCGGTTTACCGCTTTGAAGTAGACACATTTTGTTGTCACAGTTTATTCTCCTCCTTCCTCTGTCCCTAGAAAAAAAAGTGGTCCTCCCTCAGTGGTCTAGTGACCTGAGACCATGGGCTGCCCATTCTGTACCTCACCGCTCGCTACCTTGGCTTCCTGTTGAACGCTGGACACTTGTGGTCAGGCTCTTAATCTAATCTCATCCATTATGCAGCTACACGTTCTGATCATTTGGGAGAGGAGACCACAAACCAACGACCTGGCTCCTCGCCTCATACGCTTAGTCAAAGCGACTAAGCATTTAACGGGACTACGCATCTTGGTCACATGCAGTTTTCCTCTTGTCCTTTGGATTTCTAATGCAGCACGTACTGGTTGGTGATGCTTTTCGAACTGATAGATTATTGTCAGAATTTTAAAAGCAATCGGTTTCGGCCGTGCCACTGCCCTTTGACCCTTGGGGCTGACCTCCTAAGTCCATAAGAACGTAGCCTTCTAGTGCATGACATTTGTGAGCATAGCTGTTTTCTGAAGGGACCCTTCAAAATATGGGGCCTTCATCAGTTAAATCACAGGAAGAACCCAAAAGATCACATTCTCATCCAGGAACATAAGTGGATTGAGAGTGGCCAGGTGCTCCTGGATCAGATTTCACAGAAAATACGGATGAGCTATGTGGAAGAAGCGAAGACATTAAATCTAATACATTTGCAAATCGAAAGAACAGGGTACCTCTCCTCCTTGAGTCTCGTTCCAGTGAAGATGAGAAGAAACTCTGATTCCCCCGTAGAGAGTGTAGGATAAATCTCTTTGCTGGACAGGGACCCGTTAATAATAATAATTTAAAAAAGAATCCTAATATGAATTTGGAATGGTTAAGAGAGAATGGTTAAGAGACCTAGTTTACTTTCTGAAAATAGATTTCAGAGAAAGTACTGAGATGAGGGACGTTGGCGTGTGTGTCGCAGCTGGCACAGATCCCTTGGCAAAAGCAGCAGAAATAGGAATATTTGTTTCATAGTTAGAAAAAGCACCGGCTGTGGGCACCTTCCTTTATGCTGCTCGCCCTGGGGAATGGAGGGAACGAGCAACGGAGAATCGAGAATCGATGAACAGTCACGCTCTCAGGAGAGAACCACCATTTCTATTTACCAATAGTCTCTAAATAATAACATGAGCGTGTGTCAGGCTGGACCCGGCAAAGAGAAAGAAGTCACATAGTGATTTAATAGGAGACACTTAATATAAAGAATTATTAAGCTATGATAGCAACGTAACTCTAAACATGTAAAGAGAACTATAGAGGGCATCCTAGGACTGAGGGGGAGTCCCAAAAAAATCACATTTGGAAGGGAGGCTTCTTCCCCGAGCTGGGATTCACACCTCACTGGAGAGGTCTGGCTGCAGCCCACTGGGTGGCAAAGGGCCGCTCTCGGTTGCCAGGGAATGTCCTGCTGCTGCATTTGGCAGGTGATACCCAGAGCGAGTCTGCCGGTTGCGTTTACTTGGATGTGTTGCCACTTTAATTCAAACTTTGGTCTCACATAATGCAAATTTCATTCTGACTTCCATTATATAACATTCTTCCCAAACATAGATTATGAAAGTATATAAAATTTCAGGTATTTAAAAAAACTTTTAAAACCTATCCATTTATCCTATAAACGATGTAGCTGAGAAACATGGATAAACACAATAGAATCATTACAGCAAAAATGCCAACATTTCTATAGTAAAACCGACTCCACACGCACACAACAAAATAGAAGCCATTAAAAATTAAAATTTCAACTAAACTTAGATTAAAACAGTAGAACCATTATCTCAAGATTTAAGTCTGTATTTTTAAGAGCATAAAATATTCCATCAAAAATTTATGTAAAACGTTATCAATAATATTTTGTAAAGAACAAACTATTTTAAACCTGGGTAAATAAATCGACTGGGCATAGAAGAAAAAGATAAAGAGGGAACTCATTCGAACAAAAGATAGAATCGATTTCCGTTAATACTTCATACAACGAATCTGTCACAAATGTGGTTAAGAATTTCTAAGGTTTGCAGAGGAAATGATGCTTCTGTGCTCTCAGTGTGTGATGGATGGACTTCGCAGAAATTTATCTGCACGATGCTACGATGAAAAAAATGTCCTGAAGCTATGTTGACAGTAAGAATAGAAGTAATGTGCTATTATCTGAGCTTTAGCCAAAATTCATCAACTATATCAAGAGCTTCTTTATCAAGGTGGAGATAAAGAAGGTAGTAATACTTTATAGATATACATTAATCACAATAAACGGAGGTTACGTATATGTTCGATTTTGTTGTAGATCATGTTGTTTCAGAAGTCTAATGATTACATCACTTATATTTGTCAATTGCAGTACTTTGCATATACATTTTTGACAATTAAAATGCAATTGCAGAATTAATTCTAAAATTAATCCTAAATCATACGTTTACTTACAGAAATCTACAGGCCTCTGAGGCTCCTTATGCTATTTTCATAGGCAAGAGAATCGGTCCTACAACCTTGCAAAATACACATCTTTTCTGTGCATTTCTGGTATTGTTAATTAAGTCTCAAAGAAATATGTAGGAAAAAGAACAAATAAGCTTTAGTGCATAAAGTAAATATTCAAGAATATCTCAGAGTATTTCGATTAACCCACAAAATGTTTATAAGAGCAATATACTCTGAGTTCGCTGTAAAATTGCCCGCTATTAATATTGATTCTCTGAGGCAGCTGATTTGTCTCTCTCTGGAGTCACACCTAAGTGGTAAAAGAATAATGCTCTTTCTTGTTTCTAATTCTTTCAAGTTTTTTGAAGATACGTATGACTTTAAGCACACATAAACCTCCAGGTCATTTTATAAGGGAAATAAAAGGTAATAGACACGCAGGTATGTTTTGTGACATTAACCTACACATTTGTCTGGGACAGAGTTCGCGAGTTTGCAGTGACTTTTTATCTTCAGGTCTTCTGGCGAGTGCCCGGGAAGAAGCAGTGTCCCAGGCCAGACCTGGGGACACTGGGATCCACCTCACACGGTGGATGCTTGCGCTGGGAAGGGAGTGACTCACTCACGGCACGATCGCACCTGCCCAGCTCTGCCTGGCAACCTGCACAAGAATCAGTCATCACAACGTAGGGCTCACTGTTCCTTTGTAGTAGCTCTTCGGCCTCTTAGAATTTTAGTCTGCTTTTTAGCACCTGCTTAATGGATTTTCTCTGTGCAACGGTATAACCTTAGCAACGAGGCCTAAGTTAGAAAAGAATTAGAGAGGCGTTTTGTGTCTGTGTGATTTCTACCTCTTCAGCAAAGCTTTCTCTTCACTCCACAAAACTGTGCTGATCTCCACTTATACTATGTCTAAAGTCACTGATAGTGTGTATCGTTCCAAATATGTTTAATGAAGTGCTGATTTACATTATTCTTGTTATTTGATTGGGGACTTCTGTACATGTTATTTCACTTAATCTCAAGAACTTTGAAAGGTGGGACCGGGCCCTATCTCATATGAAGAAATTAACGCTAGTAAAAATTGACATTCTCAAGGTCATAACATCAGTAAATGGCACATTTAAAGCCGGGCTTTAAAACTTTTCTTAGATGTAAATTCTTATTTCTATTTATCGTGTCAAACAAAATTGACCTGATGCACTAGATTTTACCCGTACCAGGCACTTACTGACCATTTACTGTTGAGGGACAGACACCCCAACTTTGCACTTATTTCCTCCGGAGCCACTGAAATACAGTGGCACGGAAGAGAAGTGCCATTCGCTGGAACTGTTAGGCCGACACAGACTCCAATGACGAGCTTGCGGACAGCCTCGCGAGCACCTCCGAGGGGTAATCCCGCCCGGGGGTCTGTGCCCATTCCCGACCGAGATCCCACGGTAACTGCTCCAAGCTCCAGGGCTCAGAAAGTGACAGTAAATGATTTCGACCATTTCCAGCCTTTCAGTCGCTGTAACTGACGGGTGCTGCTTGGATGTGCCCTCCCCCAGGCCCGTCGCCCACCTCTGCTGAGAAGCCAGTCCACGGCTCACTGGAGGGCAGATCGCTCTCTCTGCTCCCAAGCCCTCTACCAGGCGGGAGGACAAGACAAGGCGTGTTTAATGTTTCTAATCCTGTTTATCTGTTGAAAACTGATTGTTAGCTGGAGAAGACAAATGACACCAGTAGCTGTTTCCTTTTTTTTTTTTTGGCCCCCTCTTTTAATTCCGTCCGATGAGTTTTCTTTGATGGATGGCTCCCTGTTACTCAGAACCAATCCCCAGGCCCCACGGCTTGACAGACCAGAGCCTTTACAGTCTGCTGGGTGATGAGTTCTCCAGCTCAGCATGTGGCAGTCTCGCCTGACACCTGTGCCCCGGGCACCCTCAACGGGTGCCTTGGCGACACGGTGTTGCTCACACCTGGTGCCTCTGCTTGTTCTGCCCAGTGAGTGCTTCTGCCCGTTTCCCTGTGTGGCTAAATCCTGCTCATCTCTGCAGACTGGTTCAGACATTGACTAGGGAGCTTTCCCCAGAGGCCCAGCCTAGGGACAGGGGCACAGCCGTGGACGGAGACGCGGACACGCAGGTACATGCAGATGTAGACTTGAGTTTCCTCAGTGCGCACCACATTCAAATCTCCTCGAGACTGTCACCCCTACCTTAAAAGCCAACCTCTCTCTGGTGTGAAAATAAACTACAATAGCGCTTATGCAGGGTCGAATGTGAATACTGGACATCGTAAGCACGGGGAGCCAGTGAAGAATTTACACTACTCACCCATCTTTCCATTTCTCTCTGCGGGCTCCACAGGCACACGAGAGCGAGAGCGGATCAAATATCCAAATCTGCTGTGTGATGATCCTCACGTTCCTCCCTATGTTCCCTCGCAAGGGCTTCACGTATTTCTGCATGCATCCCCATTTATGCAAAATCACGTATAGAGTATTTTGTGAGTGGTTTAAGAGATTGTTAATGGTGATTTCGACCTTACGCTATTTCATCATAAGTATCGACCTTAGAATGTACCCTTTCATTAAAATGAAACTCAATTATTTTAAACATCCACATATTCCATCGATATCCTGCACTTTTAAACAATCATGGGACATTTACCACATTGAATTAAAGACTTTTTTGTATTTCTACCTAGTCAGCTGAAAGTTCTTTAAAAACAGGAGTTATCGCTTGCATTTTATGTAGTTGTAGCTCTATGTTGGAGGCTGGAGAACTATGGTGAAATTAATGCATACATACCTTATTTTTATATCTTATATTTTTTCAGATCACAGGCAAAAACAATCATTACATGGTTAGGAAAATAGAAAAAAAAGTTGCTTCTACTATTTGATAATTTCATTGCTTCTGGAGCTGCCTGTTTTACTGCCGTCAGTTCATCAAAGGAAATACTAAATAAGGGCCATAGGAACAAACATCCTTCGCATTTAAGAAAAGGTTGTTTTTCACATCAACTTATCAAAGAGATGATTTACTCAGGATTAAGATATATGAATTAACATTAAATTGGCAATGAAAACTAATCATCAGTTTAAGATGGTGCTTTGAAAAACGTAGTCGGTCTAAATAAAATTTTAATATTCCAATGACGAAGACCATGTCTATGCAAGTCCTTGTACTGACACCGTTGCTGTATACTGTCAGGTGGCAAAAGATGCTTGGAGATTTAAATAATTATCCATTTCGACATCAGACATTTTCCATTACCTTGACTCAAAGATGAATACGCAGGATATGGCTTCAATTCATCTTTTCAATGGCAAGGAAAGATGCTATTCGTCTTTTATCAACCTGACTAACTCTGATATAGTCACCAAGACCAGCCAGTTTGATATGAATTATTTTGAAGTTATAGACCCCTATAAAACTTTGAAGCGTTTTGTCAAAAGACATTGGAACAGGGATTTCACTTTTCCAGATAAAAATGTGTTTTATGCCATCAAATGTTTATAATTACATTGATGATTTCTGTAATCATGGAATCAATGTTTTTGCTACAGTTTATGTAAGTCTATGTTGATCATCTAAGGCTGCAAAATAATGCTGTTTGAGGACCGTTGGCACAAGAGGCTTTTCAAGGTGAGAGGATGCTTGACTTAAAGAGTGAAGGAAAAGTCCTGCAAAAGACCAGGCAATTTCATACGTTATATTGTTCAGTGAAAGTTCAGCTTAACACATAATTTATGGCTCTTTCCCAGAACACCTGAGTATAAAACTATGTCAAAAATCAAACTCATTGTTTTTCTGCTAAACTTTCTGCTATTCCTTATCGATTTTTCAATGACAGAATTATACCCTCTTACACCAGTCCTTAAATTTTAGAGGTTACTTCTTTTAGAATATTTAGGTTGTAAAATAACAACACTGTAAAATTTATATTTAAAACTTTTATTTACACCAGAAATTCAAGTTTAAAATACACAATAAAATGAGTAATATGTGAATACACGTCTGCCGCATTTATTCATAAATGTGAGAGTAGTTTTCTGGGTGGAGTTTTAAGAAATAGTCTTGTGAAAAATACAGGATAAAGTATGTTTTATGGGGACAATCTGCTAGTACTGCAGACTCCATGATGACATTCGGTACACGATTCTTGAAAAAGAATACCCTTTCCATAGCTTCGTAGTCTGTGAAATGGATGGGTTGCAATAGGTGATACTTAACGTCCCTTTTACATGTTATAATTGAATTGTTCTAAGTTTCTGGAAAAAAACAAAGTTCACCTGCCTTTGGGGTTTAAACACCGTCCTCCGTCCTCACTCTTCACTATGGCATCATCTTTAGTGCTGGAGAAGTTTAACAAGACCAAAGGTTAGCACGGGATAGAGAAGCACCTTCCATTTTCATTGTTGTTATGGCTCTTTTCTTGATTAGAAAATGAATAAATGATATATTTCTCTTTCAGGGCTGAAGTAAAATGTACGAAGAGAATAACTAATCTTTAAAGCTAAAATGTATCGACACATACGAAAAGTATTTATAGTCGATCAATGAAAAATGCTTCTGTGCATATCTAGGTTTCACCTATATTATACAATCAATTATTTTTCAGCAGATATTAACTGAATATTTCTATACTGGTGTCTGTGCTAAGAAGTTTAATGATGGCCCTGGCCCCACTAAAAAACGTTCATGTTCTACTTCACGCAACCTAAAAATATGTCGCCTTCCGTGGCAACAGGAAATTTAGGATTCGGAGACAGTTAGGTTGCTGATTGGCTCGTGTTAATATGTGGAGTGTTATCCTGAATTACTCGGGTGGGGCCAATCTGTGGACATGATTCCTTAAAAGTGATAAAAGAAGGGACAGCAGAAAAGTGTCAGGGAGTCGTGATGTAAAACAGATTTCACACTCTTGCTGGTTTGGACGATGAAGAAGAGACTACGAGACAAGGAATGTGACAAACTCCAGTGCTTTTAGAAAGTCACATGGCCCTGCTGACACTTTGATCTCAGCCCAGTAAGATTCGTATTGTTTTAAGCCATGAAGCTTATGTTCCTCTCTTATGGCAGCAGTAGAAAGCAAACAGTGTTTATGCATTCTAATCTTTATGCCTTCAGAGAGAGTGAGCAAATAGAAAAGCTGGTTTTTTTTTTCTGTGTTATTACGACGTTTTCTAAGTTAGATCAGGTGGAAATGACACATAACATAGGCGGTTGGATTTATACCCAGTTTTGCCACTGACCGTCATTCTCTTTCAGAGCTTACGTGGGCGGGTTCCTTTCACTTCTGTGTTTTCTTTGGATTACAATCGCATCGACTACTTTTTAGTATAGGTGCTGCTGAACTGACCACTAGAATAGCATTGACCTGTCTGGTTCGTTTTTAGAACTCAAAATTAAACGTTAGAAAGCATGGAGAGAGTTTGAGGCCAAGATCGGTGTTATTTTCTACCAGAAAGGATTTACATATGCTTGTGGCAAGTATTTACCTGGATGATGTGCGACCCTGTCACATTCATCCAATCGGCAGCTGATCTGATAGAGAGTGGGCTTTCGTTTGATGAGGGCTGGTACCCGCTTCACTCTCGCTGCGTAGGTAGGGGTCTGTTCCGGAGGGCTCCCCGTTACCCTCTGTTGGGTCTTGTGCTGTGATTTTCGTCCTCCTAGCTGTGACAGATGATTGGAGTCTCTGCTCACTTCTCAGCCATCTCTGTGGACATCCGTTAGCATCTCTTGGGAGAAAGTGGCTCAAAATGTTGGACTTGGTTTGCTGGATTTCCTTGTACATTTCAGCCTTATAATAATGATGCACGGTCCTCATGATCACACGTGTTCAATTAGTTGTCGTTGTTGCTTTTATAAAATTTTCGTTCAGCTTTTTCAGTGGGATGTTTACCCCAGGTGATCAGCCAGCATCAATGGACATTTATAATTATTCTAAATATTGAGTTGTAGGAAGGAAAATTTGACATCCAGGTGTTCTAAAATAATGAATTGCTTATAAACTTTAAATAGACATAAAGTAAAATGCAAACTTATTTTACAATACTTCCTACCCTAACTTAAAAAAAAGTAAAACTAAAAACTTAAAAAACATCGATTTCCTATTTTCATCAGAAAACGGAAATTCCTTTAGTTTTTGAAATAAATAGACTTCTCAGTGATATAGAAAATCCTTTTGTACTGCAGCTTTAGGTTTATCGTAATGTTTTAAATGTGATATAAGGGGAAATGACGTTAAATTTCGCAAAGGACAAAGATCCGCACATATAGATTAGAATATATCCTTTAAAAAAGAACCGTTACGACAAAATTTTTATATTTCCAGATTAGAACTGGTTACGCTGTGTTTGCGAGAGGGGAGAGCAGAGGCAATAACTTGGTAAAAATAAAGGGCGCAAAACTTTTTATGTTAAAAAAAGTAAATGTGGACATTGACTCAAGGACAATTGCAAGTATGATAGTTTGTCATCACAGGCTTCATTGAAAGTAGGTCTGCACTTCCACAGATGGCTTTTTTCTTAGGAAGCATTTCGTTGTCATTCATATTACATTTGATACACTTTGGAATGAATCGAATATGATTTTCCCCCATATGTCTAGCAGATCAAGGTCATTTATAGACACTGGCCACACCTACTTCAATCTGGTTCCACCAAGAACAACCCCCCAGAGAGAAATGAGCCTTCCATAAATGCATCGGATGACAGCGATGATACACTTTAGTTGTCATTTCCCTGGAAAATAGCATGCTATCCTTAGTTATGTTGGCTCTTATGAGCTAGAAAAAGAAATTGTCAGCAATTCAGAGTATTTTTATTTTATTGACTGGCATTAGTTAAGAAACAAATGTTTCCTTTAGTTGAACCTCACATGACTTTCAATAAATATTTGTGTTAACGGCATTTGGAAGTAAGGAAGAAAAAAGTAGATGAGATTTTTAATCTTTAGAAAATATTTTAATCCAGGAGTTTGAAAGTCAGTTAGAGGTCATTGAGTTCAACTGTGTAGTCCATTGAATCCTCTGCACTTTTATAAAGAAATACAAAGGCTTACTCACAACTCAACATTTTTTCTGCCATTTATCTTATAAAAATTCACAGCTATCGGAGCCAACTAATGTTGAAATAATGTTTGGTTATTCTCTCAATGAACAAACTTAAAAGATTCTATGTAAAAAGAATTTAAATACTTAAAAAGATTATTTAAAAAGAATCTTTTGTTTAACATATTCAGCATAATGTTAGATCATTTGAAAAGCAACCACATTTCCATCTGAAGTTTATTCCCCTTTGCCATACATTTCTGATTTCTTAAGTGTGTTAGCAGCAACGCAGTAAAGAAGCCGAAATCTTTCCTTCCATAAAGACGTCAGGATATGTGAAAAACACCTACAGAAATAATGGTCACATTTTTCATTAAATGGAAATTATTACTGAAGAAGTATTTTACATATTTTTCCCATGTAGACCTGAGTTATTTGAAAATAGCAATACTGATACCGAATTGAAATTCCAGCACTTTGAATTCATGGCTGTATGTCTTTGGAGATCATAAACACTACACCTACGTGGTCCCTTTTATTCGCATTCAATGTGAAATTGGAAATTAGGAATATAAAAGAGAAAAAATGCATACTTAACATTCTAGGCAGTGAAGTATTATATGAAAAAATCTATCTTCTCTGCTGCTCTAGTTTGTATTATCTACAAAAATATCACAGTGCTTTTTAAGAAGATGTAAATTTTAATAGTTTCCATCTCTGTTTTTTTTCCTCATGAGACACGATTTAAAACCCTGCTATTAAACCACGGTCACAGAGAGGAAAAAAAAAGTCGGGGAAAAAAATAAGAAATGAAGACACTAATAAAAAGGACGGAAAGCATCCTAATTACACAGTGCAGTATGCAGAGAATTGTCCTTAGACCGCTGGCTCTTCGTGAGCTAGATTTTGTGTTAATTAGGAGCCTCCTTCATTAAGTGTGGCTGTAACTTACTTAAATTCTTTTCGAGTCAGCACTTAGTGTTCAGAAACAAACAAAAAATAGCCCTGTTTCATCTCGAAGAAATTCCAAGGTAAATACAACACAGTTACTAGAAAAAGTTCAAAACCTTTATGAATGTATAAAACATATTTTTACTTATTTAATTAGGCAAGATACTTTCATTGAGCATTATTTTTTCTTGAGAGTCAAATTCAAGCCAACTTGGGGGAAGTTCAAGATAGTATTTCTGGGGTAAGTATTCTTTCCTGTGCTGTTTGGGAATAGCAAATAAGGACCTACAAGTCTTCAAATCATCTAGACAGAAAAGAATATGTCTGACCCCCAAAATCAGGCGCTCGTAATACATGGCACTTCATTCTTCAGCAAGGCCACGTTGAGTACCCATAACAGAAAATACTCACACTTTCAACTATACGTGGTTACACACACTCACATTTTCTTTAAAGACCCACAAAATGCTATTTAAATTCACCCGGCTAAATCGCATAGACTTTCATTAAACTTTTTAAATTTCAAGATTGCTGGTCTGGCAATATGCTCAAGCATTGTTAACAATATCAGTTACTTAAAGCGATTCAGCATATCATCGGACGCGTTTTTATTAAAGGCATTATTGATGATACTAAATTATTTTAAGTGCACACTCTACGCATAGATACATAAATAGAGAGAGGGATATAAAAGGGGGAGAAAGAAGAAAATCATTCCCTTAAGTAATCATTTTAAAGTCTGAGTCAATTTTAGAATATAACGGTTAATAAACATAAAAAGAAAAGACTAGATATCTAATTAACTAAATCTATCACTTCGTTCTTTTAGATTTCCAATTTTTTGAGGAAAAAATTTAAAAAGTCAAATATCCAGTGCACCTTTTAAAAGGAGGAGCCTGCCGTTTTTCAATCTTCCATTACTTCCTTTGAATTCCTGATTGTTTCAAGAAAGCGCCCTTTGAAAAGCACACTGAAAGACCGAAAGATACTCGAACACTAATATTTGCACATTATTATATTTCTTTTTCAATTTTAACTTAATTTTTAAACTACTGCATACACTAGTTTTTGCATCCCTTATTTCTTTGACTTATGAGAGGATCAGTATGATATCTCGTTTTTAAGCAGGTGGCTAAAAGTGCTCATCTTCATAAATTGATGCTGCGCTTCTAGAAAAGCCTTGAAAAGGCCGAGAGTGAACATGGTATTTTGTGCGCGGACAAATTTAAATAATGAAACTCCAAACTTTCAGCTCAATAACCAATCTTCCCAACCAGAGCCAAAAGTAGCCCTGGGATTAAAAGCAAGGAATGCTGAACGACAAAGCGTTTTTGTCGCTGCCCGTTTCGTTTCTGACAAGGAACTCTGACACCAGCGTCCAGCCTTGGAGCTGGTGTAGCCATCTCAGCACCATGGACAGAGACATCAACTCAAGAGGGCTGCCGCGGGACTGAGCGCAATTCCGGGTCCCCGGCTCCAGCACCCAGCCACTGAAACACCCGCAAACACTCTGCCGCAGACTCTAATAAACGGTATTTGCTCCTTGCTGCCAAAGCCACCTTGACTAGGACAATGCCCATAACAGCCTGGCCCATTACCTTAAGGCCACACCTTCACACGACGTCCCAGCCACACTCTCCTTGTCACCCAGGCCGCCCCGTGCCAGGACAGAGTGCTGCTCACACTCGAAGGCCGAGTTCGAATGTCACTCAGTCCTTGGGGCCCTCCCTGCTCTGTTCTCGCACGCCTTCGTGACTATTACAGCCCTTATCAAGTAAATGGCAGGTGTGTCACTGCAGGTGACGGACGGCAGAACGGCTACGCGTCTGAGTTGTTAATTACTGTATTTTCCAGCATCAAGGTCAGAGCTTCGAATATGCTATTTAATGAACACGTGTTGGCGAAATGAAATTTAAGCAGATAAAAATTCAATTAAAGTAACTTAAAACTCTGAGCTTCCTTGGAATTCATACTCCGATAAGGACGGAAAACCTATCAGCATGGTCTGTTAGTGGCCCTTTTAATGACTCAAATGACCTGTGTTGACTTTGAACCCACGACCCGAGGAGGGCGCCAGGAGGAACATCAAGTCCAGAGTATCGATCAAACCCAGGAGACCAGTGATTAGCGGCGTCTTCCATTTTTCCTTTTAGATCAATGCTGAAAAATATTTAAGACGCAAAAGCTGGTGGGTGGGTAGCAGCCCAGATGCAGTTTATGTTGGGAGAAGACGATGCAAGGGGCACTCGATGTCGTGTGTCACTCAGAGGAGCAGACGTCTTCCTCACAGTGGGGGAGACGGGCTGGCGGGCCTCTGCAACATGCTTGGGAACAGAGTCTGTTTCAGAGGACAGGAAGGCCACCGCCACCTGTGACGGAAGACCACATGGGCTGATAGCAGCTGGTCCTGTCAGGAAAATCCAGCTGAGCTACCTTTCTGTTCACCTTTGACCTGCCTTTGACAAAGGTGTGCACAACACCAATCAACACTGCAAACAGAAATGAGAGGAGTGTTTCCCACTCATGAAAATAAAATATAGTAAATATATTTAAGGACATTTCATTGACTGGTTATTTACAAACTATTTATTATAGGAGACAAATAGGACTTCAGTGTATTAGCAGATCATTAGCATTTAGATCATTTGAGATGCATATTAGACATACACGACTTTAAAACGTTTACAAAATTGGCTTTTCATTAATTGATAGTGGCCCTCTCCCTAGTTAATTTAAAATACGCGTTTTACTATGACAAATTACATGAAAGAGAATTGTACAGATAAACTCACTATTGTATTCTTTTAAGAGCAATCAAGGATAGGGAATAAGGCTTAAAAAATGAAAAGAAGCTAAATCTGTGCGTTGTACCGATGGACCCCTGACTCACACAGTACTTATATTTTAATTATGGGGAAATTTTGCATAATGGTAGATCACAGCTCTTATTCTGTTTATTATATATTTGTTGTAAAGTTCTCCCATAAACATTTTAGCAAATAAAAATGTAGTGGCAGATGGATATAAATGATGCAAGTGTATGATATTGTTATGACTATTATCTGCTTATAAAATATCCACCGCATAGAAAATGTCTGTCTACTGTTTTCTTTATTTAATATTCTCATGCTAATTTTGGGGCAAGTTATAATACAGATAATTGTGGACAATTAAGAAAGTGATAAATACCAGTTTTGAAGACTGTACAGATTCGTCCCAATTATGTGGAGCTCTCAAAAGTATGACTTTTTCTAAACCAAAAATTATGTTAAAGAAACTATCAGAAATATTTTTTAAAGTTTTCTATTTTCTCACAAAGCCCCACTGACATTGGTTAGTTTACACAACTGCAATCATGCTAAAGCAAGAATTAAATAATGTAAAATACTAAACAAGGTAAAAGATATTTGAAAGAAGCAATCGAGAATTGATATCAAGAATTAAATAATGTAAAATAGTAAACAAGATAAAAGATATTTGAAAGAAGCAGTCAAGAATTGATATCGCTCTTTGCTAATTAAGGTGACCGACATGCCTAACAACCAGGAAGGACTTAAGAAACCAAAGCAGACGGATTTGGATGAGTGGGTCGCGTTTTCAAAAGTCTGTACATTCCCTCACGCCTTCGGAAATGCCGCTGTCTTGGTAACATGGACAAGCTTGTCAGCTGCTCCAAAAAAATAGAAGGGCTTTAGTGGGTTAGTGGAAACTTGTTCTAACTAGCAGGGGTGAGGAAGTGAAGAGGGTGATCTAGAAAGATCCAAAGGGTAGTGCAGAAAACGATGCGAAGGTAGAGGCGTTGGTACGACTGTATGGCAGACCCTTGAATGACTCAACGGGGAAAGTGATCCGATGTCCGATCGAGTAAGTCGGGGGTGGGATGCGAGGCCACGGGAAGCCTGTGCTTCGCGCAGGTGGAAACGCGAGGGGCCGTAAGCCCTGCCTCTACGTTTGCCGGCTTCCCCGTCGCCAGTCGCTGTTTCTGTTTACCTCGTATTCCCTGGGTCTCTTCAGATGGCGGCCACGTTCCTTGCTGAATCTTTGAGGAAACGTTCCTCTTAGCAAACCCTAATTGCTGGCCTGCTCTTAAATCTGTTCTAGATGAAATACTTCAGGAAAATAAATACGGAGGAAAGATGGTTATTTGTCTTTTGAAATACAATTAAATGGAAGTAGAGAAAAGAAAAGATAAGATTGAGATGAAGTGAAAAATGCATTTCCCCCGAGAGCCTGACTTTGCACGAGCACTCAGAAGAGTTTCTTGTTATTAATTTTGAATGATGAAGCTAATATGCTATGAATGTCATTAAATATTTGATTCTTCCCTTTCCGGAGAAAACACGGAATTTTACAATTACACAAGAACATGGGACGCCCTCTCTGTCCACACACACACTCCCCCTGACTTCCGTGAGCACCCTAATCTCCCCAAGCCCAGTTTCTGGTTCAGAGCTCCTCCTTACAATTAACCTGGCCCTGAAATCTAGAAGCTTACTGAGATGTAGTTTCATTTTTCCTCCAAGGCAGGGAGAGACCATTTGATTCATAGTTTTAATGAGTGTGGCTTTAATTAAAGTTTAATTAGCAGCAGTTGCTCTGTTTGGTTTTTACTCTCGGGGATTCCCACTTGTTTTTAGGAGTGTGTCGGGGGTGCTGACGCAAGCCTTCGGCGCACGAGAATGGTCTCATTGATCGGAAGGGAATTTGAAGCGTCATTTTTGCCAGTTCTATTTTTACTAAATTTATTTGTGCTCTGTGTGTGTGTGTGTGTGTGTGTGTGTGTGTGCTTGATTTCCAGTGTAGCTTTCCAATCCTTTTTCATTCATTATTTTGTTTTAATTACCTTTCCTGATTTCCTAAAGGTTGGGTTGAAGATTAATTTTCATATCTTCCTGCCTAAAGCTAGTGCTTTACCTCAGATGAATAATTCACTCTCTTACCAAGCTCCCAGTGATTGTGCAGATCATTTTAGCATTTGGGACGCTCGCTATTCACCTGAGCTTACGGGGATGGAAACATCCTCTACACGATGGACTAAACAACAACAACGAAATGCTTTGGAGAGTGTGTGGTCGTCAGCTCTTCACACTCCATTTTCCTGTTTTTAAGAACATTCCATTTTCACGTGACTTAGCTTAAAATATTCTGCCTGTGGCAATTCTTTTTGACCTTCTATAGATTTGCAAGGGCAAAAGCGTCAGATATGTACGACGCTAACTCTCTTTGGTAGGTGGAGTCTTCCCAGGTAGTCGGGTGGATGAACATTGCTGCGTGCTGTAAATCTTGAAAATGATCTTGAAACTCATTATCTTCCAAAGGGAGAATGAATTGAGATAAATCCAGTGAGTGCAGGTCTACCCTCTAGCATAACAGGTGCCTAGGACAGTGTCCCCAGTATAATGGGTTTTTAGTAAGTATTGATCTCCATTAAATAAATAAGTGGTCTTGGTTCCTATAACTCACACGGTCTGCTCGCTGCATGTTTGTTAGTCCACAGATGTGTTTTAAACTGATGTGGGCTGCTGACAGATGCCAGAGACAAAAGGGTGAAGGTAACTCTCCCTTTCCATCTCTGAGCAAGGGGACACTCGTGAAGAGAATGAGGTGAGCTGGGATCAACGAGGTAGACATCGAAAGGCAGAGCGGGGCTCGTTCGGGAATGAGTAAGACATGGGCGACTGCCAAGAAATGAGGTTGCCATTTAAGGTAAATCCAAGAATATGCTACAGCAAAAATCAGTCGGGATTCATTGATAGCATCTAGTTTATGTGTGCTCATGAATGAAGCTTAACATTGGTCACATTAATAGTTACATGAAATATTTTAAATATAAAACAAAACCCACTCCATACTTTTTTTTTAGACCTTTGAAAATATAGAAAACATATTTCCAGGTAGTCAAAAGTTGCAGTGTTCTAAATATACTTTATCATATACCAAAAAAGAGGTACAAATTAATGAAAGCAAAATTTGACTTATATAAGAGAACTTTGGGCAAATCGTTATAAGATCGAATTGTCTTCTTCATTTCCTTTGGCTTCTCATAAATTTCCGTTTGGAATACATTGTTTTTAATAAATGAATGGCACATTTATTTCTCAAAATTCTGGGAGCATCATAAAAAAATACCTAAAATATATGCTTATACTCATCTATGACACATTCTGATGATACTATGAAAATCTTGACTTTGCTCATTTTTGTATAATCCTTATAGTGCTGATTCTCAAATGGTGCGCTGGTTTTCAAATTTGCATTACTGAGGCAAATTTGCGTTTCTGAGTTTTAACACAGTGCTTAGCACATTTAGGCATGCGATGCATATTTCCTGAATGAATAAATAAAACAGAGATGGTCTAGGAAAGTAAATGCAAAAACATAACAGCAAAGCCAGAAGGTGATGAGAAGCGTGCTGAACGAAACATCTATATAAACAAATTTAATGCCGGAAAATTAAGAATATTCATCTGCCCGCTTATGAAACCAACATTTAATTAAATATAGTTGTCTCAACATACTCAATGGTTGAGTTTCCTCACAGTTGAACTGAAATTGTTTTAATAAAACAAGACTCATTAACTTTTCCCATCATTGTTTGCGTGAAGATTTGAACTTGGCTTTTAAAAAGAAACTGCTCCATCTGCAGCTTGTAAACAGTATCAGCTGGCAATGTTTAACCCTCCTGAATCATCTGTTTATTATTCTTACCCAAACCGGTGAGAGTCAGGGAGAGGAGATGCTTAAAAAAAAAAAAAATCCCAAGAATGTCTCAGGAACTTTATTCTGTGCCTGGCTTCTGAGCTCACGCACACGGAGAAGCAGAGTTTGCCTCGTTTGTGTGAAGGTAGAAGCACGCGCATCATGGGATGCAGCAGCTGCACGGCCTTTGCTGTTCATAGACGTCAATAGGGAGGAAACAGATCATCAACACTTGAATGCTTCATTTTCGATGCTTCATATTGTACGGCTTCAAAATGGCAAATGTCTCGTGAGAAGAAAAATGTTTCATTGCTGCTAGCTGATAACAAATACGTATTTCTCCTTAAGAGAAGTAAAATGTGTGAGCCTCGACTTGATTTTTGGCATTTTTAACCTCAGTGCAAACGATAATGAAAACATGGAAGACAGTCGTTGATATTCTATGGAAAACAATTCATCACGCCCAGTCATTTTGCATGGCACTTTTTGTAAATTAAATCAATTTCATAAATAAATAGTTCTTTTAGAAAAGTAATCTCTGCTACTTTCTCTTGTTTGGAAATGACTTTTCTAATTTAGCAGAAAAAATGTTTGTTTCATGCTAAGTTTAATTGATAGAGTTTTCAGGAGAGCAATATATAGTATAAAATGCTCTTTATGTAATTTATTTCTACCGAGGTCAGAATAAACATTTTATACCAATATGTATTAAAGAATGCTGATTTTTTTTCTCTGCATATTGAAAATGCAAAATTCTTGACTATAATTGTTCTTTGGAATTCAACACTTTCTAACATATATTTTAACAATACCTGGAAGACTTTCTTCAATCGAGACATTATGCATTATTCAGGAGTTTTCATTGCAAGTGACAGAAACCCAGTTGAATTTAGAGAAAAAGGAAAAATTTCAGGCTAACGTAATTTTGCCAAAAGAAGGATAAGAGAGCCAAAAAACACCCCGATATTTTTAGTATTTTGTACCTGTGCATCTCTGCTTCCTTCTTACAAGGAACAGGCTGGACAATTACGGCTGGCAGCTCAGGACACAGCTGCTCCCGACTTCACTACGGCAATGCACAGTACATCTGAGTGTCTAGAGAGCTTCTTTCACACACCCTTCATTTTAGTCATGTAGCTCCTTTGTGAAACAATGCATTTCAGATGCCAAACATGTTTGAGACATTTGGGAAACAGGATGAAACTCTTTTTAGGAAGTTGATTACCAAAATAATAAAAAGTGTACATAAATAACTCGGAAATAGAGGGTTTGAGTATGAATAGTACTGATGCTGTATAGAACTATAGACTAGTGGGTCTCACTGAGGAATCTGTGAGTATTCCACCTGTAGAAATATTTACTTTAAAGAGTCTGACTCAGATACTCAGAGGTCAATGAAGAAGGCGGGTAAAACAAACAAAATCTCCATTACTATACACACCATACTATAAAACGGGCATTTAAAAAATACAAAGGCCTTCATTCTAACAGAACCATAATTAATGCACTGTTAATAGAGTTTAAAAGCTTACACATTTACACACATCCTCATGTAATTTGTGCTACGGCTCTATAAATCACTCGTGAACTGATATGACTCGTGAAAGAAAGAAATGTAGTTGGTTTGTTTGGCGTATAACATTTAATATAGGAATAGTCTTATTCAAGTTCAAAATTTTACCTGTGCTATCTGTTTCATTTCATATGTCTTTCTAAAAATATCCTTTCTTTTTTTTTTTTTTAAATGTATGCATCTCTAATTCCCACTCTTCATCCCAGCGGTTTTATTCTTTGTCTTGCTATTATTCTGCTTTACATCCGGAATGAAAAATAACTCATATCACAGTCAATGTCTGTTTTGGACCCACCTCCTGTTGGTCTCCCAGATGAGACTGAATCTCAGACAGTTAATCCTTTTAATCACTCTCTTGTCTGAGTGCCTTTTATCACTGCTATTTATGCTGGGTAATGCTGTCTTCATCTCACAGGCTTGTGTGGAAAATACCCAACTGATATTCTTCACCCTTTACTCCCATTCCTGAGGCAGAGCAAGTCCGTTTCTTTCGCCCAAGGCTTTCAAATCTGTCTGTAATCCATTCATTTCATAGGTCTTCCTCTTTCTTTACTCATTCAAGGCTGTTCGTAGATCCACCTGTGACTGCAGCATCCTCTCCCCACCTCCCTGAGCTCCGTGTCCATCCTGTACTCTCTTTAGCTTATCTGCCTTGGAGATGTTTTATTTTATTCTTTGTACCAGTTGTATGTTACAAAAGGATGTGTTTACGAAATAAATAGCTTCTCTCAGAAATGGCCCCATTTATTAGGTTGAAGATTGATTAGATAATATCAAGCATCGTTCGCATTATATTCAGGCTAAACTATGCTTCTCAGCCTGTGATGTGAAGGACATTCTTGATTCTGGTCAAGGTATCAGCCCCATTCCTCACGGAGCACCTGCCGGCTTTGACCTCCCGGGGACTAGGGACACAGAACCCAAGGGCGTGACGATACGACGAACACGCTGGGTGAACGTTGAGGCCCCCTGGGAGTCAGTGGGTCTACATGTCATGATTCGATCAGAAACAAAGGAGTTGAGCATCCTTACGGTTTGGAGACAGCAGGACTCAGAGCCTTCGCCAAACTGAGTTAGGCTGTGCAGCAAGTTCAACAAAGAAAAGGGAGAGAAGACAGCGGGGTCGTCTTGGCACAGCTGAGCCGATTTGCTGGTTTGACTGGGCCTTCGCGACAGAGACCAGGAGATATTTTCAAAAGCAAAACATTACTGCATGGTGCTCCTTGTTAACGCTGACCCAACCTGCCGAAGTTCCTGTAGAGTGTGGTCTCACCGAACCCGCTAGATTTTTTCTAGAATTGAGTATTCATGTATTAAAATCCCAATTCCCCTATAGGTTTGAGACCAATCATATTCTATTTAAACATTTCCGAGTCTGTTTGATTTGTTCAAATCTCGCTTGTTCACTTCACGGCAGAGATGGGAAATTTGTGTCCGGAGAAAAACAAGCAGGTGGCAAGTGATGTTGTACTTAACAGGTCAGTAGGATGTTAGCGTGGGGCGGAGGCGGAGAGGAAGGGGCGGAGTTTTCACCGGAGTTCTCGCTTATTCTCAAGGAGTGCATGGAGAACTTTAAAACTGTCCTTGCAAAAAAAAAAAATATATATATATATATTTTTTTTGCAAGGACAGTTTATATAGTTTATATATATATACACACACACACACACAGTTTAGTATCCTAATATATATATATATGTACACAGTTTAGTATCTATATATCTATAT
>NW_024350926.1:11712352-11777087 GCF_902729225.1 Pteropus medius
TATATATATATATATATATATATATATATATATATATATATATCTTTTCCAAATATGTTAAATGTCATATTCTAACATGGTACATCTTAAAGTGAAAATACAGTTCCATATGATATTAGTAACTAACAAAATAATCATTGCTGAGCAGGGAGAAAAAGTCAGGCGCTATGTGAGAGAAAAATAAGTGGTTAGAAAATAGTATTTTCATATTAAATTTTCGAGTGTTATTTCATTATCACTTGGCTGCTCCTTGGTATTATCATGAAACTATAGAAAAATGCAGTATCTACTTGTACTGGTAATAAAATTATGTTTCCTTGATCTATTATTTTTCTGAAATAACAAGAGCAAAGATATGTCTTCTCTTTGCATAAACACAGAAACGGCCTCTTACGCAGTCAACAACATTTCCCTCAACTGCTTTATTTCCCTACTTTTTTTTGCTCTTTCTATACTTTTGCTGCTTTCCTTTGGTTTGTCAGGCAAAGACACGAAGACAAACAAAAAAGTAGAAGATGATGACATGATGCAGGAGACAGAATGGCCAAAGGAGAAAACAGGAAAAATATAAAATGAATTATATAGAAATAATTCTTAAAAGCGTTGGTCACAAATTAAGACATATTTTTTTAAATCACAAAATGAATCGGCAAATACTTAGCCAAGTTCCAAATATAAATATTTCCTTTATCGAAAGTAAACTATTCGTGGTGAACTTAATCTAAACACAAACTAAGTTAGTAGAACAGTTACTGACAGCTACTTAACAGTCAATATCACGACTTAATTTCTTAAAGAGAAAGAAATCTGTTTAAGATATTTATTATAAAAAATTATGAGTCCAGGAATAGTGCCTATATTCATTAGAATAAGAAACGTTTGATGTTAGAGAGTATCAGTGTAAGGCCAGAAAATTAGTAGCATAATTATTTTAGGAAGAAAATGAACAGAAATGGGTTTAACTGAGTTACTCTCATAAAAGATTGCAAGTATTCAACATATAATCTGCAAAGCTGATCATTCAAAATCAAAATATTACTTGAAGCCATTGATCCATGGGAGTGACACACAACAGTGAAACCAATTGTGAAAGATCGTGTGGGGGCGGAATTTGGGGAGACTAAGATGGCAGAAGGAAAACATTACACGTTATAAATCTATTTTGATGTTTTGACCCTACGTGCGTTCTTTGTTATGACACAATTCAAAATCAGTTAAATAAGGCAACAAAATACTGACACTTGCTTTCGATCGGGCTTGTAAAATGGATTTAAGGGCAATACTAACAGTGTAATAAAGCTTCGATTTTTAGAAGATAAGGCATTGCAGTCGGTGCACGTGGGCATCGCCAAGCTACTGCGCGGGCCTTTGGGGTCTTGTCTGAAAGGTCCTGCAGCCAATGGAGAGGACATCCACTGGCCCTTGCAGCAAGAAGAAGACTACTTATAAATATGTGTAAATCAATAAGCACACAAAAGGTGGCATAGCACCCCACAGGTCACATTTGCATAATGCTATTGCATCACCTCATTGTTTAAAAAATCGGTAAATGTACAAACAAGAATAAAATATTTATCCTGTATTGCATACTTTATCACAAGACAGCCACTTTGTTGGTTGGGAGTTCTTACATTTAAGCTAACAAATGAAGAAACATGATAAAATAGGGTGGCATAATCTCGTAGCCTCTGAGGGAATGATTAAATCTGCACAAACTATGAACATTAGGTGAAAATCAGACGGCCACGTTGCAGTGGGTGGATGAGGACAGCACCTGAACATATTATCGCAAACATCTACAAAAGAAATGGTTTCTCTGGATAGGGTGCTATAGGGATCACCGAATTCTACATATGAAATGTGATTGTTAAAAAGAGAACTCGAAATACTCATCCAGGCTCTAAGAATCACTACTGGTTCCCAGGAAATATGAGGATTAAACGGCACTCGGGATGAAATTAGCAAATCCAGACTATGGGAAACTACAGGATACTAAACTTAGTGATTCAACAATAATTTCCAAATAACGAATAGAGGGAAAGTGACATATAAAAAAGAAAAGACCTAAGAGACGGGACAACCAAATGCAATGCAAAGAACTTGTTCACTTCCTGATCTGAATAATCTATATAAAATGGTTTTTCATAGTATTCAGGAGTTATTGTTAATTTTCTTATCAATATTTTCAATACTTTAAATTTTCGCTTTTTTTTTTTTTAGTAATAAAATGTTTACGGAAAAATGATGTCAGCGATTGACTTCAAAATAACCCGTCGATTTGAGTCAGTGGGAAGAAGGTGGGGACAGTCAGAAGAAATGGATGGAAATAAAAAAGAATACAACACTGGGCATGAATTCGTATTGTTGAAAGGAATAAGGGGGACTTGGGGATTTATTATATTTACCTTTCTACTCTGTATATTCTTGTGATTTGCCAAAATAATGTATTAAAAATAACATATTCACTGTGGAATTTAAAGTCCAGGAGATAAAAAAGAAAATAAAAATCACCTATAAGCCCTTCATTTAGAATATTCAGCTTTACTTTTTATTATTTCATAATGAGATTATCACCTTATTATATGAATATTATACCCTGATTTTTTAAATTAAGATAATTCCATGAGCGTTTTTCTAAGTCATTACAATGTATCAAACAGGTAGTTAAATTTTTCAAAAACGAGCCATAAAGTGAGCCTAATAGACATGTGCTAGAACAAGAAGTACAAGAAATATAAAATAAATAAACCTAAATAAAACTACATAAAAATAATTGAACCTAAATGTGAAAATACGTTAGAATTTTAATTGTCCCAGGAAATCATCATATCTGATTTAAAGAGAACATGCAAAACAAAACAGGTTTTGTAGGGCTTGATCATTTTCTTCTATTTGGTCCCTGTTGTATTTAGTTTCTTCGACTTTATGTACCGACGAGCAACATTTAAAGTAAAATCCCTTCATTTATTGAAGCATATTCTTTGAGAATTAAGGAATGAGGCTTATGATGTTTTATGACTGATTGTCACACTGAATAATAAAAATAGAAGAATCAAGCATCTAAGAATAGGAGCTGAACGTACATTGTGGTTAAAGATTTCCTTTAAGATATGTAGAGAACTGTAACTGCCATTCCTTTGACTTAACGCTTCATTTCTGAACTTTTATGATGAATAGAGAACGCTGATTATATTCTCTAAGAATCACAACCTATGAGCCCCGTGATTCAAGCCAGCACGATACCCAAAACAAACCATGAGACCCACTGTAGGTCAACGTCAAATACATGTCGCTACTGGAAATTGTGACACTTTCTGACAGCGCCAAGGAGGTGCCTGTCTATTGAATTTTTTTGAATGCAGAAGCGATTTAAACTGCAACAGACAAACCCATCGAGGTTATCTGCTTCAGCTTCTGAACTGTTTCAGAAAAGCCAGGCTTTACTCACTCTCAGGAATAACAATGCTCTGCGATCAATGACAGTTCTGTGATCTTTTCTTTCATTTTTGGTCCTCTGAGGAGAAGCCATTCTTATGAATTGAAAAACCTGGGCTACCCTATTGTGTCAATTGTAGAGAGTTAGCTCAAGAAGGAAACTTATGATCAATTAGGAAATAATCATTTAGTCCCCAAAGAAAGGTAGTACTGTGAAAATTATCTAGCAAGGAAATTTATTGGGCTCCATTGAAATTAAATTATTCCAGTAAGATTCAATTGGGTAATGGGAGTAATGATTTGTTTGCATGTAACAGATAACTTCCAAGAAGTGACACTGAAAAGTCCTCTATAGATTTTTTGAAACCACTTAATTCTCACGACGTGCCTGCCTCATAAAGATATAGATTCGAAAGTTATTTCTAATTTCCTCTTTGAATAGCAAGAATGGCACTCATGGAGAATGCGAGACTTTGGGTAAGAGAAACTCGGAAACAAATTCTTTGTCCCTTTACAACCACCATCCTGTGGCGAATCTCTTAGAACCTCGGTGACTCTCCTGCCAAATGGGAGGGTTTTTGTGTGCTTGTCAGTCCTTCTGAGTGACGCTCTCCTCGTCCAGGTCCTTACCTCACAGTCGCAGGCTGGTCAGCACTCTGCCGAGTCTCCCCGGGGCACTCTCTGCCTCGCTCCTGAATTCTCTAGTGCATCTCTCTTTTCTCCAGCAGTCTGTCCTGTGAACTCGGTTCTTCTTTCTTGTTTGTTTGTTTGTTTGTTTGTTTTATTGATAGTAACCACCCCGGTGAACGTGAGGTGGTATCTCGCTGTGGTTTTGATTTGCATTTTGCTAATGATTAGTGATGTTGAGCATCTTTTCATATGCTTGTTGGATATATATATATATATATATATATATATATATATATATATATATATATATATATATATGTCTTCTTTGGAGAAAGGTCTATTCTAACCCTTAGCCCATTTTAAAATCTGATTACTTATTTATTGATTATTTATTTTTTTCTGTTGTTGAGTTGTAGAAGGTCTTTATGCATTCTGGATAGCAACCCTTTATAAAATATATAATTTGCAAATATTTTCTCCCACTTCATGGGTTGTCTATTCACTATGTTGATTGTGCCTTTTGATGCACAGAAGTTTACAATTTTGATGAAATCCCACTTGTCAATTCTTTTGTTTGTTTTTGTTGCCTGTGCTTTTGGAGTCACATCTAAGAAGTCATTGCCAAATCCGGCTTTAACTGTATGTTTTCTTCTTAGAGATTTACAATTTTAGCTCTTGCAACTAGATTTTGATTCATGATGAGTTGATTTTTGTAGATGGTGTAAGGTAAGAATCCAACTTTATGTTTTCTTATGTGGAACAGGAGTTGTTTTAAAGCAAGTGTGTGGGTGTAAAGCACTATTAATACATCCCAGTTGTCAACTGATAACTATTACTTTTCTGAAACAAAAAACAAACAATTATTGTTTGTAGAAGATATGTTTTCAGGATTTATTTTAAATTTACATCCAACATCTTCTGGAACTCTTTCTGTATTTGTAGAATTCCTAATTTTAAGAGTCCTACCTCTCAACAAAATGAGTCAGAAGTGTAACTTCCAGCCTCTCTTGAAGCCCGAGCATACGAAACAGATGAACCCACATGAGTATTTGGTTTAGAAGAGCATAAAGAATAGAGCTCTGTGTGACACATTCTGGGGCTTGGAGGGAAAGCTTATGAAACACCTGGCTGTAAGGGGCTGCAGAGGTTCTAGTGACAGTATCTCTTCTCAGATCAGAAGTGTGAGCATCATACAGCTGGGCATATTCTTGGCCATGGGAATTCTAAGCCTGCTCAATATAACCAGAGTGACTTCTACCCTTGTCAGCTAAGAATACGAACTGATTCTGGAAGGGTCACTGCTCATCGATAAAGTGAGAGAAATAAACCGTGACTTGAACTCAGAATAACAAACAAGATCATAGAAAGAGGAAGTGCAGCATCTAAGGCAGATTGGGATGGCGAGGTCGCCACATGCTTTCTTCTCACATCTGATTCACTCTAAACATCTGCTGCCTCATTCCCTTTGTTTAAGGGCCATGCACTTGGTTGACCTTAAGTAGCCAGATACTTTTCCAGTAAAATGGGTTATTTGAGAAGAACAAACAAATACAATTACGTACATGTGGTCTAATGACAAATCACGTGCAAGTCCAGAGAAAGGCGGGGAAAGAGGCTCTTTTATGGATGTGGGAGGGGCCCGGTTGGAAAGGAAGTGTCCATTGGAGGAAATCGAAAGGTCCAAGCATAGCGACTGCTCATTGGCTGAGTCCTGGCAGCCTCCCATTGGCTGAGCTGTTCCTGGGCAACGAGGAATCTTTTCTCCATCCTGCTGAGGTAGTAAAGGTATCTAGACTGGAAGGTAAGAAATTAAACTGTTTCCATTTACAGATGACATGACCTTGAATTTAGAAAATTCTAAGAAGGCACAAAAAAGGAAGAAAAAAAGATTCCTAAGGATAGAAATATATTAGTGCTTTCCAAGCACTGCGGGGAGGAAGATACTAAGAATGTCTCCTAATGGGTCCAGGGTTTCTTTCAGGGCTGATGACCACGTCCTGGAATTAGTTGGTGTTGATGGTTGTACGGCTTCATGATCACATTAAAACCCGCTAAACTGTACGCTGTGAAAGGGTGACTTTTATATGTCGAGCATATCACAGCAAAGCTGCCATTACAAAATACATAAGATCATGGTTATTTAAAAAAAAAAAAAAAAGTTGTGATTCAGGCCTGTGTCTAAAATCATGTTTTTATGATAACAAATGGTTCTGAGGAGGTACTACGCTCATTAACGAGAGACACTGAGCCTGAGAATGAGCATGATTGGAGAACGCGAGCACATTCACAGAAAGACCTGGGAAGCGGGTTCCGAGTGAGGTCTGCCAGTCCTCGCAGAAGCCGTTTACTGCCCTCCGGACCTTCTGCAGAATAAGCAAATTCCAAGGACAGAACCTGAATTTGTATCCGGTAATATCCTTGACACACAGTTCTCTCCGTTTCTGAATTTATTATTATAAGCAATACAAGGTAAATTTTGTTCTCAGGACTTTTAGTGCTGAGTCTCCAACAAAATTAAATTTGATTCAGTTTCTTATAATTACTTTGAATTTTATAGGAACGTTCTACTTAATTTTCATTTCTATAATCCATCCACTCGACATTTGAATATTGGGCATCTACTATATGCCAGGAGGTATTCTTGGCACTGGGTAAAATGAAGTATTTTACCTTTATTTCCTTTTTCTTAAATGTTTTTAGAAGATAGTTACAGCTTATAACCCCTGTAAGACACTAGTGCTGTCTTTCTGTTAGAAATAGTTACATATTCTCAAAGTATTTTGTCCATCTGTGAATACATTCTGGAAAGGTACTGACACAAAAAATGGAACTATTAAAAAGATTTCATTGTTATTTTGAAAACGTTTAACTCCAAATGAGTAAAATAAACATGTGGTATATTTATATAAACACACAGAAACACACATGCACGTGCATGCGGGTACAACCACACTAAAAATCAGTTACGAAACATTCGCTTCATCCCATGTAGTTCTCAAATCTGGCACTAGTCCTTAGCTGATTAATTACTCGGGATGGAAGCCATACTCTCCTGGTTTCTTCATTACTCAATCTTGATTCGGCTTCATTTCCTTTTAAGGTTCATTGCGATTAATGATGCACTCCATTTAGCCCAACAAAAGAATTCCAATTCTCTGTAAATTCAGAGTTTGTTCTCTTGTGATTTAACTCGTCTTTTTTTAAGTAGAGCCTTAAAATATGCTAGTTTTTGATAGATGACACAGAGGCCCAAAGGAAAGGTGATAGTAGGACATCTTTAAGTGAGTTATTAGAGAAATACCTTTTCTAAACAGGTTAATCTCATCGTTAGACTTCAGAGCGCTTTAAGAAAAGTCTTTAAATATGTATGTCAGTTCTCAATTATCTATGTTAATGCAAAGGAGCAGCAGTCTGCATAATGCAGAAAGGATGAAAATATCCACGTATCTGACTTAGAGGACACCGTGTCACATGCTCAGAGGGGAAAATCCAAGTCAAACAACGGGATTGGGTTGGAAAGATCCTTCCGGGTGAGCTGTTTTTGCAAACGTGCAGCGACGGTTCTGCTAAGCTTCTCCGTACATTCTCTTTCGATCGTAATGTGATTGAATTGTAATCTCATCTTTCTGATTTAAATAATGGTGCAAGCACAAGCAAAAATACCCTTGAGCTTTTCTTTTTTAAAATCTAAATGGCTCTGGCTCCTTAAGTAGTTGAGAGAGAGCGAGAGAGAGAGAGGAGAGAGAACTATTGTATTATCAAAAGCCTTTTATTACATTCGCAGAATACAGGAATAAAGAACCCTGTATTCAGAATGAGAAACAGAGTCAGAATAGATAAAAGTGTAGGAATTGAATAATATGTTGAAAACCTATTAAGGGCCATTTTCTTAGCATAATGATTGCTAACAATAAGTTCCAAAATGCTAATTCAGGCACCCACTATGTGCAGGATAAGATGCTAGAGGCTGGGATTGTCTGGTGAACTTAGCGTGTAGCAGGAAACACCCGCATCAAAAGAGTCATCGAGACTTTTGTAATGTATTACTCCTTTTACGAGGCAAACGTTGACAGTCGTGGAAACATGGAAAGAGTGCTTACCCAGTATACGCAGAAGAGAAATCGGAGAAGCCTGCCGGGTGAGTGATATTTCACTCGCCGCCACACTGCTCTACGAGACGAACAAAGAAAGTGCAGGATGATGTGGGGAGATGAGGCAGGGAAGCAGTACATGTGGTGAAGCAGGGTCACGATTGTAAGACATATCTGAGTAACCGAAAGAATTCATTCTGACGTGAGATTTAAGCAGAAGTCAATATACCGTAAATCTGACAGAGATTGGGGTTCACAGGAGCTCACGTCCAAGGCCACCGTGCACGCTGTCCGTGTTGAGAATGGTGCGAGACTAGGGGATGAGGCCACCGGGTCGTACTCTACACACGTCACTGCAAGCCGTTCTTTTATCGTCCAAATTTTCTCAAGAGTTCCAAAAGGAAAGAAATCTGGATGTGATTCTTTTCTCCTACTAGTATTCACGGTAGCACCTAGCTTTCTGTTATGAGTTTTTCTATTGACAAGGGCTTCCAAAATTCTGTAAGCTGCAGGCTCCCCAAGCCCAACTGTCTGCCCCGGCTTTATGTGAGCAGATAGTGAGTTGATACAATGTGGCACATAGTGAAGGGACAATCGGTGTGGCTGATGGGATGAATCCCATTTCAGTCTTTCCACTTTTGAGGCTTGCCTGAGGCCATCATGTTAACTTTGCTCTACAGTGTGAATTAGCGTAGTCCTTGTTTATAACTTAGTCAAACAGTACCAGCAACGATCACAATTTTAAAGATAATGAATAAGGTTCTTTGTACTTAGATCATCAACATTTCAAACTGACTTTCCTCTTTAGAAAGAACCTATTTATTATGCAGTTCTGAACGGTGGGTTTCCAGAATCTTGTGGATTATAGAGCGTTAGAGAAATTGGTTAGAAGTGATCGCTGGGCTCTAAAACGGTGGCACTAGAAAAAAAATGGAGAAAACTTCCATAAAAGAAACAGAAACCTTGACTCTAGCTATTTTGAATTCTTACTTACTGATTTTCTTGAGGGAGAAAAGAAAATCAAATATAATAATTAGCAACGTTTATAGTTATAAAAAAGCTTATATGATAAATGTAAGCTTTTTTCACCCATAATTTATTAAAATATTTTGTCTTTTAATCAAACATTATCATTATTGTTAAATCTGTCAGTAAGAAAAACATAAAGAATCCAATAGAAAACTAGGAAATGGATCTTATAACTAGAGGAAGATGTCGTGACAAAGTGACCAGGAAGCCGGGCTCCAGAGCTACGATGCTTGGCTTCAAATCTGTGTTCACCTGTGAACCTTGAGAGATTTACTCGTATCAGTTTCCCAGGATGTAAAAGGGAGACAGCCATAGAGACTACTCCGAGGACCGTTCAGAGAATCGAGATCCATTATGTAAAGTCTATAGCTCTTAGCGGGCACCAAGAAACGCACGAAGGAACGCTGCAGTTTTTTAGCGAGATATTCGCAGAAAATAGACTAGTAACACACGGCTTCATTATTAATGATTAATGAAACGTAAAGCACCGGAAAATAATTTTAAAAGGTTTTTTTCTCATATTTGCAAAAAAATAATTAAAAATGTTTCAGCCAGAAATGTTGATGGTATTTGGAGAAACTTACGCCTCTACAATTTGTAGTATCATAAATGGATGGGTAACCTTATAGTGAATCTTGAGTTTCAAAAGTAAAATTTATATTAAATTTAAATGTTTTCATCCTTTTTAAAAACATCAGCTTTTAAAAAATACCTTTTTAAAAATAATAATTTAAGGGTCAAGGGTAAATAGTTGGGCACATTTGTAGCATTTTCTTTGAAGAAAATATAATCTATATAGCTATCAATATGGTACTCATTAAATAAATGTGTTAAGTTCAAATTGTATTACATGTGGCCTCAAAAACATTTGACTTATTTTATATATTCATGACAGTACAGTGCCTACACAGACTTATTACAGAGAGTGGTATCATATCCATGTGAGGTTTATTTTATACTGTAAGTAAAACTTTTTAGTAATCATTTGGTAAGCCATTATGAGTAGGGGAAGGAAGCATAAAAATACTATTGCCTTATATAAACTTTAAAATTGTAGGATAAGATCTCGTTAGCCTAGAACACAATTCGAGCTATTAAAAGGTTAAAAAACACTGAATAACTAAAGTGAAAACATTATTTTTCTGCAATTTATCATCAACATTTAATTTTCTTACTAGAATACTTAAATTGCCAAAATTTCAGTGTTTCGCATAGTATAACAAGCCTTGCTTTGGGAGATAGAAGTACCTATTTAGGGCACTGACGGTGTGTCGCTGTCTGTTACGGCTATTCACTCACTTAACAAATTAGGGCCTACTACGCGCCTGGCACTGTTGCCGCCAAAAACAAAACACGTAGTCAGTCTTTCCCATGGAACAGGCATCGTGTTGACAGGAGTGGGATTAAACAAAGCGCATTGATTGGACATTTAGTGGGAGGGAAGAGGCCCACGGAGGGGACCCTTGAAACAAAGCCGGAGACGAGGACTTGGCACGGTGGTTGATTTGGACGGCGATGTAGGGACCACTAGTGACAAAGTAGAGAATGTATGTGACGAGATGAGAAAAAGCCAGAAAGGTGTAGGTTACTGAGGTCGCTCATACGGACCAAAGCGGCCTGAGCCCACAGGTATTCCAGAAAAGTGTCCTCCCGCAGACTCGCGGCTGGGCCCGTGTCCACTGCCCCTGTCCCCGTTGCTGGAGGAGCACCCAGGGGACCTGCCTAGCCTGCAGCTGGGAGCTGCGCGGCGGCAGAGCCGAGGGCATGCGCCAGCGGGCACCAACGTTCCCCACCCTGAACCCTGCGTCTGGGGCTCATTGCCCTGTCCCCTCCCCAGCCTCGTCAGAGGCCCGACCCCAGGCCAGCTCCGTGGAGCACAGGCCGGGGACTCCGGCTCGCTGACAGCGTCCGGGCCATCGCCGGGGCGCTGAGGGCGCGGCCAGAGGCGGGAGGGACATTTGGTGGCCTAGAGGAAGTGTGGCAGAGCGCAGAGAGATACTGGCCTGGCCACGATGTAGGGACCACTCGTGTGGCGCAGGGCCGGGCTGGTGACGCCGTGGTCGCCGAGCGCAGACTGAGACGCGTGACAAGTCACCGCGTGCACGTCGCAGTGTGGCAGGGCGGGAAGTGACGTGGCGCACCGCGTTTCTGCCTAATTCTCCATGGTCCCCGGTGGAGAGAGGAGGACGCGGCATGACCCTTCCCCGCGCTTGGTGCTGGGCAGAAGCCGAGTCTGAGGACCTCTCTTTACCCTACACGATGGGAAGATTAATACCCGGATTCTACTTGCTCAGTGACAACTGGGGACAGGCTCAAATGGACGACTGACTTCTAGGCTGGACGTAGGCGGACTTACGGCTTCCTACTTCGTGACATCTCCTGCTGCTTAAAGACATGCACACACACGCAGAGTCGCCATGGCAATACATATAGACAATGCCGCTGGGTCTCTTCAGCGGGCAGGTAATTAACATATTTTTAAAAACAACTTCATTGTTAAATCAAATAAAAGAAAATCACCTGAGGAAAAAGATATTTTAGATGAGCTATTTTTTTTCTAATTATTTTATTTCTGTTCGTCTTTCACATCTTATATGATCACATTCGTAGACGCACAATGGCGAATGTCTCAAAGGTCACATTTATTTCAAACCACAACAGGGCCCCGCGCAATAGCCTTAGAACTTTGTGGCTGGTTAGGACGCTAGAAGGTCACTGAAAATCTGCGTTTGTTTATCAGCATTGGACAGATCCACTTATACCTTCCCCAAGGACTATTTCTTTGGAGTCGCTAGTGGCGGATGTTACATTTAGTCCCAAAGTTCAAAGTCCCAGTCTTCTTTCTTAATGAGCTTCAAATCTAAGTGTGTGTCGGAGAGTCCATAGAAATGAGGGGTTTAGACAGGTGGACTGCCTCGATCAGCTGAGGAATTTAGAAAAAGGTAGTAGAATGTAATTATATATCCAATGACCTCTGATCTGTCGGTATATTCATATTTTAAATGGAGTTTTGACATCCGTTTTATGTTTGCACCTGTTTCATTCATCCTGAGGCAAATGATTCAGAAATGGCAATATTACAGAAAAACCATTGCGAGGTTTGTGTAAATCAGATGCTATTGATAAATCATGTAACTTGCAGAATTAATATAATAACGATATTCACAGACGTTAATATTTTATTTTTCTTTAGAAACAAACTCTTATTTATTACTCCGCAGCTATCTAACTATGCATTTTTTTAGGCATCAACACATAGGAATGTATAACTTGCGCTGATAACATGCCGCAGGGAACTAGATATATTAGAGGATCGGAAACTTTGTTTCTACGTTTAAGCACCTATATGCAATCACATCAAAATTTATTTACCTAAGCTCACTAGAAATAATCTCTTCCATAAGATTCTGTGCCGCTCTCTAAAGATCATATGGAATAAAGCCGAGATATATTTTTAATAAGGAACAGAATGCTTTGCTCTCCATTTTAATCCAACGTCTCTATTATCTTCAGGCAGGTGTCAGCTGGACGACACAAGGACATGCAAAGCTGTGGAGTCCCCAGCGGTCTCCAGCTCCTGCCATTACTCTTTTCTTCGGCCACGTTCGCCTGGGCAGTGTTTCAGGCGAGTGAGGTCTAAGACTTCCGAGGTCCTGCTTTCATGGCTATTAGGTGGGACTTAGGCCCGCCTGTCCCCGGAGGCCTCGGCTCTGCTCAGGCTCAGAACGGCGACTTCTTGTGAGCTACACAGACCTCCCAAGCAACGTCCGGCACGCGAGCAACGCAGCACCCCAGACCAGCTGTCTGCGAAGAGGCTCTAATTACACCCCCATCGACTACAGATCATCTAAATATGCTCTCCGCGTCCTCATTCCAGATCACTAGCCCTTTGAAAATGGAAAACAGCACTGATCACGTATTAGTATGTTGTGGAGCTTCTCAGAAGAAATGGTCCATATAAATCGAAGATATTGTTAAGAACATTACATGCACAATACAAATGCATAGATTTAAGCAGTGAAGTCCTGGAATTTCTCGGCCTTTGGGTTAGACTGAGCATCAAACAATCAATAATTATATGCAAATGAGTCTTTTATTCAATATGGCCAACCTGCATGACACTTTCCGTGCAAATCAGCCAGGACGGTAGAACTACAAACCCTTAGGGTAGCTACCGTCCAGAACACTTCTCGCATGCACGATGTCTCAAGAAAGCGCGTTTAGCCCAGTTACATCAGCAATTGCTCTTTCGTACGAATGGCAAAAAAAAAAAAAAGGTCCACCCAATCACACTACACTTAATTTCACTTAATTTAAATCACAGTGTATTTGCATGGGCAGGTTTCTTTTAAACACTGATTTATTCTCTAAATGGAGAGGCATGGTTGTTATTTAAGATCTAATGTCCCCCGCTGGTCCCATCTGGGAGGCTTTCCAACAGCAGGCGTGATTGTATTTAAGATATAACGTGCCTCCCCGGTCACATTTGGGAGCTGTTTTTGGCTGTACTGAGGCTCTTGCCTGCCTGGCAAATAATGTGCCAGAAAAACTGCATAAATTCCTTGATGTCTCTGTGGACTCCTCCAGCATTAAGCTAAGCTCTTGTTTTCTTTCCGTTTTAATTGAAATGCTGAATGAAGGCGGCGACCTTTCTGTACACCTAGATTTTTTTTTTTTCTTTTTGGTGCAGCGAGTCTCCTTTGGCTATTTATTTTGGGCATACTTGAAAAATTAATAGAATCCCGCATAGCAAAATCGAGCGAGTTGGAAGGCACAGATTACCTGGGTAAAGTGGTACTTAGGCTCTAGCTTTGCCTTATGAATGAAAAATTGACAGGCACAGTTTCCAGAACACGGTGTGACATTCCAGTCCCTAAACGTGGGTGGGGTCCATCTGGGCACGTGCATAGCACCGACGTCGATTGTACTGTATCAGTTTTAGTGAAGTCACCCCTTTGCAGCTAAGGATCCAGAGAAATTATTATTTTCACCTCTCTTCCTAGAGCTGTTAAACCATGCTGTGGGCTTCAGTATAGCATTAGAATAAAAACACAGATGTTTACTCTATTTGATTTAAAATGCACAGATCTGGGGTGTTCTGCTTGATGAGCTCTGAGGATACTCTAAATCCATGTAAGCACCACTCAGTAAGAGATCTATATCATTTCCGTCACCTAGAAACGGCCCTTGGACCCCATCCCAGTCAATGCTCGCTCACCTTTAACCCAGAAAGTAACCGCTTTCTGAATTTGCCGCATGGATTAATTTTGTTGTTGTTGTTCCTAGAATTTCATAAATGTAATTGGATGAAACGCGTTCTTACCTGTGTGATTTCTTTCACTTGACGTAATTGAGATTAATCCAAGTTGTTGCCATATATCAGTAGTTCATTCTCTTATATCAATATATGAAAATAGATATTTCTCCAATATCTTGTTGATGGCTTTTTCCCTCCCTTTTTCTACTTTATCAATAAGGCTACTGTAACGGTTCTTGTTGGCGCATATTTCATGTCTCTTCGGAAAACATGTGAAATAAAATTACTGAATCATTGGCCACGTATATATGTTAAGCTTGCTAAGAACTTTTTAAGAAAGATTAATATAGATCTGGCCAAAAAATTCCTCAAGATGGTTTATTGTATGTTCCCATCAGCATATAAATATTCAAGTGGCTTCAAATCTTTGCCAATATCTGGTAATGTCAGATTTTTTTATTTTTATTTTTAATATTCTTTTTATTTTTATTCTAAGGTTTATGAACTGATAGCTCACTCTACTTTTATTTTTCGTTTTACTGGTACCACTATTATTGAACACATTTTTATGTGCTCGTTGGTCATTTCTGCATCAACTTTCACAAGGGTGTAAAGTTTTCTAACCCTTTGGGAAATAAGTTTAATAAGAAAAAATAATTTCGACAGAGCAAAAAAAACTTAAACATACACACATGTTTTAAGAGAATGGGCAAACTGATAATTTAATATTACCTACTGATATTTAAAAATATATAGATAAGCACAATTTGAAAGGTAGAGTTTTAGCAACTATTTAGAACCCCAAGGTGAAAAAACCCTGAAGTTTGCTTAAAAAGCTAGTAGCACAGATGAGCCTGAAATGTCTGGGTCGGTTCCCTTTTTCGTTTAAGTGTCAAAAGTTCCATTTGAGTCTTTCTGGGCTACCAGCACATATTGATACTGAGAGAAGAACGTAATTTATCTAAATGATGTATTTTCAGGGTAAGATGCAAAAGAAGTTCAAAATGCAGAGAAATCAGGCCATTTGGATTGTATGGAGCTAATGAGTGTAAATCAATTGCAAGATGGTCTTGGGCGGAATCAACCATTCCTGGTGAAAACAGCTCTCCTAAATGCAAGAGTCTAAGCCTGGGGTACTTCAGATCTACACAAAAGCTGACTCTAAAATTTGCAATACTAAATTTTTCCCTTAGTGTCTAATAGAGCATAGATGACACTCTGGTATGTGCACTCAGAAGCCAGCGAAGAGCATGATTTCAATGGAAGGTCTTGGGTCCAGTTGTGTGAAACTGGGCCTATTTCGGCGAGCGCAGCGTCGGTATCAGCGGCTGCCACATGCGTACGGTGCGGCGTGGACCGCCACCTGCTCCTTTTACCTCAACCACATGCCGCTGCCAGGTGTCACGGCAAAGGTTCCATCGGCGTCTGATTTCTATCCGTGAGGTAACGATGTAAGTTTAGTCGCTACTAGGCGTTTGCTATAAAATCTGTCCGAACGCCACCGTAAGCCCGTCCACGGTGCTGGGCGTCCCAGATGGCCGGACCTTCTCACGCCGAGGACAGCGGACCCGAGCGCGCCCGCGCGCCGTCTGTCGGTAAGTGCAGTTGTGGGGTTCCCTTTGCCGGTGATTCTATAGCACCTCCAACCACCGGATTTCTATCCCATCCGGCCTCACGGAGTCAGAGTTGCAGACTTCGTTTTCCAGTTTTTAAGAACCTGTAATTCCTGATCTACCCTGGAGGTCAGTTTATAACTCAGAACAGACACGGCGTAACCACTTTGATCACAGGTGCTAATGTAAGTCCTAAGCGGGGGGCTGTCTTCGCGGAGGCAGCTGCCCATCCGAGCCTTCCAGACCCTGGAGTCCCCCGTGGAAGGCTGGGAAGAGTCCCCCCGATGCCGGAGCCCCACGCCTGGCGGGCATCTAACCCCGCCGGGGTAGGGGGAGACGGAATGCGACCTGCGTCCTTCTTCTCGTGTGGTGTCCGAGCACGAGGGGGGGCTCGGGGTCTGGAGCCCCCAGACGACTCCTGGGAGAGGTCTGGAGGTGAGCGAGCTGATCCCAGGCCGGTCCTCAGGCTTCTCCAAGGAAATCAAGAGGCCCCGCGAAGGATGGGACAGCACCCAAGACGATGAGTGACAACGCGGCAGCGTCCTGGGAACCGCTCCTGTCCCACAGCGCTGGAAAGCGTGGGCGGGCGCCAGCGGGTCAGTCCCGCAGGTCCTGCGCCGTCACGACTTGTCAGATCTGTGTGTCAGGTCGCAGTGCTGGCTGTCATGCTGGGAATACGATGGGGCACGGTGGCGCGTCACTGGGAATGTCCCAGGCCACCCATGAACAGCCCGACAAGGTGCCGAATGAGAGGTGGGGCCCGCGGAGCATGCCGTTCTCTTCCCTAAGGCTCGGAGCCCGCGGCTGGCCACACCCAGCGCCCACGGCCCACTGTCCCCGAGCGCTTTTGTCGCGCTTAGAATCTAGCGGCACAGTGGAACCGAGGGTCAGCGCCTCAGCCAGCCCAACACAGGGCAACTGCTGGCCGCCAGTCGCCCAGCAGCCCCGTTACCCTGTATCACAGGCCCTGCAGCCACTTCTGGCCGCGTGGCCCACACGCAGAAGGCCCAGGACAGTAGCCTGAGCTCTCTGGTCACCGGAGGAGGGCCCGCCAGGCACAATCCGATGAAGATTTATCCTCGTTTGGTTTTGTTTGTCTGATTATTGCTGATATGAGAACTTCTTTTTGTATTCAGGATCTGAATCCTTCCTTAATTGAATATGCGGTGCAAGCATTTTATCTCGTTTATCCGACAAACTATTCATTTGCCCAAGTGACATCAGCAGATATTTTAATGTCAATGCTTTCCAGTTATTATTTTTTCTTCTTTAATTGTCAGTGATTTTATGAGGCGAAGAAATCTACCTCAAGGTCATAAACACTTTACATTGTCATCATGCAGGAGCTCTGTAATGTTAGATTTATTTAGGTTCATGGTTTACTGTGAATAATTTCTTACCTCTGAAACAGTTAGAGTGTGAGGTTGATTTTCTTTTCTATACAGACATTTTGGTTTTCCAGACTTACTCTTGGAAAAGATACTCCTTTTACTGTTGAATTACCTTAGCAACTTTCGTAAAAATCGTGTGTGTGTGCTTGAGGCTGTTTTCGTATTCCATATTCTGTTCCATTGATATATTTTTTCCTTACTCTGATACACAATACTGCTATTACTCTAGCTCTAAATCAACTACTTTGAGACACACAACTTTGTTTAAAAATTCTTTTGGCTATTCTAGGATATTTGCATTTTAAGATAACTTTTAAGATTAATGTGTCAATCTCTATAAAGAAGCTTGCTGATCTTTGAGTGAGTGTGTGTTGAATCATTTTGGGAGAAAAGAAACAACAATATTGAGTCTTCCCATGCATGTAGGTACTAAAGAGATGTCATGTCATTTCCATTCTTAGTATCTCTAGTTTCAGCTGCGGACGTACACATGTGGGGGTGAATTAGACACCTGGAATGGTTCAGCAAGGAATTCCAGAAACTGTAAGTTTCTTTCCAAAACAGAGTCTCTCTTAATCCCTAGCAATACGAAAGCCCTAACGCAAGTATACAGACCTTTTCCCATATCTAAGGCCCACCTTTCTGAAGTTTACACTCACCTCTCTATTACCTGTCCTCCCCCTGCTTTTGCCTGTCAATATGGTCAGTATATGAGTTAATTTCTGCAATAACAAAGCACCACAGACCAGGCAGTTTAAAGCAACAGAAAGTTATTCTGGAGCCTAGGAGTCCAAAGTCAAGGTTTTGACAGAGCATATTCCCTCTGAAACCTGTAAGGGAGAATCAGATTTAGGTGTTTGCCAGTAATTTTTAGTGTTTCTTGATTTGTAGATGCCTAACATACACACACACATACACACACACACACACACACACACACACATTGTAATTATATATTATGTATGTTATATAATATACAATATATTATATATATTATATATCAATATGTGCACATAAATATATTTAGCAGGGACATTTGTAAATAATATTTGCCAAACCATTTAGTAGTTTTCAATGGAAAGTGCAATGCTGGGATTTTAATCATAAAGGGAAGCAATTATACAAATAGACATGTGAGGTCCCAAAAATGCCAGAGACCATAACATCGGGATGACGAACATCCGTATTATCTGTAAGTCTAAAGGAAAAATGAACTTTGCAAACCTGAAGCAAGAGGTAGTGGCTCATGAAAATAAACTACGAGATGTGAGTTAATTAATGATTATGACATAAGCAAATACTAAGGAAAACCTGAAGACGAAATGTAAACCAGAAATCAAGAAATTCCGAGATACCTCAAAGCATTAGGAACCCTTAAACTGTTCTCGGAAACACGAAAATTCTCTGAAATGCAGTAAATGCCCGCAGAATTAAGTAGCATATTTAAAGGAGGACCGTCCAACTAAATTGACCCTGAGAACTGGGGAATACCCATTCCGCTTTGCCACTCCCCACTACGTGTCACTAGTGTGGCCCGTCTGTCTGTGACGGATGCCCAGTCCCATCATGGAGAATGGCGCGCTCTACAGTCATCCGCGGCAGACCAGGGAGAGAAACAGTGCCCATCTGCTACCAGCAAAGCATCAGAAGAGGAAGGTGGATTTGGTCTGGGTTCAGAAGGGGTTTAGAAGATGACCGACATCACCCCCTCCATCTCCCTCGGTGCTGCGCAGACCAAGACTTCCAGCAGCATCTTTTTAAGGTACCTATTAAATAACCTTATCCTGACTCAATGAACACGAGAAATGGTGAGGCCATTGGGATGCCAGGTCTGGGATTATTGGTGGTGAAACGCTCCAGCTGCGTTTGACGTGAAGAATCGATATTCCCTATAAGCTCATTGTACTCATGGCAAAAATGCTTGCATGACCCTCTTGCCTGTGTAAGGTGCTTTTATTGAAATTACTAATATTGACTCAGTAGAAAAGGGTATAAAAAGCCATTTGCTTAAGTATTATGGCAACATGCCCATGAAACATTTTGAAGAATATTATTAAATCCTTCCATTCTGTTTTTATTGCATTACAAATCAAAAATATATACATACACTCCCTGCTGGTTTATCAAGAACGTGTGTTTATAACCATTTTATGGATGGTTGTTTAAAGATCGGTATGGAGCACCTCAGGAGGGATTACCATTCAAAATATTTTGAACTTTTCCATTAAATTACTCCATGCTTTGAAATTGTCCTCCAAAGAAACAGGGTAAATCGACCAAAATAGACCCCATTTGGAAACCTTATGTGTGGCTTGTGCTCAGGTTGATAATATAGCAGGAGAGTGAGAAAAATACATAACATGAAGAAATCACCAAACGTCACAAAGCTTTGAAAGTTAAAGATCGATGTTAAAAGGCCATTTGTCCAATAAAAGAATCTGTGAACTCCTACTATGTCACTATAAGCAGCCTAGAAATTGGGTATAAAGTCATGAGGGCATCAGCTGCTCTTGACCTCCTAAAGCTCGCAATCTAATTAGAAAGTCCATGTGAGCAAACTAACTTTGATAGAATCATGTGTGAAGTGAGGCATGAGAACATTTTATTATGCACTGTAGCTGAGAAAACAGTTTTAAATTTTATTACTTTAGTTTCGTTGATTATAGAGCTAGTTTTTTAAAGCAATTTTGAATCCACTTAACATGTTTCCTAAATACACTGTATGATAGAAATACATTAGAACTGTGTACCTCCAAGAGACTTTGAAGCACAATATTCTGGTCCACTGCCTGGAGTACAGTGGGTACTAGATTTACTATTTGCCAAATGAATTTATAATTTGCATATTCTAGAAAACAAAACTGGTGGCAAAAATAAAATCGCAATACAATATGATTTTATATTTCAAAAATCCTAATTAATTTTCCTAATAATGTCCTTTGTCTCAGATTAGCCTGGCCATGCTGATGAGGATTTTAGAAACACTGAGTCACAGGTAAGTCATGCCTTTGCTCATGGAGAAAAAGTGAGAAGAAGAAGCCGGTAAAGCTGACGAAAAGTAGAGAACAAACCTATAAATATTTAACATAAGGAGAGACAGAAATATCACAAGTAAACATTAAAATATGTTCACTTACTGCTTAATTTCACAAAGTACTTGCAAGGATTGAGAAATTTCAAGTCCTACTTCTTTTTATGGAAGGGAGAGAAGGAAAATAAGTATCACAATAAAATGTGACATGTAAATATTATTAATCAGCAAACAACACACAGAAAACAAGAGGCACAAGAACCCTTAATATCAGCAAACTAGACAACTGTCAAGTCTGGGGGAAAAATGCACGTGAAAATGTATCTGACCGTGTAAACTTAGCCCTGACTGGTGAACCTAAGAACCTATTCCAAAAAATACTGGAATAAAGACAAATTTTGATTAAATCAATTACACTATTGGTTGCAGGTCATGCAGTAATGTATCCCGACCAGACTGCTCAGTGTGTGGGTTGTCTTCTCTCATTCAACAGTTCAAAGAAGTCAAGATGCATGAAACTGAGGGCAACCCCTTCCTAGATCATCTTACGTGGCTTTTCATCTACACATACTTGACACGTAGGCAAACCGTGCTAGAAAAGCAGATTTTGAAGCCGACCATGGAGGAGCGATACAGAACCTTTTAGCAATTTCAGAGTTCATAACAGCATGATCTGCAAACAACAGAAACATTGGAGAGAATATTTAATGTATGTAATACATATGCCACATAAGGTGGAGTAAAATCTAACTTAATTATACGGTCATGAAAACTTAAAACATGGATGAAAAGGTCATTATTATAAAGTTAGGGATAGCGTAGAAGATAGTTTGAAGGGAGAAAATGTTAGCAAAAAGAAGTAGAAGATGAAAAGCAAAACCATGAAAGATAATAACATAGAACATGTATTGGTATTAGCCATGTAACCAACAATCAAGCAGTTCCAATTGTATCACACGTTATTTGGTCTCTCGTCCACCAAACCTCTCCAGCAATGCCGATGAGGATTTTAGAAGTAATTGTTCCACAATAGACAATGGGGGGAAAATATAAAGATGTTTAGAACAGCATCTTTTGCTTATGTTGAAGCCAAGGATGAAGTGAGACATCTGTTGAAGGAGTGGTTTCACAAAACTGAATATCCAAAAGATGAGAAAAATATGACGATGACAATCACAGTGCAGAAACTAAATATTCAAGGCCTAATGGAAACGATAGAAGTTCCCAAAGAAGTGTCGCCGAAAGCTACATGTAAAGACTTGATTGACAAGAGAAGGAGCCTACTGAGCTCCTTCTGAAGTGACTGGAGGAAATAGAAATAGAACCAAGCTAAAAATGTTTTTAAAGTAAATAACAAAATCTCATATCGGAGATTCATCATCTCTACAAGAGCGGTGTATGGAGAGGACCCAATGTCTCTGAATGGCAAGAAAGGAACACTTGTGGTCGATGAAAAAGTTATGAGGAAAGGCAGTCGGCTACCTCTGATTTAAAAAGCAGTTTCTCACATGTAATCAAAGGATAAGGAAAGGAAGCAACACAATGGTAGACATATTGAAGAATCTACGTGTATTTTAAAAAGACCGGTAAACTTGTCTGTTGAAGAAAATACATTTTATAAAAGAGAATAATGAAAGAATTGAATTGACAGCAATAACGCTGGAGACTGCTGAGTTTATTCGAATAACTTGTAGAGGAAGAAAAATTATAACATAAAATATTTCATTATAAAGATATTAGGATAAAACATTTATTTGAAATGGAAATGCTTTTAAAGTTATAAAATCCTGTTCAAATACAAGAATTTATTATCGTCACGAATGAATTCCTTTTAAATTATGGTTGCAGCATGAGAGATGTCAGATGTTTTGGGGAATGAAAATGAATAATAAAACAAAATGAAAAAGCTTAAGGAAAAATATAATATTCCAGATGAGTTTTGCAAGGTATTAGTTGGCATGTAACATCAGAAAAAACTGAAATATTAAACTACCCAATGCATTGCAGAACACAGTGAAATAGAATCCTACGTATTTATTTCTGGAAATGTTTAAATGACAGATTATAATTTTTATATTTTATGAGCCCCATAAAAATAAAAGTGAATTGAGATTTTCAACTTGCAAACCTGTTTACTCTCTTTTGATTCTGTACTAATTTTGCTATCAATTTGAAGAGTTATTAATATCCCTCAACCCTAATATTGTTATTGTGCGTGTGACGGCTCTCAAACATCTATATTTCATGAAACTAACTTGCCTCGAATCACTGCAGCCACATTATAAACAAAATTCTAGCACATTGACTTCATTAAATCCGGAAAAAAATACTTTAATAATATTGTTTTATAACACGATGGTCCATTTTGTCCTTCTGAACTTAAATTTATGACAAGACGTGATTATGAGTTTTTAACCTAAGGTCCTGAAGCTATTTATACAGAACAAGGTCTTTTACCCACGGTCTGAGTTTCCTCATTCATTGTTCTGTCCTCAACAACGAAATGTCACTTGTCTCTTGGTTCTGGTGATATCTATCTAGTAACTTCTGGGTAAGATATAATATTTGTAAATGAACTCGACAGTGAGATACAGCAATATATCAACCAGACAAAATGAGTTTGAGCGATGTGCGTATTTTCTCTGTGTAGAATGGGACAAGCACTCAACCCGAAGGCCATCTATCTTTGATACCCTTGCTGATGGGTTAATTTACTTAATTCTTAATGGTACTATCATTTATTGAAGTTAGACTATATTTCTTTTTTTCCTATGATGGCAGAATCGAATGAGGTAAATGATGCAATGTATATATTACATGTTTTACCTCGTTTGATGTTACCCTTAAAATAACAAAGCCCAGATATCATTTTCACCTCAATTTTAAAAATAAGAGAAGTGGAATTGAGTTATTTTACTTTGGACAAGTACTCCTAGATCTGGTTTTGTATAATGTGGAGTGCTGAAGATTGGTTAAGGAGAAGTCAACAGAAATCGGGGAGCACCCCAGAAACCCATAAAGCTACCCTTAGCTTTGAGGCAGATCACGCAGAGCTCGGCACAGACAGAAGCACGTCAAGGTCACCAGTCACCCATGAGCACGGGTCTCCGGGTTTACCTTACACACTCACTGTCCACCTTTCCCTTCCCTGCCTCGCGTGTGAAAGGCTGGTCTACGTGGATCGCATTAGTGGACTTCTTTGCCCTCTGGTCTTCGATGGGCTCAACCTAGCGCATCGAAGGGAAGGAGGCAGTGAGGTCTGGAAGCCTTTTCCTCTCACTCGCACGGGCGGGCAGGATCTCTGTTGCCCGCTCAGTCCCCTAGTGATGGACAAACTACCCCCAGGCAGCCCACCCCCACGGCTATCTCTGATCGTGCGGTCCAGGCCCTGCTTCCCCTCTGCACCCCGGCTTGAAGCTCAGAAGCTTAACAACTTCCTGCATTACTTCTTGAGATCCCTTCCACACACAGAAATGGTAAATATTAACTTACCTAAAAAATAACCATTTTAAGTGTACATCAGCTAGGACTCTGAGTGACACACAGTAGAAAAAAAAAACTGTTCTAAGCTTTTCAATCATCTGTAATCTCCTTTAAGGACAGAAGTATGCTTTTTTTTTTGGTCTTTGAGTCTAGCCTATGTCTGATACACAAGAAAGCAATATAACTTTTTAGCTGTTCAAAGTCACACCTGTAATTGGGATCTGCTTTTAGTTTAAGTGGGATGCTTAAAGGTTCAAAGGATAGAGAGTAAACCTGTTAAAACAAGCCCACTAAGACCACGATATCCTTAAAATCATTATGCCATAATGCAAGATGGACATCTTACAAATATTCGTATCAAGAGTTCATGCGACACACTTAAGCTTTTCATCAACATTACAGTTGAATCATAGCATAAATGGCATCTGGTTATCAGACACTTTGCAAGGTTAATACTTTTTTTTTATGTAAGTATCACGGAGCTTTTGAAAGTAGGTCTTTTGTACCTTTTAAAACCTCCATGGCCTCTAAGATAGGGTCTGGTGTAAGAATTAAAATGTTTATCCAAATAATGTTGTATTCCTATTAATAGTCTAGAATAGCAATGGAGATAGATAATAATTTTAGATGTATTTTGAAAGGAAACGTATTTTCGTTTGGTAGGTATTAGATTAGGGTGAGCATAAAATACAGCCGTTCACATCTTCCCAGCTACCATTGTATTAATCAACAATATTTTTAGAAAGCATTTTAATATTTACATATTCTTGAATGAAGTTCAAATACGTTCAATTTCGTATACTAAATTACTTTTCCCCCATTTCTGTTTTGAAAAACTGGTTAATTCACTTCGCCGAGATTGCTGACATGTTCACGTAACAGAAATACTTTCAGAAAGTCGCAAATGGATATTTTTAACTGTTTGTTGGGAATATTTGTCATGAATTTGACATGAGTTTTAAGAAACTTTGAATGGGAAATTGAAAACCTTTAATGATCTAATCCTTTCATAAATATGTAGTAGTAATAAAATATCATTTTCAAGTAAAACTGAGAAAAATGGAAAAAAATAGTAACCTAACTCCACTGACAAATAGTCACGTCCTTGGAAGTTTATTTTGCTTTAAATATGATTCTAATGAAGTAATTCAAGTAAAAAAGGTATTCGCTGTCGTCCAATCTACAGGGCTAAGACGATGTGGAAAAAAATCTCATTATAGACACATACGCGTGCTGATTAAACAGAACAAAAACTATTCTAGATGCATAGCTGAGCTCAGAACATGTGAGATGACGCTTCATGCCCCAGAAAGAAGGACGATGTGACAACCAGACAAGCAGGCACAGGGCACCTGCAGCTGAGTGGGCCGTGTGTTTGAGGAAGGGCGAACCTTACCCACCCCCACTGGCCAGGTTACACGTGTTCATCACCGCTCATGAAGAGAAGGTAGGCTTTTAACATGTTTCTAATTTCAAGATAACCGTAAATCCACACGCACAGTAGCACAAGGTCACGGCCAGGATGTTGCATTGCCAGTGAAGGCACATAGCACTGTAGCACCTCGAGGACACCGCATGCTGCCCTTTGTAAACGTGCTGTCCTCCGTCCTGCCATCACCCCCCCTTTAAACCCTGGTGACCACTGACTCTGCATCCTTCCCATGTCCGGTCATTTCAAGAACCTTATGTGAACGGAATCCTAGTGTGCTACCCACTGGCACTGTCTTTTTTCACGGGACACAGTCGTATGCGCATTCGTCCAGGTCATTGCAGGTGTCAGTAGCTCACTCGTCTGATCGTGAGTACTGTGCCATGCTATGATGGGTCACGCTTCGTTTAATCATCACCCCGTTGAAGGACAGCGACATTGTTTCTAGAGTTTCGCTATTACGAGCACTCGCTCACCGTTGTTGGGCTGAGCCTACGTCTTTAGTTGTCCGGGATAAACGGCTAACAGCACACAACCCCTTTGCCTCATGTGCCTTCAGCCGAGACAGGTGAGATCAGCAGAATTGTGACGCTGGTGAGAAGTGACAACTTGTCTTAAGCTTCCAGGTTGTTTAAGGAGTGGTCTGTTACACACCATTGCTGCCCAGCATTCGCCACTTTAGGCCAGCTCTGGTTCTGGAGCCTCTGACTAGACCGTTGCCTGTGTGGGCGTTTCTCTTGCTATGAGTTTCTGTGATTGTGGTCTTTCTTCTCCCTGGGCCTTAGGAATCACAATCCTCTTTCCGCTGGAAGGTAAGTGACTAGCAACTGCCACTTAATTATGGAGTCCTGAGCCTTGTTTATCTCAGTCGATTTTTCTATGTTTAGATTTTTTTTCTTTATCTGTTAGTGATATTTCAGATGCTTACTCAGTCCCCTTTTTTGATGTCACTATCGCTCTAGAGATGTTTATAAGGGCGGACTTCATGCAGTCATTCGAGCAGTTTCTTTTTTGTCTGCTGGTTTCCTCGTATACCCAAACATGGATTGAAGTGCATGTTCTCATTCTTACAAAATATCTCCATTTTGCAAATATTTGGACTATGTTAGGTACACTGATGTATTCAGTAGAGTACAGACTTAATAAAATGTAGCCCTATTGAAGAAATGCTAACTTGCTTCTCAGTCTTAACACAGTGTTAATTCAGAGACATCACTTCAAAAGCTAAAATATTAAAACAATTTAAATTTTTATAAAATATTTTCTTAAAAAATGCCAAAGTGTGATGCCACTTAATAACATAAAAGAGGACTTATTAAAATCTTTTTCTCACATATCTTCCTCTAGTTAGAAATAGTATATGAGAAAGATGAATAAAAAATTTGCAGAAACAAAAAGAGAGAAGAAAGGCTGAGATTTACAGCAAAATCAAGTCTATTCGTAATTTAATTTCAATGATTGTGAATAGATGCCCTGAGCAAATTGTGCCTTTCATTGAACCATGTCGAATGTGATTCCTGTATTGAAAAACTGGTATTGTTCACACAACTTAACATTCTAGCATTTTTATTACACACACATGTTGAAAAATCTTGTTTCCTTTTAATATTCGAGAAAATTTCAGGCCGTGTTGGATGTAACAGATGACATGTTATCCTCCACTGCTGCATCTTAACAGAAAACATATAAAAAGGATTTTGTCTGTATGTAATATAGCATTATGTATATCGCTGACTTCTGAAGTGAACACCATCTAAGAGGCAATGCCATGTGTGTTTGTGTGTATGGCAACCTTGAAAACATTTTTCCCCCATTTCTTCCAAATATTCCAAATATCTAAAACATTACACCCGTATTATATTTTCTTTCAGGTAATTTCCAAACCATTTAACTATAACTACATCTAGATATTTTCAGATCACCTCAATTTCTTTCTTCCCATAAATGTTATTTTGCAAAATAAAGGTCCAGAGATTTTGTTTCCAGAACCAGGATTCTAAGTATCTGACAGAGGGAGGGGACAAAGCATGAATACTCATTATTAGATAATATCATGATTAAATTTCAGAAATCCGAGTTCCTCGAAATTCGTTTAAATGTCAATTCTGTTGGCAAAGTTCGTTTTGATCTTGTTCAACTTAACCAAATCACCTCACCTCTCTTTTAATATGGCCTTATTTTGCCAAGAGCTAGACAACAACTTTTTGGAAAACCGATGATTTTCTTATACCCCTGAAGTTTCTCAAATTAAGTATGCAGTTTGAAAGGCATGCTGGCCATTTCGATATTCGATATTGAACATAAGGTACATGTAACTCCTTTTCAATGTTGCCACCCTCTCTGACAATCGAATGTTCCCTTTTGTTTGATTTCTCACAGAGTCCAAAAAATGCTCTCGAACTGAAGTCTACCCACATGAATGCTTCCACAAATAGAAGCGCATTCTGTGAATAAAATACAGTGATTTCACACTTATTTAGTTCTCATATAAGAGTAACGGTTTGTAAAACTGGGTTAATCTCTTTTGTAACTCCAGGTACTGGATGAGCTGTAATACTCGTTGAGGACAATAATAACATAATTTCGACGGCATAAATGGTAACCAGCATCACTGATCGAAGCATTAGAGCCTTAAGAATTTCAGGTCCCGCTGACTCGGGAGGGCAGCAGAGATGCTGGCAAAGCTTGGGTGGGCAACGTTATTGTGAAGGGGGTACTTCTCTTTTCTTAGTGGAATACATTATATATACACATATGTATTTGTACGCACAGATACACAGGCACAGGGTATAAATATAAGTGATACATATATAAGTACATATATATATGAAATGTACTTGCATATATCTGTATAGGTTCATAGCAACAGGAGCAAGGGAGCATAAGACAAACATTAGCAAATTCTGGATCACCTAGGTGTGGCTTCTGCAATTCTCTCTTGGTCCAACAGGATATGCTTTGTCACCAGATAATCGGTCACCTAAATAAATACATGTGATATCAGCCAAAGCTGATGGGTCGCTTCTACTGCAAACAAAGCTGTGTGATCAAGTAAAATAACTCCAAAAAATTTGCACCATTGGCCGACACATTCTGAATAAACAGTGGCGATGAACGAGGGCAAGACGCTTCCCTGGAGTTTCAGAACGAAACAGGACACTGTGAGTCACTAGCTTGTACTTTTCATTTCTGTTGTGTCCAAAGTTCAGTGTCACAGCTCCAGTCACACCTGGAGACCTTGCACAGGGCTCCCACGACGAACGGGGAAGGACCCCGTTCCTCACGCCCAAGCTGTTTGTAGTGGGGGGGACCGTCCCTCACCCTCTCCCAGGAAATACCAACTTCCTGTGAGTTGTTCCATCAGTCACTTTTATCTTTTCATTATACTATTTAAATAAAAAAGTCAAATTTTACAAATCACGCAGTGAAGAGAAACCACACTTCGAATGCTTCCCACCGAAATTCTATTAGATGCAGAAGCCCCGATTCTGTATCTAATACTAAGGGATGCTGGTGCTGCATCAATACTACGAAGTGTTGATTTTAACTGGCTTCTAGAAGTACAGCAACTGACACTCTCTCAGGCGGGGCTCTGAATCAATGCCATTCTCTGTGTCAGCTTGATGTGGTCTGAACAGGGTGGGCGCTTTTTATGTCTTATGAATTCTTTCAACAAAGATTCACTAAACACCTGCTATATGACAGATCCAGGGTTACGTACTGAGGATGCACATGAAGTCTAGAAACTAGAAACTGTAGATAGATTAGGTAGATGATAGGCAGGTAGATAGATGATAGATGATAGGTATATAGACAGACAGACACATGACAGGTAGATAGATAAATAGGTAGATAGATAGATAGATAGATAGATGGATAATGTAGATAGATAATTGATAGAGATAGATGATAGGATAGATAGATAGATAATATAGATAGTTGATAGAGATAGATAATAGATTAGATAGATAGATAGATAGATAGATAGACAGACAGACAGACAGGCAGATAAAAGATAGATGATAGATGGATGACAGACAGGTGTGAGAGAGATTGTGAGGCCAGCTGAAGCTGTATTACAGGAGCCTCTCGAGTCCTGCTGAAAAATCTTGAATTTATTCTGGGCAAATATTTAAAAATTGTAAAGACTAAAATGCGATGAATAGAAAGTATTTCAGGAAGATAACTCCAGTAGTGATGTGGACACTGACTGAAGAAATAAGAGAAAGAAAGTAGAGGAACCTACAAAAATGGAGCTATTTGTCTTCAAACCTGAGCAGCTGCTACTTGCAGTAATAAAATAATAAAAGATGGCTATGAACATGGGGAAGTAGAAATATTTGTGAAAAATACGTGGTCAAACATTTGAGATGATTTTTCTAAATGAATTATAAATAAATCCAGGATTATATACGTGGGAATTTAGATAGCATTAAGCCAAATTTGGTTCTGAAAATACAATAAATTTTATATTTTGCATTTGAAACGTAAGAAAAAGAACCAGATAACATCTTCATCCGGTTGTTATATGCCGTATATACAAATACTTGGGCAAACGAGAACAGGTGTTTGGGTCAGACCTAGAGAAGAATTGCCTTTGGAATGAAAGTAACTTTATTTACATTGAAAAGCTCTGGCACTTACTTGATGTGTGATCTTGGGTAGTTCATTTTATTTCTATAAATCTCAGTTTCTAATAGATAAAATCCAATAAAAATCTTGACTAAAGGGATTAAATGCGGTAATCCACGTTAACGCTATTAGCACTGGATCTACCCCACAGAAATTCCTTAAACGCAACGATCACATTAGTCACCATCATCTCTAGCAGGTTTCTTAACTCTTGAGTAGAAGTGGCTTAAACCATAAGGTTGATTTAATTATATTTAATTGTGAATGATAAATTCAGCCGGAATCTTTGTCAGAGATGGTTAATTCTGTGGAAAAGCAAAATTATCATGCTCTCGGACACTTTCCACTTTTCTATCCTGCAATCTTCAGGTACTTCCTTCCTCTCGTGAGAGAGCCAAAGTGGCTACAGCAACTCGAATTTGCTTGTCACCTTGGGACAATGTACGTAAACAGAAAAGGAAAATTTCTTTTCTTTTTTTCCTCAGAATAGGGAAAAACCCACTTTAGATAAGTCCTCTAGTACACTTCTCCTAACAAACTGTTAGTGTCACGGACATTGCCACGACCAAGATTAGCAAAGGGAATGCAACTGCCATGATTGGTGTGTGACAACCAGCTACACTTGCCAACATTCGCCCCTTAGGGCTGGGCACAGACCCAGCTCCCACGAGTGTATCGACCCCCGGACCTGAGCATAAAAGAGATTAATTGGGCAAGAGCGAAATAACGAAATCGCCCTTGGGTAGACAAATGTGTTTGTGATGATAACAGCTGAAGTCATGAAGATGTCGACATTCCAATCCGGGTTTACTTTCTCGCTGTGTCACCAAGATGTCATGTGGCAGTATTATATGGTATATGTAATCTGTTAAGATCTTTACTGTATGCATCTTACATTTTTCTTAACTTTTAAAGATAGGTGCATATTTTATTTATTTTTTATTATTTATTATTATTTTTGCCTACAGCACCTGGTCTTCCTGGGTGGTTTCCCATCCAAGTATTAACCAGGCCCGACACTGCTTAGCTTCCGAGATCAGACATGGAGCTTGTTCAGGGTGGTGTGGCTGTAGACCATGGACCGTGGCTCCACTGGGGCACGAACCCAGGACTTTCTGCATGTAAAGCAGACGTGCTGACCGCGACACTATGGAACCACGTCCAGATGCATATTTTCAATCTGTTCCATCTAATTAGGACTAATACAGAATATGCATGCATATGTATACATATGTGTTTATATTTATTTACCTGTCTAAGTACAGGCATTATATATAATAAGATCTGTTGCATTTCCCTAGCATCACGAAGGCCTGGAATATCTTTGTGTCTTAACCTTACATTATTATCCTACACTTTCTTAATTGCAACATTTTGCTGGTTCCCGTTCCTGTTTTTATTCTTGTAAACATGCCAGTTGTGAGGTGCTGTAAAGTTCCAACTAATTAATAATGATTTTTAAAGTTAAGCATGGGTAATTATATTTTTAATAGTAGGATAAATAGAATCCCATAAGTTGACATTCTGATTACTTTGAAATAATAAGAGAAAAGTTAGTTTTAGGATAATATATCAAAAAAGACTTCTATTTTAATCTCAGTCATGCTGTACTTCTCCCTTTGTAAACATTTATCACACTTTCTTAACACTCTCTGCAATTCTGACCACGCATTCCTTGAATAACTTGTTGGTGCAACTCCATAAGGGCAAAGGCCAATCGGATCCGCTGTGTACGCAGCGTGAAGGCACCTAACGTGGCAGAGAAAGGCACTGAACATGGGAGCAAACGTGAGACAGAAAAAAGAAGTTCTGATTAATCAAAGAATAATCACAATGTAACTGCTTAGTCAATGATATTTCGATACAGAAATAACATCTTCAGATTTCCTGGAAATAAGGTATCACCCTTGAACAAAGGGACAATGATTACAGATACATTTGCGGACTTCAGTCGTATTTGGAAGTCATCTGAGGACTCAGAGATGCATTCAGCAGAATATGAAGATTTGAACCCACTACAAATAGATGATGTTTAGTAACTATCTTAAGATTCGATTAAAGCTGAGAAATATGTAGTAAAAACCCCTTCTTTTAGTGAGGAGCCCCCAGTCCTCGCCTGTGGACATTTTGTGCTCTGTGGCTGCCATCCCAGCACCCCACCCCCAGCCAGACTTTGTCAGTCGGGGGCCGATATAGGGCACGAGGTTGTCTGCAGACCTTTCCTGTGATGTCAAAAACCCAAACTACATTAAGAAGGATGTAAAAAAGTTATGGTCCATATGTACAAGGGAATATTACTCGGCCATTAAAAAATCGAAATCTACCATTTCCAACGACCTGGATGGACTTAGAGGTTATTATACTGAGTGAAATAAGTCAGAGAAAGATAAGTAACATATGGTTTCACTTATATGCAGAATCTAAGGAACGAAAACAACGAACTAATTGAAAACAGACTCACGAATAAAGAGGACGATCTGGTGACAGCCAGAGGGGAGGGCTGAGAAAAAGAGGTGAAAGGTTAAAGTACAAATTAGTAGTGGATGGAGGGTCACGGGGACGGGGAGCACGGCATGGGGACCGCAGTCAGCAGTCAGGTACTGGCTGTGTGTAAACAAGAGGATCTAACCAATGTATACTTGCTAATAATAAAACACAATCAAAAAAGTAAATTAAGAAAGCTAGCCCCCTCTGACGGCGGAGCTGAGAGGGACCGCGTCTGCGGGACAGGCGCTGACATCCTGAGGGACACATGCAGGGACGATGGACCGGAGGGGGCTGGAGATGCTCCATTCTCGCGGGAGTTGTGCAAACTCCGTATCTCCATCTTCCTGTCGCAAGAGGTGTCCCAGCGTCCTTCCGACAGTTTATTCTCTTTAGACCTGAGCCGAGTCACGTGATGTGGGCCCCCAGACCCTATTCATTCTTTATGAAAGTCTAGCCCTAATTTTCGGGGTGTATATTACACGTGCCTGCTGTGCACCCCTCGCTCTCAGCTCCAGCCACGCTGACCTTCGCTGTTCCCTGAACCATGCGCCCGTCTCGGGCCCTTGAACTTGCTGCATTTTTCTGTCTGGAAATCCCTTCACCTGGCCAGCCGCATAGGCCCCCTGCTCACCTTCGTCAGGACTTCCCTCAAAGGTCACCTCCTCTGAGCATGGCAGATAAAAGGGCACACCGGGCACTGAACCCGTAAAGAAAGCAAACGGAAAGCACCGTCTCTCCCTTTGACTATGTACCGATCTCTGTTTACAAACCTCTTTCACTGAAATAAAAGATCTAGGGTGTCAGAGATTTTTGTGTGTGTGTAGTTTTTTTTGCTGTAAACAGCACCTAGGACAGTGTCTAGCATGTAACAGGCACCCTAGTGAATGAAAAAAAAATGAATAAATTAAAAACACACACACACAAATAAATAAATTCATCTCTAGTAGAGAATATAAATAAAATTGAGCGAGATTGTCAACCTTTTGCACGTTAAATGTTGATATCGAGTTCTCCCAAAGAAGTAGGTTCATCTCCTGTTCTGTTAATGAACATCTAGAAAAGTAAAATCAGCTGCAGAGGAACAGAACTACCATAAATAACGGAATGATTGCCATGGGAAGTTCATTATTAAATTACCATTCAAAAATGCACTGGAACACGCACGCTGACAGTTTGGGGAATGTAGTGTGGCAAAATAATTCAATTTAAAATATCTTCGAAGGCATGAAGAGCTGGCAATAAAATCGAGTGAGGACTAGGAAGCTATCTGGGGGAGGGGAAGCTTTGCAGTGCTACGGAGGGAAACGAAATGAAACTTATAAATAAATGTAAAATGTATCCATGTCTTCGATATGTAGGAAACACAGTGTGGACCAGTAATTCATCCTTATGTTGATCGATACTATTGAGTGAGAGACCTCCAGCGTCCCCGACGAGATGGTGATTTATCATGAATCGATGGCTCCCTTCCTCGTGTCTACATCCAGGGAACTCGTGGAGACAGGACTGTTGGAGCCACGATTGATGACACTGAGACACCTCCTTTGGAGCCATGAGCAGCCCTGAAGAGAGGAGGTGGCTGGTTCCCAGCACGGTAGGGGAGGAGCTGCTGGATGGAGGAGACGGGGCTCACAGGCTCCCGTGACCTTTGTCCGCCTCTGGGTGAAGGTGTCAGGAAGAGAAGGGGCCGGGCTTCTCCGTCATTGATTAGTGTTTCTCCTGTTTGACTATGATTAAAAGCCACGTGTGGATGACTTCGCCAATTGTAAGTTACATATAGGCAAAAATTCCAATGCACAGTTTTTGTGACCCTTATCATTTTGCCCAAGTCCAGATCTGCTTACATTTAGAGCTTCAGGTCTGTCAGCGTGGGCATCTTCTGCTGCCTTAGAAGAGGATGCTTTTTCGTCCTCACTGGAAATATATGAAAATCATATTTCCATTTTACACTTTCTCATCTCTCTCGACCCGAATTTCCTTAAGTGATCTAAACTACTTAAAATAAAAATCACTAGTCCTATATTAGTTTTCATCAACTTAGGTGCCTGTCCATTTTATCCTTTAAATAGACAATAAACTAGACAAATCTTTTCCTGGTATCTGAAGAAGACCATGAATCCCTTAATGAAGGCAGGACACATTCTGATGTCTAGCTCATTTTCATGAAAAAAAAAAAATCCCTTTTTTTACCCCCTAAGAAATATAGTATTGTCTTTAGGAAAGAGGCTCAGGGACATCGGTAATTAACTTATTAGGAGAGTGACATCATTTATGACAAACGGATGAACAGAACGGCACGCCACACCCCAGCGCCGAGACACCCGCATTGTCTGGGTCTGAGGCTATTTCGCCCCCTCTCCAAGGTTTTGCAGAATCTGCATTATTCCAGAATTGCCGGTGTGTTATCTTTCGAGCTCTGCAGAAGTCTCTGTGAACACAGTGACACAGTCCATTGTTACTGTCAGGTTTGCATTATGAAACCAAAAAGGCACAGTTACAGCTGTCTGAAACTCTATCAGTGTGACCACGGCGAAAGAGAAGATACAACTTCATAAGTTACACTGGTACCATATGTAGCCAACCGCGAAAAATAAAGTGAAGCCTTTTTATAATCTGGGTTTTGTTTTCCCGTCAGTTGGATCCTTAGCATTTCCTAATCTTAAGCAAATGAGACATTCATCATTAATATGCATCGACTCATTTTTTTCCTAATAGAAATCAGCCGTGCTGTAAACTCAGTTACAACAACACACACGCAAGTCAGTGATCGACAAGTCAAACGTCAGTCACTTTCTTTCAATAAAACATTTCCTAGCTTCCTATTTACCATAACTGTCTCCACATGCACAAACATAAGGTCGCCTGTGTATACTCTGTATGTAAATCCGTAAGTGCGCGAAGTAATTTTAGGTTATAGACATTCTGAAGCATTCGTCCTTTACATATATTAAGGTAAATTATAAGGTACAGAGCGAATTTAAAAAGAGCGCTATTCAGCCATAAAACTATGAATTATTGAGGAAAAGGGAACTGGATTTAGGGAGAAAGAAATAGATTTGCATTGAGCTTCATAATTTGCTTTACATTCTTTCTTAAAGAATTCATCTTTTTAAAGCACTTTTGGTTTTAAGATGAAATTAAGAGGAAGGCACAGATTCCTATATACCCTACGACCCCACACGGCACAGCCTCCCCCATAGCGATATCACTCACCAGAATGGTATTTTTTTATACACCAAAGATGAACCTATATTAACAATCACAGTCAACCAAAGTCCGTAATTTACATTATGGCTCAGTGTGCATTTCACAGGTTTGAAGAAATGTATAATGACACATATCTGTCATTATGACGCCACACAGAATATTTACACTGTCCTAAAAACAGGTGTCCGTTTCTCATTCAGCCGTTCCGCCCAGGTACTGGCAACCAATGATCTCGTTACTGTCTCCATAGTTTTGCCTTTTTCAGAGCGTCAGAGTTGGAATCATACAGCATGTAGCCTTTTCAAACTGACTTCTCGCACTTCGTAACAGGTACTTATTGTCTTTTCATGGATTGATAGTTCATCTCTTTTCAGCAGTGAATGATACTCCATCGTCGGGATGTCCCACAGTTTATCAGCTCACCTGAAAGACAGCTCGTTTGCTTCCAACTTTTGGCAATTATGAATAAAGCTGCTATAAACATTCTTGGAAGTGGTTTATAGTGGTGTCTCATTATTGTTTTAATTTACATTTCCCCGATGACATAAGACATGGAGCATCTTTTCATATGTTTATTTGCCATCTGTGTATCTTCTGTGGCAAGGTCAAATATTGACTTGAATTTTTAGGTCATGCATTTAAAACATTCTTGGTTCACTTTGAAAGTATTTGGAATAAACTTTAACCAAATTCCATATATTTTATAGAAAGTGATAGATCTTCTCACCTTTTAACCATTTAAAATGTTGAAATATTTTAATATAAAACAATTTTAACTCGTGATATAAAAGTGAATTTGGAAAATGAAATGTTCTAATTTAAAACAGTTTTAACTTGTGATACAAAAGTGAATTTGGAAAATATCCTTAAAATCTCAAATGCTGGGGTATTTGCATTAAAAGATTTGAATATTTTCATAGGATCTTAGAAGGTTGACCTTCTATTTGAAATTTTATATCTTATTTTTTATAAATTTATATATTTATTTGATTACCTTTAAAATTTCAAATGGACTAATTTCAAATTTCAAATGGACTAATTATCTAATGAGCAATGTGAATATTAACAGCATTAGCAATTTTATGACAATCTAGTCCAGACCCTCTACTGTTTGGTCACGTACTTCAGTCACCTACAGTTTTCTTTTTTATTTACTTTTTATTTTTATTTATTACTTTTTTATTTTTATTTATTACTTTAAAATGATAGTCAAATCAGAAATCTTTAGGCCTCTTCTCTAAGATCCTATTTCTAAGCTGTTATTCCTAGATCCATCCAAATTTCTCTCTTTAGAAATAAGTTCTCCTTTCCCTCTCTTCCCAAGAAAGTATTATGAATTTTCCAGGTTGTTTTTTTTAGGATAAGGCTTGTTAGTGGAAACGAAAGCGCCGTCAAGGACACGTGACCGCCCAGCATTCTGTGCGCGCATGTCCGTCACGGGAAGGGATTAGAAGTCACCCTGCATTTTGCAAATCTGAATCTTCAAATTGCTGTTCGAACTTTAATTGGATTTCATTCTAATTTAATTCTTAACGCCCGTTAAAAATGTTTACTTAAATATGAGTATTTGAGATATTTAATGGTCAAGTAATAAAGTCTACTTAAGTCTATTAATTAGACATAAATCCCTGCTTTCCAGGGACTAAAATTCTATTCAGAATATAATACCATTGAATAAAACATTTGGAAAATATTTTACCTAGTTTGATAGGTGAGATCATTTTGCTCATTAAGATAGTGCTGTTCAATGAAAAATAATCACCAGGAAAATTAAAATTACATGTATCTATTTTACACAACAGTGTCCCAAAAATTAAGAACGGAAAACTTAGTTATTTAATTCCCATAACATCTTTTTCTTTTTATAACATAATATTCACTATTATTCTGTTGGCTATAGGACCTTTCCCAGCTCTGCATTTTTTCCTTTTAGCCCAGGAATTTATATGAATGGTCTTATTAACAAATTCCTAGAAGCTAATAAGCAAATGTTATTAGGCACCCTGCCTGATCAGCCCCGTTTATCTAAAACAATACATAATGTGAATTTATATATTTAGATCTTATCCCTTAAATCAACTTCCTTATTTTGCATAATGTATTCAGCTTAGTTATAATCGAGAAGAAATTCAAAGTATAAACCACTGCAGCCACAAAATTTCTTTCCTTTGAAACATATTTTTTTGTAATATTAAAACCTCCCCTAAATTCATAAAGATGAGAATAAGAAAACAATCATTATATTATGAAGGGCAATTAAATTCATAATATCAGCAGCTCGACCCTGAAAATATTCTCTATTTTAGAGATGAGAAAGCAGGCTGAGAATGGGTGAACTATGTCTTTGATTATAAAGCTGGTGCCATCACCACGCCATCGGGCCCGGCCTTGGGCTCCAGAGGACATGCGTCTCATTGTGCGAAACGAAAATGCACGATGTTTCCTTAAGAATCGTGAAGTATTCCACGGGAGGAACAGAAACCACCAACGAACTCCATCGTGGACGGACATGCTCGCCAGAGTTGGGCAGAACGGCCGACTCACAGGTGCCTTTCCCGTGGCGCCTACCTGCTGTCTGCTCAGGGTCACCGGGTCGGCAGCTTTGATGACCTGTGCCATTTAGGGGGAAGGGGCCTGAGCAAGGCGGGAAGGTAGTGGAAATGATCAGGACGCACCTGGCGTCACCGCGGGTTTTATCCGGAGATCAAGGTTTCCTGCCTCACCCGCCTCCAGGCTCTCCACAGAGTACTGTCACATCCGCACTATGCTACCACAAGAAGCAGCTGTAACCTTGGTCTCCTCCTGTTATCTGGTCCCTGGAAACGTGACGCAGGACACATTTGCCGACCTCCTCAGACAGTATATTTACATCCTTCACTATTGTTTATCAAAGCATCCCTAGATCTTCAGATTCTGTAAAACTGTTCGGGATATCTTGCAAAGTACGCAGTCGGAGACTTTGCCTAACGTGTATAACCACAGCAAGGATTCGTTTGCCCTTCCGTGAGAGGAAAAAACCCAAACTGTTATTAAAAGTACACCCCACCCCAGATAACATGCAAACATGCATACCTTAATTAGCTTTCGAAAAACAAAACGTGTGCCAGGTCAAAGTCCAGAGTCTAAAACGGTCAAATATGTGGTGACAGAAAGAAATTGAACTATGGGAGGGAAACACACAATGCAATGTATACATGCCTTATTGTTGAATCGTACACCTGAAATGCTGGATTTTGTTAACTAATTTCAAAAAAAATAAAAAAGAAAAAAAGAAAAAAGAAATAAAATTCAGAGTAAAACAATTTGTGCATGCAAAACACATAAGCCACCTAATTTTTTTATGTCTCAGCCTCTTCTCGAAGTTTCTATTCTGCCTGGTTGTGAATTACTGAGTGTCCAGCTCCTAGAGGACGTTCTATCCAAGTGTCGTGATTTTCAGTTATTTCAGCTACAGAAAGATGTCTCTGCTGCTATTTACTATGCAAGGACCTGGTCTGCAGCCATCTTCTGCTGACACCTGCCACGATGTACAATTTTCTTCTCTGGCTGCTTTTTATCAGAATATACTCATGTTGGAATCTGCAAGAGCCAGACCCTCGATATACTGCCATCTGATGAAGTCGTCTGGTCCTCACGTGACATCCAGCTCCCAAGTTCCATTTGCTACCGCATCATCGTGTCATACCCTGGGACATCTTCTCTAGCTAACTTCTTTTCCTTTATTTGGGGCAAGAATGAAAAAAAAATAAATGACTGAGCAAAAAATTTTCAAAATTTTAAAAATTAAAAATTTTTTAAATACAGTCAAGGGGATCACGGATCCTATGATAACCTTAGGCTCAGAACCTCTGGATTCCGTCAGCACAAACGAACACTCACAGAACTTTAGGACAGGCGGGACCCAGGGCGGTGTCAGCATGCTCTTCGGCTTCTAGAAACAGCCCTAATTCACTCTTCTCTTTCTCGTCTCTGGACTTACAACTCATAGAGGAATAAAACATGAGAAGCGTAAGTGAGATTTAAATGTCAAGTATTTGCAAATAAAGCTGTTTGGAAAATGAAGGCTGGATAAAGGCCACACGTAGACTCCTTGATACTTCCATCGAATTAAAGTTAACCGCCTGGTCCCAGGAAAAGCAGACTCTCTAAGGGCGGAAGGCATCGTTTTGCCTCATTTTGCCCAGAAGTTATCTGTCTGTTTTACTGACAATTGCGTCTGAACAGAAGACATTCTAGAAAGAACTGAACTGAAAAATGCTTAGTTCTTCCTTTCGAATTCAGAAATCAGAGATTTTCTTGGGTTTGCAGAGAAAAGCTATTAGAAAAGGAGCATGTCCTCTATCAGGAGTCCCCATTGGTTCTCTTAAAGAGGCAACTGGGAAAAAAAAAAAAAGTCAGGGGAAGGATTTCTTCTGGGAAGAAAATGGGGTAAGAAAAAATAAACAGGAAATCAAGTTTTATGTTCAGTTTTAATTAAAGTTGTTAGATTTCACACATAAAAACACATGATACCAGTTAAATTTAAAGTTCAAACAACAAATAAATTATTTAGTGTAAGTATCTTATGCAATAGTTGAGAGGTACTTATTTAAAAAGTAGGGTTTTTTTTCAAATTTGAAATTCAAATTTAACTGGGCATGCTGTAATTTATCTAGCAAGCCTAGTTTAAGAGGCAGACGGTCATAGAGAAACCACACGTGACAGGATAGTGTTTTCTTGCTTTGTGTGTGTGTGTGTGTGTGTGTGTGTGTGTGTGTTTACAATCTTTTACAATTGTAAAAGTCACTCTTGGCTTGGGTCCATGCAAAACGGGCCGCATGCTAGATCTGGCCCAAAGGCCATGCCCGCCTACCTCCCATCCAGCTCATCTCTTAGTTCTTGAGATAGGATTACTCTCTGGTACCTGAGTCTCACTTCTTGAGTCCACAGCTTTGCTGGTGCACCCAGACCTCTGGATCACTCATGCGTTACTCTTTTTATTCTAGAATCCCTTGTTTCTGTCATCCAACAACCTGCCCTAGTCTTTCCTTGTCTTCCCATTCTCCATCCACCGTCAGATAAATATCAAAAGTTAGAATAGTGAACACCGTTGCTTAAAACTCAAGGCGGATGTCATTGACAGCCTTTCCTATGACTCAGCTGCCTACTGAACACCTCCTGAGTTCCGATCAGCAGGTTTTAATCGGGATCGAGGGCACGCTGATCGTCCATGTCAGACCTGTCGTAGTCCCATGGCCGAGCTGGACCCATTCTTTGCTTATGTATTGTTGTGCTACCACCTTCAGCCTCCAAACTTGGCTTCTTCTAAACACTCGTATTTGAACACGTGCGTTCCACATACACGAATCTGTCACGTCACTGCTCGCCTTCTCGCAGTTGGGGACTTTAGTTCCAGATACATTTTATTTTCTGTCCGCCCATCTCATTTCATTCCACAGTGTCTTGCCAGTATGTGCCGTGACATATGCCCTCCACTTGTCCATTTTCAACATCGGTCCAATCTTGATAGATTGGGATTATACTCCTCCCTTAATTATAAACTTATTTTCTTGTGTCTTCCTTCTCATTGTTATGATTGACACTTTCATCTCTATTTATAAATATATTGAGGTCCTCTTTTTCAAAAAATAATTAAGCACACAATATTTCCTCTTTTCATAAAGCCATGCACTCAGATTTTCTATCAATATCTTTCTATTATAGCCAAAGTTCTTACAAACATCAATGAGTATTGATTGATGAGTTCGAACTACTTTATTTATTTCCATCTTTCCATCCTACTCAATGATTCATTAATTGTGTAGAATAGAAGAACTACTATCTCATTCTCATCCTACCCAGTGCCCCCAAAACTTTTAAATAATCATCTCTTTTTCTGACTTTCCAAACCACTACATACTTATTCATTATTTACATATCTGCATTAAAATGTTCACTGTTTTAAAAATTATATTTGAAATAATTTACTTATATATTCAAACATGAACTAAGTTGTATTCACAGAAATGTTTGCCACAGAGTAGAATCTTTTCTTTCAACTTATTAAAGTGAATGCATTAAAAAAACATGTCTACCAAGAAAACTATAGGTAAGTTGTCTCTCATTTTTCTTTGTTTAAATCTTATACAACCTACCGTTTTGCTCAGTTAATCAAGTTAAGCCAAAGCCTATCAAGTTATAGACACGTTACATATCAGCACTCCTAAACTGTCACATGCTGAATTCAAATAGCCATCCAAAAGCTGAAAGGTAATACTGAGTTATCCCATGCTGATAACGCTTTGCGCACGGTATTTGAATTGATTTGACCTATTTTTGGATGTCCAAGAGTGTTTATAAAATATATGTATGTTACATTGCGTTTTGGCTTTATCATTTTATGCTAATAAAGTGAAAGAAATGGAAGACATTAAGCTGTATAGATCTCATTATATTAGAAAAATGAAGACAGTAGGGGATAAGTGTGCCAAAAAAGTGACAAATGACGTTTTAGCCCCAAACAGATGGTCATTTGGTCTTATCAAGATTTCCTTGTGTTCTATTTTCAGGTGAAATAAAAATATTAATGCCATGTCCAACGTTCTATAAGTGTACTATTGAATATTAAATCTGAAAGTAAAGCATACAAATGAATGCTATAAATTATATATGTCTGCGAATGTAAGTCCCTCTTATAATTTGTCATGTTACAAGAAAACATGTTTTCACATCAGCATTATATTTATAATTAGGAAGTTACTACATACGGGATTAGGGTTTCCCCAAACCTGCCTTTAGACTATATTATTTTCTTTCTTTTAATAAGCAGGCTTCATACAAGTGAAAATTAAAGCGTTCCAGTGCATGTTATTTTATAACGATATTAAAAGTAGAAAATTATGGAGAAGCATTAATATAATCATCAACATATCAAATATAATGATTGCTATTCAACTACCATTCTACTAATGATGAAATAGAGATTGATTTTATTTCATTCTTCAAGATTTAATATTCAGCAATTTTAACCTCATCAGCAGCTACCTACATTCGGCGCTTAACAGTTTCAAGATAATTTTAATGCCCTAATACTGAAATGCGCTCCATTTTAGGAGATGTAAGAAATAACATATTCCTCCTCAGTTCTTTACGATTATATTTTGGATGATCTCAAAATGCGATCAGAAGGAAATCAGGATGTTAGCGGCTTTTTCTTGCAAAATCTTAAAATAGAAACAGACTTTTCCCAGTGAGAATCTTTTGTTTGCAAAAGACTCAATTCCATAAGCAGTGATGCAATGCAAATTTTGTCTGATTCCCATAGATTTGGAAGAATAATATAAACATGAAGTCGTCCAATATTACATTTTGATTACACATGTATAGAAACCAAACTTACAATCGTAGCCCACACCTTCAAAACACATTTCCTGTTCTCACCGGCTTTGTGAGAAGGATAAATTAAGTAAAGCTGAAGAACTTGCTTTGTAAACTGTAAAGGGCTGTCATAGTAACAAAACAGTAAGTCATCTCTGGGAACAAATACCCACAACGGAAGTCCTAGAATGATTCTGAAAGTTTTGCAATTGAAAATTGTGTTAAAAACATGCAACTACCATTAATTTGTCTTGTAAGATTTTAACATCTGTTAGAATGTAAAAGCTTCGCGTCTCTGCATAATTTGATATTTTGCCATACGATAGTAGAACATTGCATCTACATAACTACACATACACAATCCTGGAAAATTTACAGTATGAGTTATTATTTTTGCAGAAAATTATTTAAAAAGGAAAATAAAGTCCAATTTACAGAATTTTTAATTTTTAAATAAATTTTGTATTATAGAGTAATGGTTTGCTCGTGCAATTTCTACTGAAGTCTAGGTAAATTTTGCTATTTATAGCTTCATATTTAAGGTTAAGTACCTAATTATACTCACAAGTATCTCATTATACTAGCCAAACAAGGCAGAAATATCTATACCATAGAGTGTAATTGTATTTTATAAATTTATAAAATGCAGGTACCATAGTTATTAATAAGTAGCTAACTGTGAATTAGATTTAGATTTTAATGATAATTTAAGTAAATGCTCTAAAAAGCATATGTTCACTTATTATTTGGCATTTATAAAGTGCCCCCTTAGAATCTCAGGCTATTTACCATATTTTACCTAACAGGCATAAATTTCAAAGCTTAATTCCCAAAAAGCATGGGGTTATGGTGTTATAACCCCATGTGTCATACATCCACATTACCTTTGAGTTCCCTGAATCCCATACTGTCTTATAAAACATTTTACACAAACACATATACATATCAATTGGACATTTAAAGTACGATTATTCTTTTGTGCTTAAAAAATTGTTTTTGGTGATTTATTTTCTCTGATCATTAACTCTACCAAAACATTGTCTACTTAATTCCATTGTGTTTCCCATAACACTTCCGTAGCACGTGATTCATTGAACACTAAACATCTCCAGTTATAGAGAAAAATTTGCTAATATCTTAACGAGCTTCACAGGCATTGACTCTTGACCGAGCAATGGCATTTTGAGAAATTTATCCTGAAAGTATAGTTCCAAAGATATGAAAGAACACATAGACAGGATGCTTATACAGTATTATTTAAAATAGCAAAATACTGAAAATCACTTAAGTGTCCATTCACAAGGCACCGGCAAAACAAAATTAATTAAAGAATACAAATAAATATGATTTACTCACTAAATGAATTCTATTTAGTAGTTAAAATTCAGGAAGATATTTATCACCTGATAAAGGGATTTCTAAGATATGCAATTAAGGAAAAAATATATTGTAATATTGAAATGTAGATATATGATTATTTTTACAAAAAGAAATTCAAAAGAGATTAAACCAGAGACCAAAGAAAAATTTACTTAAAAAGATTGCATTACAACGGGGTATTAAAATTAGGTCATGCTCTGACATTATCTTTCTATACTTTTCTGATTTTGTTTTTTTTTAACAGTAAATTCTTTCATAGATCCCTCTTGATACATTTGAAGGACAGAAAAGGCTGCAAGGGAATCTTGAAATAATCTTGGTAGGCTCGTTTGTTATGATGTTGGTATACTCTTCCTGAAACTTTCCTATTTGCACACTTGTGTAGAGCAAACGAGTGTTTGGGGGTGACTGGGAACCAGACTTTTTACTTTGGGGCAAGGGATATAAAAATATGTAACCTGGGAGATGCAGAAGAATGGTATGGTGTTGAAACTGAACTGTAAGATTAGGTATAAATATATGAGTTTGTCGCTGAATTGTCCCAGGGGCAGGAGACAATCTAATATGCAGGTTTGGGTTTTAGAATACATTTCTACTAAAAGGAATCAAGGCTTCCTCGGAGAAGTCTGCCTGCCTGCCTAAGCGAAAAAAGGTAATCTGATTATAATATTAAACGCTCAAAACATGAAAAAAAATGAAAGGGTGAAAAGAAAAAAGGCGAAAGAAAGAGAGAAGGAAGAGAAGAAGGAAAGGGAGAAGAAGGAAGGAAGAGAAAGATGGAAAAGGAGGAAGGAAGGAGGAGGAAGAGGAAATGGAAGAATAAAAAAAAAAAAAAAAAAAAGAAAAAGGAAGGAAAAAGGAAGGAAAAGGAAGAAGAAAAGAAGGAAGAAGGAAGGAAGGAAAAGGAAGGAAGGAAGGAAGGAAAAAAGAAAGAAAAACTTTTTGAAAGGTACAATTTGGGAAGTTTGAGTACGAAAATGAATAGTAGGACTAGTTAGAAAACACATTGCTGAGAGACAATGCTCCAGGAATCACGCAGTTTTGCACACCCATGAATACAGGGATGGACAGCTTTTGTTCAGTGTTATCTTTTTAAGGATATTTATACAGCAAAATGCTTTGGAAGATAAAGGCACTTGCTCCCTCTGGGCAGAAGGGACATTTATGTCCTAATCAGAATTTTAAAAAGACAGAATCTCACTGCAGGGAAGTTAGACAGGTTTCCCAGCAGCTGCCCTGTTAGGGTGGGTTTCCTAAGCTTCAGATTCCTCAGCTGTGAGGCTCATGCTACCAGATGTATTGTGAATAATAAAACTTGGTGTGTGTGATCTGTTTCCTGCTTCTTTTTCTTTTCTTTTTCTTCCTTCCTTTCTTTCTTTCTTTCTTTCTTTCTTTCTTTCTTTCTTTCTTTCTTTCTTTCTTTCTTCTTCCTTCCTTCCTTCCTTCCTTCCTTCCTTCCTTCCTTTTACCTTCTTCCTTCAGCGCCTCCTCCTTCCTTCACTCCTTCCTTCTTCCTTCCTTTATTATTACGCGCCTTCCTTCCTTCCTTCCTTCCTTCTTTTTTGCCAGTATCTACAAAATTGTTGATGCTACACAGTTATTAACAGGATACAAAGAAATTCATGAGTACTCAACGATACCCATAAGGCATGAAAGGGGAACTTTTCGCTTAAGAAAGTTTGCACAATAAATCTAAAAGCAATAACAAAACTACAAGATTGCTATTTTGCATTTGCCAACGTGATACGATTTTCGGCAAAGCTACCCAATGAATGTTAAAATCATTCCGTGAAAGTTTGTTAGAGAAAAGGACATTCATGTGCTCGTGAATGCACCTGCAAGGAAGTGTTTCTCCTCTCAATTACAGGGGGAGAGAAAGACATATTCTAGTGGAGAGACGTTGCAGATGCTACCTCATCAAAATGATCAGATTTAGGTTCACTAATTACAGAACGAATGAATATTATGAACCTTCTGATGAGATGCAGTAGAAAGTACACAAGTCACCTATATTACATTCTTTTCAAAAGCATTTAACCTGGATCTTGTTGTGAGCTATCAATCAGAGAAATACGGATTTGACAGATTCTACAGGAGAATTGATGTGGTCCCTTTGCAAATACCAATGCGATTTAAAAAAGAAAAGAAAAGAAAAGAAAAGAAACCATTAGGGATTCTTCTACAGTGAAGGAGATTAAAGACAGAGGCAGCCAGATGTAGCTGGAGATGTTTGGTTGAGTCCTCAGTCAAAAACACACCGAAGAACACCTTTTGAGATTTTTGGGTAAATCAAAATTATGGACTTTAAAATAGGTTATGTACATTATAATGTTACATTTTTGGGTTGCAATAATGATATTGTAGTAAGAGAAAACGAATGAGACACGTCGTTAACCACTGGTAAATCAAGGTAAAGGCAAAGCACATCTAGGTGCTCCTTGTACTACTTTTAGTTGTAAATTTTTTCAAAATACAACACAAGGGACATGCTCTAGTTCTAGGACATTCTGTCACATTTTTATGATTGTCAATGATTAAGTTGGCACGTTGGGCCGACCAGTTCACCTATATATCGCAAGTGAATTCTGACATGTACAAAAATAAAAGGCAAATAAAAACAAATAATTAACCTTAATTATAAAAGCTTACACAAAATCTAAACTCAACATAAAGTTTCTCTGTTGCCATGGGAACTTGCTCAGCCTAAGCGTAGCATATCACCAGGCACAAAGGTTAGAAAATAATTAACCCACCTTCTGAGCCCATAAGATGAAGCATCACATGCTACCTATGTGTCTCCTGGCTGGACTGAGCCCCACGTGTCCACAGGGGACACCCACTCATCTGGGCACCCTCGTTTGTCTTTCTTCCCACCTTGCCTCTTTCTCTGCTTTTTCCCTTGGGATTCCTGGGACCAGCTCCCTAATAAAATACCAACACTCGCTCCTCACCTCAGGGGACCTCAAATCAAGACCAACTGACGAAAACACAGAGATCTGTAATAATTTATGTTAGAAATGCTGCTGCTAATTTTAACTCGTCGCTACGGAAAGTAGGCTGCTCTACAGGAAACGCTGATGTGATAATCCCACCCCCAACTCAAGTCAAATCCTACGGAGGTAAAATTTCTTGCCGCGTTCTTTCCTCTCTTTAAGCCTGAACAATTCTGTCGCACTTGTTAACCAGGACCTCAGTGGTTACCACTAAGGCTCACATCAGCAAGGATGGAGCATTGTGATCAATACACTAAAAACAACGATTTCTGTGTATACTTTTATTTCTCTCAATAACGGTTTTATTATTTTCTCTATCAAATATATTGATCCTACATTTTCTTTAGCACCAAGTCATATAAAATTTTTCTAAGTAAGTTATTTTTTTTTACAAAAACAGACTTTTGTTAGTAAAATATAGTTGTTTATATTTTCAAATCAACTATTTGCTACTGTAGCAAGATGCTTGCTAAGATTTATTTTCTAATTAAAAAAAATAAACCCTCAATGTTTTCAGGTATTTACTTTCATTATACAGGAAAGGAAGTGAAATTTATAACATAAAGGTGTTAATGGATACATTTTAATCAAAAAGGAAGAAGAAAAAGTACAGTGAATATAATAACAGTTCTTTAATTTAGTATGAAAGATTTGGCTCAATTTTTAATATGGCTTTTTCTATATAAGAATTATGGGAAGGAGAAAATGCTGATGTCTTGATTTAAATCAAAGTAAAGTATGCATTGACATAAAACGATTTATTTAATTTCTTAATTTAATATCATTTTTTCTTAACTACAAAAATTATAAATATCCAAATGTTTAAATTTACCATCTTTAATCCATGACAATAAATATAAATTTGGGGATGAGAGATAGGAAACTTTTTCCTTTGGCAGAAACCAATGCGTTTAAACTGTTGAGAATCTTCGGATTTTAAACTCTTTCTTTAAGAGAAAGTGGGAAAAAATGAAAAACTTAAAGTCAATAATAAAGCTTCTCACCAAACTACATGAGCATTGCCAAGAAATATCAGAGAAGAATCTGAGGAAGACAATATGAGTTCCCTTTGGCTATGGAGGGAAAAAGAAAATGTGATGATGCTATAATCCAAATTTTCTCCTCTGCCATGGACAGGAAATATTAGCATCCTGCCAGGTCCTTTTTTATTCTTCCTGTACAGAAAAGGAGAGGAAATGGAGAGGGAGAAAGAATCGAATCTTAGCATCGCCCTTGATTCATATAAAGTGCAAGAGATCGTAGCTTCCATTTTCTCTAATAAATTTTAAAGCTAAGTCGTAGGTGAAATTCTAATTAGCATAGTTGAGATTTTATAGTACATTCTGCCAAGCTGTATTTATATTAAAGGGAAAACTGAAAATATGTTTTTAAGGACTGCTCTCACACCCTTACTCTGCCCGTTTCTTGTTCCAAGCATCCAGTCTTTAAATAGCCAGGCCATTTTTCAATCTCCAACTAAAAAGCTGAATGACTAAAATTTTGGCATATCCCTTAAAGACACAACTACTCTAGTGAAATCATTTCAAATACTTAAAAATACCTCCAAAACCTATTTATTGTTTTTTCTATATAATCGCAGGTTTTCTCTCAAATATAGAAAAGAATCGCCGCAGACCGCGCAGGGGACTCTGGTCTCAGAGGACAGGGCTGCGGGTGACGATCTACCTGTAGATCAGGTAGATCAGGTTCTCCTCGAATCCTGTCTGCTGCCCACGTCTGGGATTCAACAGCACAGGAAGCAGCACCGAGAAGTTAGGGAGAAAAATGTTCTGCCACCTCTCCAGTGCCGACACGCAGTGGAAGGGGCACAGTGGCTTCGGCCACCAGTGAGTTCACAAAACACGCTCCGCCACTACTGCGAACCGGCGTTATGAGGATGAAGAGTAAATAAAGGGGAGACGAAATGGGCTTTGGCAGAAAGGGCACTAACAGATACTCGGCCACTAAAGGAAAATGTCATTTCCCAGATTCTGAAGCCTCGAAAATACCTCTGGGCCACACAAAGCAGAAATGCAACATAACTTTTAATAGCATAGATGCTCAGAGGTCACATGGAATCCGGTCCATTCAGAACTATTTGCAAATTTTTTTTCTCATCTTTAAAAATAATCGTTGGTTTGAAATAGATCACCCTTTAAATAGCCTTAGAACGGGATTAAATATTACACGTTAGAAAATAAAAGAAACCTTGAGACATATACCCAATTTGCAAAACCTGATAATAAATGTTTTCATTGTATTGAATTTAAAATTTTATAAAGCATTTTAATAACTACTATCCATTTACCCCCCTCATGAGCTTTTTAAGGCGATTACCTACACTTACTGTGTACTCCTTCTATTCCTGCATTTACGCTTTCAAACACACCGCTGGCGTGCCAGCTCGGTACCAGGCATGGCGCCAGGCCCTGCTGCCGGAGGCAATGCCTGCTGGGACACTCACATGCCAGCTTCAGACGCGGGCGGCCACACAGCAAGGAACAGCTGCCCATCCGAGTGTGGTCTCTATCAGAGAATCATATTTATCCCGACTCCATTTTCTGCCTCTCTTTCCCATTAGGATACAGCCTCAGAAAGAATGGGGACCAAGCCTATTTTTTCTGATGTAATTAGACGTTTTGAGATGTTATATAGACTCAGATATTGTTTTCTATACGTAGAAATCAGAAGAGTCAGTGGTCATTTGAACAACTCCGTGAGTTGCGTACCTATCAGGTAGTAATAATATAAAATAATCTAGTCTCTATACCTAGACTAAAAGTATCTTAAGCATAAGGAAATACAAAATCCTATCCTGTGATGTCATCATCACGATGGATGTTCATAAAAAGATAATAACTTGTCCGCGAGCATAGCTATTGTACACATGTCACCACACCTTCGTCGCTGTGGCCGCTCGTGAGAGGGAGACGGCGTGAAGAAGCCTTTGCGTGGGCTTTTCCAGACTTCGCCATGTCTTTTTCTCCTGTGATCTGCACATCTTCCCTTACACTGTCCACTTATAGGAGCCCTCGACGCGATGAAATGTGAAAAAAGTTTAAAAATCCGCCATTCTATTTTATGTCATGAAGAATCCATTCGGTTTTCTATCACATAGAACCTCCCCCAAATATAATTATATGGTTGTAAGTTTCAATGAATACTTAGCGTTTTGTTGGAATTTTGGTTTGCTGCTTTTGGTCAAATTCTATTATACGTCTGTAAGTTGTCTGTACATTGTATTTTATTGTCTAATTTCAATGTAATTGAATAAAGCTGAATTAAAAGAAACATTTAATATTTGACTGCTAATAAGGATATTTTAAAAGTCCTTTAATATATAATTAACCAACAATGGCAAAAATGAACCATACCATAGTAGTGAATTATATTTGTAGAGAATTAAAGTTGCGTTCTAAAGAAAATCACAAAACTATATTTTCTTTAAAGCCCCACATGTAAAAGTTGCTTAAAAACGATTGTACTGAGAACCTATTAGATTACATCGCCCACGACCCGTTTGATTCATGATCATCATTTCATGTGTGATGCCAAGCACAGCTTGAAAGCTTTCAGAGCATATAAATCTCTGTTTCATCCTATAGTCAGGTCTTTTGGTCCCTTACTCTCTCCACCCCAAGTCCATCTTTAGTCTAAACAATAAAAACTCTTTCTGCATCCTAAATAACTTTACAATGGATCCATTCATTCATTGTTTGTGTCTCAAATGATTATGATTTCATAGTTTACTCAGCTAGCACCTAATTTTGACCTTTAAGCTTATCAGATGGTTTTCCCAATTTAGGGCAACATTATTTTTTTTTTCTGGATGCCAACTATTGGGGATGAAACAAAACAATCAGCTTCCAATCATAAAACGTAATTCTACTTTGGGTGTAATTAACGTCTGATGTAGTGATCTTTTGGGAGTGATACCGTGCGCGCCACTTTAAAAATATGTATTTTCGTGAGTGAAAAGTAAAAAAGAAAATCTGGCACGGCCATCCTCTCTAGTTATTTACTTGACACAAATTTGAAAGGAGTCAAATCAATGAGAGCATTTGCTTTATTTTTAATAAAATATATCATAGTGAGAACATGATTCTCGGGGATTACCTCAAGCAGTCATCTTTAAATAATGGAGCTGTTAAGATCCCTAAAGACAGAATGTTTTGATCACCTTTATGTGGCAAATATTTATAGTCTATAATACCAATGGTGCCTTCTCAATGCTCATTCTGTAGATATTATTACTTACAGGCAAATAAATATAGCATGCCTATGTATGATATAACGAAGATGAATTATCAAGTATTTCATAGGATAAATTGAAAATTATCACTTCTCTAATTTCCTATGAAAATAAGTTATATTTAAACATAATGATGAGTTCACAGATCTGAATTAAATTATACACTTAAAACATATTTATGATACATGACAATTTTAACCATGTACGCTTATTTTGTCTCTATGTTAGATTTCAACACTACAACCTATCCAAAGCCATAGAATATTAATTTGAGTATGATAAGATAAAATTATTTTAAAAATTTTTGTTACTTATATTTCAGCATCATGTCGATATGCTTAACTATGTATTTTAATTGTTATTTAAAAATTATACGTTAATAATCTTCCTGAAATTCTTGGAATGTAACTTTTGAAGGTAATTTAGAAATGGCATAGAGAACAAGTCTCTTTTCATTTGAATAATTAGAGAACTTCATTCTGTAGATATGTGTGTATTATGTAATATTTCAGTATAGAGAACCACGTGGTTGAGAATTTAATATTTTCCTAGGAAAAGCTTACAAAATATTATGGCCAACCGAATTTGGATCATGACACTATATTAGGTTATCCAACATTTTTTTGAGGTGTCATCTGACGAATTTAGTTCTGTCAGAAGCTTTCGATAGAACTTCAGAAGTAAGAAAAAAACACTGCATGCATTTCTGCTCATAGATTTAGAATCCAAAGATTCATTGCTTTTTCATTAAGTTATATATTCAGGGTATTTTTTGAAAGGTAATAGATGTGAGTTGTGGATTTGTTTTATTGATCAGTGCCATTGAAAATCATGATGATGACATCTTGAATTTTATAAAGACCAAGCAAACCAAAGTGGTTCCATGGGTTGAGTAGTTTCATCGAAATTTTCAATTTATGGATGCATGCTATGCAGTATGTAAGTGCAGCTGGGTCCTATCCATAGAAAAACAATGGAACAGGAGACTAATCTGGTTAAAGGACATTTCTCTGAGACCTAAAGAACCTCTGGGTCACTGTGCAAAGACCCAATGTGGCAGTTTGCCCAATAGAATCTTATTCCTAAGGAAAGAGAATTTTAATAAAGGGATATAGTAGTAGATTGCCAAATTTATAGCTAACATGCATAGTTTAAACATCCCAAATGAAATGGGGGTATGTTGCATTGGCTCTTTAAACTGTCCTCTTGTACTTGTTTGTGTTAATTTACAATATAATCGTTTGGTCACTGATGTATCTGTAAATCTCCACAAATAGAAATGATCTCCACTTATCATCTTTGGTTCTTTAACTCCAGACAATTATTCCTTGATACCACAAGTGACACACTCCACGGTGTCCTAAGCTTGATCACCTAAGGTGTAGATGGGGAAGGCTTTTTGTTTGTTTTTTAATCATATTTAAGACTTGACTTAACATTCTGCTGTTGGTTTTACATCATAAAATTTTCATACTCTGTTAAATTAAGTTGTAATTAAAATGGCACAAATAATATCTATGAAATCCAGATTTAATTCCTCGTTATAAATTTTTTAATTTGTTAATATTTTTATTTAAAAATAATTCAAGTTCACTTTGTGTTCTTAGGCTCTTCTATGCTTTGAGGGGGGAGATTTTTCTGCTTTTGTTTGATGTCTGTTTTGCTGTGTTCTATTTTTTCAAAAATAAAACTATATGAAATTAACAAACAATTAAGAGTCAACACATAGACAAATTGTACATTTTTTTTAAAAAAATTTTCACAGACACACGTCACTGTTTCATCTTGATTAGCTCAGCCACGGCTACCTAAGGCAGCAGCTAACCCAGAAAGAAGATTCTACACATGAGGAAATAAAGAGCAGGGCACATTTGAAGGACCTGTAATTTCTTCGAGTAACTGAAATAAATTAATAAAATATTTACATAAGGTAATGCTGTGGTTAGATGAACTGCCTAGTCAATATGAGGTAAGATAGTCTCAAATTAATTATTTTAGAATAAAATGCCCCGATTGCTTGGGGTGGGGGGTCGGGGTGGAGGGAAAGAATCTAACAGTTTACTATGAAAGTTTTCTTACAAGTTGCCCTGTAATTTTAGAAAAAACCTAAATGAAATTGCCACCGGGTGTTTGCCCTTTTGTGTTAATTTGTCCCCAAACATGTCCCTGTTAGCATCATCTGGCATTGTTAGTATGATCAACATGAAACGCTAGGTCTGCTTCAGTACACGAATACTGAATTATGTGCATTTCGATGTCGTTGTTTGGTTAGTGCTGATTTTCCAGGGAGTGGTATCACTACACAGCTGAGCCAATTTATCTGATATAAAGACACAAATTGAACTTCTGTTTTTATTTTTATATCCAACATTGAGTTAGAATAGAGTTTGCTGAGAAATGGTTATAGCTAATAGACTTCTGAAATTCTATCTCAAAACCTTTCTTATTCATTTGTTTTGAATTTGGTTTGATCGTTTTTCTGTCATCTGGGATGATCTGGGTGATAGAAAAGGAAGCGGGGGCTCAGACACAGTTTATCTTGGTGCAGACAGTTGATCCTGGTTTGATAATTTGCAGCACAGGTAAAACCCCGGCATGGTTGTGATACTTAAGAAGCGTTTAGCCATCTGAGCAAGGGTTGGCCAAGTCAAAGGAAATAGTGCATGAAATGGAGTCAGAATGTTCAGAAAAGTAGGAAGAAAATCAGGGATGACTGATGTTATAGAGGCAGGAGACTCCTTTCAGAAAGAATGACGGATTACAGTGGAACTCATGACAAAGATGATGTCAGAGTGCGAGCAACACAAAGATCACGACTGAATTCTAAAGAAATAGTCTAAACAGAAAGCTTGGTGTGAGCGCCATGTGCTTGGTGGGTGAGCTAGAGAGAAATGTTGACTGCCGTCTCAAGAGATGTAGCTGTGATTGGAATGTGACTTTCGGAGCATGGATTAGGTGTAGGAACGGGTTAAAGGATATTTTTCTTTTCTTTTCTTTGCTCTTAGTGGGATAAAGCATTAAATATATTTAAAGATAAAGGATACACAGAAACAAGGTTTTCTGTGGTTGAATATATAAGCCTGAGAAGTTAATCAGCAGAGCAAAGTTTCACGGTAGATGAAGGTGATAAATTCAGAGCTTAGGTAAGAATCTATTCTCGTACCCAAGAGAGAGTGACATTTATTTCTCTGAAAACACAAGAATATAATAAAAATAGATATAGGAAGGAATTTCCAAAGAACGTTAAGTCTAGTGATCATATGCCTTAATATTTTGTTTAGAAAATCTAGTTGTCATAGACACGGCTCAATGGGGTAAAAAGTTTCCCCAAAACATATTTTAAAAGTTTACTATTGATGTGGTGAATGCGTGTAAAAGCTAAGTAGTAAGTCAGGGAGACCTGGATTTGAATAGCAGTTCTGAAAGCATGTGAGCTTAGACGGATATGTTTTCCTTGCTTGTCCAATTAAAATAAAATATATAAAGATGTTATGGATGTTAGAAATGCTCTTACTTTGATCGATTTCTAGATAAATAGAATGTGTTGGTTCATTTCTGGGTCTTCTGGCTATGCTAAAAATATTTCGAGTACCTTCTTAGTTTAAAAAAGTTTGTCAAAAGATTAATAAAATAAACAAAATGTTAGTTATATATTAATATTTAACTTACCAAATCCTTTCTCTAATTAGAACTGTTATTTAAGATCACGTTTTGACTATTTATGTGATGCAAGGTATTTTGAAAAATTTTCTAAATGCTTAAATTTCCTCTAAAGGTTAGTTTTTTTCTCAAGTCAATCTGCTAGTTTCAACATTCTATAAAACTTTTACTAATATGACTGATACTCGGACATATTTGTATGATAGTATCTCACATCGATACCTATAAAAACCATTTCCTTTTGTATTAAATGTCACCCCTTCTACATAGTAAGGGACGAGTAGTTAGGGACTGCCTTTGAATCTTTGTCTATCCAGGTCCTAGGCAAATGCCAAACGCATAATAAGCACTTAATTAAATTTGTTGAATGAAGTATGAGACTTAGTACTTTTCAATGCTTCAGTTGGGTTAATTTAATTATGTTTTTCCAAATGAATAATGTCTAAAGTCTTCTCTTCCTTTGACTCCTTTATACACCATCATATATACCAAATAAACATTGATATTGTTTTTCTTCCTTTTTTGTTGTTTTACTTTTTGTATTTTAACACTTATGTGTCATAATGATTGTAAATGATTGTAAATGTTGTCATCACTGACTGAGTGTGGGGTACTTCATTTTAAATGAAGCTGAAGACAGAAAGAGGGACAATTTTTTGAAAATGATAAAAAAGAAAGAAAAAATCAAGAGTAGAGGGGGAAAATAGCAAAGGGGCACATTTTATCACTAGCCCGGATATTGCCTAAAACATGCGTGAATAATTACTCAACTCGCGCATTGTAATATTCTTGATAAGTGAAGTTTTCTAATCCTACTCACTAAAATTCATCCAAATGAGAGAGGAGGAACAGGAATTTAACCTCTAATTCTGTAGAAGACTTTCTCGGGAAAGTTTTCTTTGGAGAACACAAGAGTTAGTTGTCATTGCTGACTGAGTGTGGGGTAATGGCAAACACCCAGAAACGTGTGAAAAGAAGAGCATTAAGTCTCGGAGTTTGAAACATAAATTCCATTCAACACCCTCTGCTACCTGGAGCAAACTTAGCTTCTTTGACTTCCAGTTTCCTGTATCTAAAAACAGAAAAATAATTCCTCTTGTTAAGGCCGAAAGAAGTAATATTCATGGTAAAGCTTTAAAAAAACTGAATATATGCCCACTTAGCTACATCTATATCTGGCTTTAAAATAGAATGACACTGGAGTCTACCTACAACCACATAGTTACGGGGTAGACAGGAGAATAGTTTTAGTTGTCCTGATGCTCCCAGGCAGGAGGAATAAATATGGCCTTTTTTTCTCTCTTCTGTGTAGTCCCCAGAGAGACAAACACGTTCCCTTTCTCCTACAGCAAAGCGAGCTGCCCAGAGTTCACAAACACATCACCCCTGAAGCTGGCGTGTAACAAACACCCAGAGCCTCAGCGCCTTTCCCTACTCACTCTCATTTCTCAGTGATCACTGCCCGCTGACCGATACACCTGCTTCCAGCGTGATCACCAGTCCTGACAGCTGATTGCACAGGTTGAATTTATCATCCCCAGAGGCTTTTTCCGGACCAGAAACTTACTTTCTATGGTTTCAGAATCCCATACTTAAAATTCTGAAAACAACAACAACTGAAAAACCCTCTTGGCATGATCCAGTTATTGCGATTTAGAAATAGATAGAACTGTTTGTGATCACGAGTGTTAGATTCAACTTTAGCAAGGCTTCCGGTATAAACTATAATTAAACATTATTAAAGAGGTTTGAAAGTTAGCAACGAAACCCATTTCTATTGCTAATCTGTAGCATGATTGGAAGAAATCGAGAAAGCCGATTCATTCTGAAGAGCAAGCTTGTCCTCTCAGTGCTAAAAAACTGCTTTGACAGCTTCAAACCACAAAATTCCCTTATCAATGATTTTCACATAAAATTGTCAAAAATCAGGAATAATATAAAAAGTACACGTCGTAAATTTGCACAATATTAATGACTATCAAATCTAAAATAGAAGAGAGACAAAAGAGCATGTTTGTAAAATTTAAAAAGGAGGTAGGAGTCAACAATTTTGACCTTGGTTTATGGAAATGTGAGTCGTTAACCTGGACAGCTCGACATATTTCTAGATGGACTGCATCGCTTAGACACCAACAAGTCCTGGTCACCTAAAATAATCACCAATTTGGAAGTTACAGACCTTTATAATATCCATCAGTTTAGATTTTATTATAGTATATAATTTAACTTTAACTTACTTTCCTTTTCTTTTCCAGAATTAAGCTTTCTGAAAATACGGTCTGTGTATTACTATGAACTAGACGACAATGTTTGCGTTATCCTAAATGTCCACGTACTTAAACTTGCATCTCATTGAAGTTATGCATAAAAGTCAACAGCGCTTAACTTAGTAATCTTCAAAGCACGGTACAAAAATTTATCTTTTTTGTCTAAAAGGCCAGAAGTCAGTCCATTTTTCAACTGTGATGTTTTATTGATGTTTAGAGTTTTACTTGTTTTGCAATATTTCAAAATATGTTTATATTCTCAGAGTCTTAATTGCCTGCAATTCAAACTGGTTAAGTCCTTGGAGGTAATTTTTGGAAGAAAATCTTAAAGGAATTGCTGCCAGTAAGAGGGAAAATTTTCCATCCAGAGAAAAACACTGGGATAATATATTTTCTTTACATATCCAATAACATTTTATGGTAGAGCTTGTGAAAGCAGATATTGTCAATTTTTTTTTTTAAACAGCCGTTGAGATAGGCACAATGTCCTTACTGAAATGTAAATTTATAATTGGAGTTTCATGTGCAGTGACTCTATTAACTTCTTATTTAATAGTTTCTGAGCAGAGAAGAGATATTCATTTAGCGAATCCATTTCTGGAATCTTTTTCAACTCGATGCACTTGATGTTTTGAAGGCGTGTTGCAGAGCTGGCTGGGAGGCACCGAGGTTGTGATATTCATCCTTCAGTGGGTGCTCCCTATGGTGGCAGCACCACAGACAAAGGCTAAACTCAATTTGCCATTTGCGTCGCATGGCGAGGGGCTATGTGGCTACAGACCGCAAAAAGTGTGCTGTCGCACAGGACGGGGGTCCACCGGGTGTGAGGATGATGGTCAGCTCTTGCTGTTCAGGGCTCAGGTCAAAGAAGAGAGGATTCTTTGAATTCTGCTGCCTTAAAATTATGTTACTGAAGGGTCTTTTAAAAATGTTTTAATTGTTGGAAGCTGCCTGTTTATAAGATGCGCCAATAGCAGTGGCCATGTCAATTTTCCTTGATTCACACACACACACGCACACACACACACACACACACAATGTAGTATATATATATATACTAGCTATACGTACTAAACAACTTTTTAGTTATTATGTGTATATATGCCATGTATAGATAGATAGATACACATACTGTATATGAGTGTAGTATACATACTATGTGGTATGTATATTATATACATACTAAATAAAAGTATACATATGTATTAAAAATATAAAATCACATATATACTAAATAAAAAGTTTTTAATACATATATATTCATACACATTATATACAAGTATAGTATATATGCTATATGGCATATATATATATATATAGTATATTTTTATAGAATATAAATTTGAATAGGTAATCATGTCCACATTTTTAACTCTGACACTTGATAAAGCTATATTCAATTTCTTTACTTGAGTGGTTACATCGAATAACCTCTGGACCTAAACCACAGCGTGATGGTAGTGGCTGGCATGAAGCTCCTGGTGACTTAACTGCACTAAGGACGCTTCATACACACGGTTAGAATCCTTGAAAGAAAATGCAAGATAGCCATTATTATTATTTAAATATTTTAGATAACAACAAAACGTTAAAGAAATTCAGCAACTTTACTCAGCTAGGAACTGTCGGGGCCGAGACTCAGGCTCAGGTATTTACGATCACAAAGAATACCTTCCCCCAACCCCGTCGTGTTTTGACAGCGATTCTGGAGTGCAGAGCCGGGGCACACCTGGGCGAGGCTTATGACCTGGCTCAGTGACTCCTGGATTCTTGGGTTAATCTTCCTAGAATCTCGGCTTCTTCGCATGTAACAGAAGTATTATTAACGTACCTTTCATGGTTCTTGCATAATCACGATTAAAAGCAATTAAAGGGACTTTGCACACTCAGTGTACATTTTCAAGAGACATTATAGCGTTTCACATTAAGATTATGCTTATGTGGAAGTTTGTTTAAATAGATTACAGGGTGAATAATTATTCAGACAGTGAAGGAAGAAAAAAGAAAAAAGTCATTAATGAATGAGGGGGTTTGAGCTGTGCTTTCAATGTAAATACTGAAGTCCGCAGCCAAACACCTGTTTGTCAGCTTCGCTGAAATTCTGTTTTCTTGCTTTATTATCATTCTTCTGTAGCAAGATAGACAGATTTCAAAAGGAAAATAATTACACTAAAACAATCTTTGGTATTTGAAGTCGCTTTTCAAATAAATTCTCTAGTGGTCTCAAATTCCCATTTCCTTTTTCCAGTAAATTCTAATCAGCCTATTTTAATTATGGAGGTTATGTGATTTCGAAGGTAGATATCAGAATAATAGTGAAAGTTACTCATTCTGTATCAGTCACGCCTTTCTTGTAAGGAACAAGACATGGACATCAGACCACGGGCCCCAGGATTGTGCTGTCGGTCTGCTTTGATTGCTGTCACACTGTAAACAAAGAGCTATGAGTGGCTAGTACGTAAGGATATTTATTTTTATCTAGCATTATATAAAGCTATTTAGCTATGCTCAATTTTTCTTTTTTACTGTTCTACGATGTCTTTGGCTTTATGTTATTTCATTATATATAGTTTCTGATTAAATCATCATGTATACCTGTTGCATTGATTGTGAAAAAAAACAAGCAAACACATTTTCATAAACAAAAGGGAAAACTAAAGAATTTTTCACCATGGATGATGATGTGCTTTTACTAGGTAGGAGATGAGGATTCTTACAGCCGAAGCCTCGGTTACCATGACATTGAGAGCCAGCTTTTCCCTCTTCCCCAGCTTCCCTTCCTCTCTAGAATTATATTTCAGGAGCATGCCCCCCATAAGGATTTGGCACTCCGCTGTCTCCTCACATTTTATTCCTAGGGAATTCATACTAACACGACATGCTTGAAAAATTCTGTCACATTTAATCTGCCTGTGGTCAATCTTTAAAAAACAAAGTACGACTTTCTCTAACCCATGCCTTAATATCTTGAATCAAGAAAAGGTGTCTGTCCATCCTGAAATCCATGTGCCTTCTTATGTATGTCTGCGTATCTTCTGCTAGCCTTTCTGAACTTGCAATATCCTCATTCATTTGGAAAGGGGTCTTTTTTTAAAGAATCATCAGCTCCTTAAAATTAAGGATAGTTTCCCTAGAAATTCTCTAATGTCTAGTGCAGTTCTTAGCACATAGTTAAAAATGTTTCTTATTAAAGAATAATTAACTAAAATAGTTATTTTTTATCAGGAAAGGGCCAGGAGCTCTGATGAGCATCTTCTTAAAGCATTCAGAAAGCAAATATCATGAAAGATTTAGGACAGCTCAGTTTAGCATTATTTATTACTCAGTAATGAAAACATATCTATTCCTTTGAAGTTAAGGGTAGAAAAAGAAAAGATCTATGTAGCTGGGAGACAGAAAAGTGAAGATATATATATATATATATATATATATATATATATATATATATATATATATATATATATTTCAAGCTTCTCTTAAGTAAATTGTCAAGATATAGTTCAATATTTTGATAAATTGTGAATTCTTGGGACACATGGGTTCTTCACATTCTTTTGTAAGTATAAAAATGTATTTCATTCCCTAAGTAATAAATTATTTTTAATTATCCACAGAGTCCATTAGCATAAATAATTGAGTCTTACTAGATGTATGATGAGAAATATGCATGGCACAATTCCAAAATCATAGTAGCTTAGTGTCTCTTGCCTTTATTAGTTACTTAAAAGCTTCCCCTCGGGCTGTCAGCTGCTTGCCAACTCGCTTTGCCTTTTATCAATCCAGAATGTCAATACCCTTTACTAATGAGCTTCAATTATTAGACTTTCATTCATTCATTCAATTGTTCAGTCAACATTCAACTATCTACTATAATTTCAGAAATGCTATAGATTTGGGGACTATAATTTAAAAAAAATACATTGTATCTCACTTTTAGAAACTGGAAACAATCAAAATTATTATAAGAAGTTCGAAGAAAATTCAGTAATATCATAGAAGCAGAATCATTTACAATTTTTTCCTATGGAATTATTTATTATAGATGGACTTGGCTATAGATTTATAAAGAGTTTGATTTGTTATCACGAGGGTAATGATGCTCTTAGAAATGTGTACTTCATTTTCTTCTTTGATTTTATACTTGAAGGAAAACTTTTTAATATGATATTACTAGAGGTATTCCTATTTAAGTTTTTAATAATTCCCAGATTAATTTAAGATTATGGGTAATAGAGTCCTTCAGCTACTGACAATAGAAGTTGATAAGAATCCCATATTTTAGTCTACGGCCATGCCACCCTGAACAAGCCTGATCCCATTTGATCTCAGAAGCTAAGCAGGGTCGGGCCCAGTTAGTACTTGGATGGGAGACCACCTAGGAAGACTGGGTGCTATAGATGTAAAAAATAAAAAATAAGGGATTGTAATAAGGTCTTGGTAATCGTGGTGGTCAACCAAGGGACGCTTCTCGCCTAAAAAAAAAAAAAAAAAAAAAAAGAATCTCATATTTAAATGTTTCTTTATCGAGATATCCGTTGGACTGAACATAATAATGTGCCATCATCTGAGGTAGATTAATTTGATTAATTCATCTGCACCTGAGAACCATTAAAAATAAAAGAAAAAATACGTGAACAAGTAATTTACGCAACAAAACAATTGCTAGATAACTTGTGAAAATACTCTTTATTTCTTTAAAAGATAATGAGATCAAGTTATTTGTCTATAGGAATGGAAAATTCTGGCCGGTATATGGTTCAATGGGCAATTACATAAGGCAAAGGGAACTTACTTGCTAGAATCCTTCTAAAAGATTCATGCTGTATGAATCAGGAGTCTTAATAAACTCCGCTACCAATAGTTCCTGTTCTAAATATATGACCTAAGGAAACAGAATCTTGACAGAAATAAGTATAAACATTTCCATCTCAAAAATTAATAATAATATTATTAACCTCAAAACAATAACAAGAATATATTTGATCATGCATGATTATGTATATAGTTATGTATATGCTTATGTATGCTTATACATAAGTGAAATAAATGACAGCAATGATACAGAGACAAGTGAGAGAAATTAGGATTCTTTTGTTAGTATAAGGCACTCATACTAGCTGTAGAGTGAACTTGGATGAACTGTAAATATATATTGCAAAGTCTAGGTCAACCAAAAAAAAAAAGAAAGTGAAAAAAAAAGTATAACTGATATACTAAGAAAGGCAAGAAAATGGAATCATATAAAATATTTAATTAAAATCATAAAAGGCAGAAAAATAAAAGAAGACAAAAACAGGAACAAAGAACAATGGCAGCAAATAGAAGACAGCAACAGATATGGTAGATATTGACCCAACTATACCAATAATCACTTTGAAAGTCTAATTAGTGCTTTAAACGCACTAATTAAATGGTGAAGACCATCGGGGTGGATCAAAAGACAGGACCCAATTATATGTTGTCTACAAGAACCCATTTTATAAGACACAAGCAAACGGACAGTGAAAAATAAGCCATGCTAATGCCAATCCAAATTTATTAAGTTCGGCCAGAAGCTACTTCAAAGTAAGGAAAGTTATCAGAGATCGAGAAAGGCATTACGTAATGATAAAGGATTCTTCTCCAAGAAGAATTAACAATCCTGAACACGCATGCGCCTGACTACAGAGCATCACGCTACATGAGACGAGGCCGGATAGAACCCGAGGAGAATCGGACGAGTCCACACTGAGAGACTGAGCACGCCTCCCGGAAATGGCCAGCCCCAGCAGACAGCGAGCACAGGAAGGCACAGTCGAGCTCATGGTGCCATGGTCGACTGGGTGTAAAGGACCTCTGTAGACATGTTCACCCAACGACAGCAGAAGACATATCTTCTCAAGCTCGCACCAAGAGTCGCCAGAACTGACCCCGCTCTGGGCCATAAGACGCCTCTTAACAAATATAAAAGGATGGAAATCACACGATGGCTACTTTCAGACCACAGTGGAATTAACTAGAAATCAATAACGGGAAGATAACTGGAAAATCCCCCAATACGTAGAGGTTAAAAGACCGCTTCTAAATGATGCATTTGTCCAAGGAGAAATCAAAAAAATATTACTAAGTAAACCAAATAAAAATATCAATTATTAACAAATGCACCACTCTGCTGGGGGGTGGGGTGGTGGTGTTGATAATGGGGAGTCCATGCCTGGGAGAGGGGATGTATGGAAAATCTCTTTATGTCCACTCGATCTTGCCATGAACCCTACACTGCTTTAAAAAAATGTCTTCATAAAAAACAACTGACATGTTCTAGGAGGAGTAAAGAATCAAAACAAAGTTCTGAGAAAAGAAATATGGTTCACGAAACTTATTTCCTGAAAAAGAACGGTGAAGGAAAAAGTGGCCCGGCAATATATGAGAGCAAATTTGGGCCATGGATTCGCACAAACATTCAAGCTTTCTTTTCTGTACTAAATCAGGCTCCATGCAACGTAGGTAGTATTGAGCTCCTGAATCATCATAAGCGCCCTTTGATGTGTCGTGTGACTGTGGGACTGTAACTGGAGGTGTGCGATCCTCGGATTCCTCAGATGTAAACCTGGAGAATACCTGACACAGGCTGTGAGGATTAGAGGTGACACAGGAAACAGCGCTGAGCTGGCGTGCCACAGGGCAGGCTTTCGAAAAGTATCGCGTCTTTTTTTTCTGCGTTCTCTCCCTCAATAATTGGATACGGCATATTATTAGGACTTCTTAAATGTTGATTTTACAGATTTCTTTTGGTGTCACGTAGGTAAAGTCTCACTTGGCTGTCTAGACACCTTTTATTTCACTATTCGCGAGGAGATATCACGGCACAAGGAAATAAAATATTCACATTCTTAACGTATATCTCAAGGAAGGCATTCACACATGCCTTAGTTATGAATCTGGATATACTTTAAAATACACTTCACAACACTTGGAACACATTAATATGCTTGTCGCATAAATATGCTCTATCTTGCTCTCCGCAGTTCCTCAGAAAAATCAGATAGCTAAAGCAGTAACAGAAATAGATTATCAATACATAAAAGGTTTCTTTTTGCTTTAATTGCTGCATGAAATTTCAGTTTACAGGTAAC
>NW_024350926.1:11778537-11906114 GCF_902729225.1 Pteropus medius
CATCTCAAAAGCAAGATGCGAAGGGATCAACCTATTTCCAAGCATCTTCATGGTGTCTCACAAAAATAAATATGAAATTTGAAGTATCGGATGTCCGGCGATAGCAAGAATGCAATGAGGGTAAAAATAAATCGGTGCGCCCGCCTCTCTGCGGTTGTCACGACGCAGTGTGTTATAATGATTCATCCCCGTCGCCGTCTCACATCTATTCTGCTGCTTCTAGCTGTTGACATTTCCTAGTGCTCGTCTAGCCCATTTTGTCTACCGGTCCCCTGGGTGACGGCAAACAGCTGGTCACCAAGTCACCAGCACATCTGGGCTGCATTTCGCATCATTGCATATATCTCCTCGGTCCACGATGGCTCCTGGGTCCTTAATCTATCCTCACGTAGAAATCATTCTTCGGGTGTGTTTCTTCCATGCATTCGCCTTATAGCCTTCTCTATATATTTTTGGTCACTCAGTGTCTTAAACTTCTCATTTTATAAATCTATACCTGGAACCGCTTATGGGTAATACGGGACTTTGAGAATTTTCTTGCCGAAAGTAGATTTTGAGCAACTATATTCCAAACTGCATTCTCTCCAGCAGTTCGGTCAAAACCAAAAGAAAAACATGAGTCCCAAAGTGACGACGTGGCAAATGAACTTGAAATGGGTCATTTAGAAAGAAGCTAGTAAATTCAATCCAAATATTATAAGGACAACTAATGTGTAGTGGTAAAGGCTTAAAATATCTGTGGGCAAAGTGTGACACGGAAAATCATTTTCGCGAGGGCGGCCTTATCCTGGTGTCCTGCCGCTAAACTTAGATTTGTGTTCTGCTTTCCTAATTTTAATAACTTTCACGATCGAATATATAAAAAAGTATTCCCAATCATCAGAAAAAAACTATCCTCTTCTCTTCATTTTGTAAATGTTTCTTACGATTATGGGAATTGCCTTCAAAATTCAGATAATAGTCATATTGGAATAAAGCATCTGCTCTGGCAGATGGGGCCACTGACATCAAGTTCAGCTGTTTAAATAACCCTTAAGGATCAATGTGTAGTTTACGAAAATAATTTGTAATTCATTTTGGATTAATTAATTTGAATTTATGGTGCTCCGTAAAGGCACAGTGCAGCTGCCACAGCGCTCGATTGTGTCCAACAGTTTACTCCTCTTAAAACATGCATTTGGACAGACAGAAGACAGCGTTCCCTGTCATTCATTCCTTATTTACCAGTGAACACAGCCTTCCAAAAAAATCTGAAAAGATAGCGTACCTGAAGGTGACAACTTATTTGCATAATTATCTAGAGATTTAAATTGCTATACTGTGAAATTTCATCAATTTTGAATGCAGTATAAATAGATACAGATACAAGTGAGTTTATTCAGATATCTTTGAATACATTTTTTTTTCTTTTCACATTGACCTCTACTCCTTTACAAGAGATGGAGAAAAAAACTGCACTCTCTAATAAAAGATAAAATTTAATTCTGTTTTTTTTTTTTGGATGAGGTTTAAGAGAAATGATAGCCATAATTTAGCCCAGGATTTATAAAATATAAATGCAATTGTATGTGAAGAGATACTTTGCTTTTGTGAGAATTCCTTAACTATTAGAGCCACTTTTCAATCTTCGTTGGCAAAGGATCAAAATGCCAAATATTCACATGGCAAATTAGCTAATTTCTTAAAATAGTTCTGGTGCATGAAAATCAATAATTTGACTTCGGAATGAATGTTTATAATAATTATTGGTTGGATTCGTCGATGACTTTTTTCACGTTTTTATTATACATTTTTGGCAGCTTCTCCCCTTACTTTCCCCTCCCTCTATCTTGTATTTCTATCTAAAGCACAAAAAAACCTCAGTTAAATTAATCCCATACTTGCAGTGCATAGGGACGTCTCAATTCCTAGTGGTATTGAGTTTCTCCTCTTACGATCCTCTCGCTGGGATTTTCTCACTCGCCATATTCTAAGCAGACCACACTCATAAACTCAGGAGAGTAAATCGCACAGTGGCTTTCACAAGAGCCCCAAACTTCTGATTTCGGTGCTGAAAAAATCTTATTACCATCATTTAAACCAAGTCAGTCTTGTTACTCGCAAGAACCACGGGGCTTCTGGAGGCAAGGGTGGGTGTGATTTTATTCTTTTGGAATGATGAAATTCCCATCTGCCCCAACGAGAGGCCCTTCCGAGAACTCTGGATCCTTTATCATAAACACACATGAGAGAACCACTTCCCAGAGCCTGTACCCAAGCTCACTTAATCCTGTCGATCTCATTTTCCTTAGGTTTTTCTTTTCTTTCCCAGTTTTTTATTTCCCAGGCTTTTTTATTTGATAATGAAAAGGCATTAGGATTAGTATCCAAATCAGTAATAAATCACCACTTCCTCCGACTAGTTCTAGAAGGATCTGAAGTCTACCTGTCTCAGAAGATACTGATGCTCATGATGTGATTCCTGCTGCTGATGTTGCATAATTCTGGGCCTGAGGTTTTCCGGTGGCTGAGTCACTGCCATTCCACATGTCAGTCAGGCCTGCACACACAGTCTCTTATAGGCATCCGTATAAAAGCAAAATGCCACTGCAAACTTCATTTAGCAGAGCCTTTCTATTCGAGTACATATGAACCACATAGGAAATTGTGTCATATTTCAGGTCACAAAGTAAATCTAACGAAAGTCTAACATCTAGTCAACATACATATAACATTCATTTACAATGACTCCATCAAATGTCCAAGTTAATAAGACAAAAGAGTCAAAGATTATGAGCAAAGAATTTAAAAAGAAGAAACTACAAATGCCTGATCAGAAGCTATATGTGGTTCTAATCTCTGTAGTCATCTGGAAAGTCACATCAACACAGAAATACTTTCCCCCATTGGATTAGTGGAAATTTAAAATAAAGATAGATCGGTCACGTTCAAGGTTGGTGAGAATGTGAAGAGATAGTAATCCTACACTCCTGAAAAAGCGAAAATTTAGAGAGCTTTTAAAAAGATAATTTGGTAGTAGCTATCCTATGTGTCCTTTTTAACTCGGCAGTTCCATTATGAACCACCTTTCTATAGAAATTTGTGCTTAGACACAAATCACTACATATAAAATGTTCATTATGACTTGTGGACATTAACAAGCAGCCGGAAATGACCTAATGATCATTAATAGAAGAAGTGCTAAGGTATGACGTGACTGACACGGAATGATCTGCACGGAACATTTTTACGTGATAAGAAAGTTTGGAATGACACATATGATTTCATCCTACTTATGAAAAGTAATACTGATACGTAATGTAAATTGCACAAACATACATAAGCACACACTTGTTTTACATGTATTTAAGTGTATAGATATGTATGTATATATGATAGATAAATAAATATGTCGAAACAAAAATATCTGAAAGATAAACACTAATCTGACAATGGTGGTTATTCTCGGGGAAGGAAAGGTATCAACTCAGCCAGTAGGTGAAAAGTGGGTAGTGGTTTGGAAAAAGGTAACTTTTATTTTATCTGTTTTATGGAAGTATAATTAAAAAATAATGGAATATTAACTCAGCAAAAGATTGACACCCGTACTCCTGATGAATGATACCTTCCACGCTCCTGCCGGCAGAAGATCTGGCACCAGCGAACAGCAGTGGCCGTCCACAGTGCAGACAGGCTGGAGAAGGCAAAGTGCCATCGCCCCTTCCTCATCCTCTAGCAATCAAAGGAACAAATATTTACCCTGGATGGACTAACGGATCTAAGTGGCCAAGTACCATTTTTAACAGAACTTTCCTAATCCTGAGACTATAAAACGGGCATGTGCAAAACAAGATACACCCATTTTTTGTTTGTTTGTTTGTTTATTTTAGATAAGGTAATCAGGTTGGAATAAACCTACATTGGGAATATCAATCCCTATTTCTTCCTCCTGGAACACCAGGCCAGCACACAGATCATCTGCCACCCTGTCTTTTTCTTGCCAATTTCAGGTGTCAGATGTCAGATCCCACTCACATCTTTTCCACATATACAACTTTTTTGTGTATTTTGTTTTTTTTTAATGTGCTTTTTATGCAGATGTCCTTCGTCTCAAACATTAAAGTCAACTGCCTTAATCTTCGATCTTTTCAATGAAAAGTCATTTTGGGGGGACACTCCAAGGTCTTTAGACCCGGGCACTGCTAAATTTCCTTTGTTGTATGGACAATGACAGACCATTTGCGATGCCCTCCCCAGAAGACCCCATGGTCGGGGACAAGGACGCCCCGCTTACTCGTCCCTAATAATGACTTTCTCCTTAGGGTTTTAAAAACTAATCAAAGCACATTTTTATTTCCAGCTTCAGAAATAAATTTTATCTTCGCCAGTATACTTTATCTTCTCTTTTGTTTATAACATCTTCAGAGGTGTATGTGCTTTTTTTTTTCTTTTTAAGTAGAGTTCAATTTAGTTGCATATTCTTAGGAATTAACATAACGAAATATCCATTTATAATATGTAGCCAGGGTTGGGATGTTTTTTTTCGGTCAAGTTTACTGTCGCTAATGATTGTGAGAAAATAAATAAAACCAGAAGCCATATTATTAATATAATTAAAGAACATTTTCATTGGTCTCATTATACGTCAATCACCTCAAAAATCTTTAAATCACCACTCTCCAGCCAACTTGGTACTTCGTAGAAAATATTGCTCCATTTAGTTTTCTTTTATATATTCTTTTCATCCCCAAAAGTCCAATCGTCTCATTTCCGTATATTTTAATCTTCTAATTGCTTTTCAAAATTTCTGGCTCGCAAATTAATATACAAAGAATTGATTATTATGGAAGAGCCGAATCTGATTGGCATCCTGTCATCATATATGTGTTTACTTATTACAAAGTACATGCAAATGATAATTAGTATTTCATAGATATTACCCATTTGATCGTTTTGGGAGAGGCGTTTATTTTTTCGCTGTAACTTTGACATATTCTCAGTTGCTCGCCAAGCCGTGGGAAGTAAACTGGGACAGCTTTCCTTTCCATTTAAGTTGTCTCTCGTGCTTCCCTAGCTGTTCTTAAGCTTCTTTTAGATTTCCACCATCAGCAATCTCTTAACATGCTGACAGAGGAAGCCATAAGAGGTATTTTTATCTGTCCTTATATGATTTCATTTATTATGTGCTGTGATCTAGCTGCGGTAATATGCTTGTGCATCATCTCGACTTTGCAGTGAATGAAAAAAGACTCAAAACTGGCGAAAATATTTCTATATTCCATTTCATTACCTAGCAGAGAAGTGAAATGTAGAAATTTGACACTGCTTAAGATACTGATGCACCACATTACGCAGATGGAGCAGAAGACAATTTCACCCTAACACGTTCTTCATGGAAGAAATATGCCTGCTTCTTTCAATGCATTTACATGATACTTCACAAACCAGATTTTAATAAATATTTAAGGAGAAGTTTCTAGACTCGTACATATAGAGTTTAATGATGTTATAACACCAGATTTTGCAATTATCAGTTTTCGTCTTGCAAACGCTTGTCATAATATTTTGGTAGCACACAGGAAAATCAGGGCCTATGATCAGTGCCCATGGGTGCCAAAGGCTGGCATGTACAGGTGAACTACAGAGTAGAAATGGTTGCCAACATATTCATAACCCATTAATCATTCACTGAGTACTCATTTTGAGAACAGCTCCACATATGGCTTCTGATGATGTGAACTAAATTCTTTTCTTTAGTTCATATGCGTGTAATTTGAACCAAGATTAAGCAAATCCAGGTAAAGTTAACTGATGAAAATGTAGAATTAGGCAGAGGCTGTTGAGATGACCATGAAGATTTTTTGAAAAATATATCAAAGCCCTAAAATTACTGTTGTATATTTATATGTCATTAAAAAATTATATCTATGTGTGTATATATCCTGGCCTGCAGTGGGCTTACTCCTTAGTAGGAAAAAGTTCAAGTGTACACACTGTTTGGCCAGAGGAGAAATAACTACCTCGTTTACACTGTGATCACGAGCATCAGTGGTGCACTTAATCCATTAGAGCAGTCGCTTCTTGAACCACATGAACGTAGCACAGACTAAAGGAAATAGTTTAAGGACCCCAGGCAGTAATATGGCAGACCAATTTTGTTTGCAAACTTCCATTTTTCCCAGTTTCTACAGCAAAGCTCATTTCTAGGTCACTACACGGCTGATATTATAATTCCTTCTACTTAGAGATAGTCAGATCCACTCATTTATTTTCTTCCTCCCTATTTCCCTGCTGATCTTTCTTTTCGCATTTTACTCTTTCACTCTCTTCAGAGCTTTCTTCTAAAAACATAAAGAAAGATATATGTATGTATGTGTGTGTGTGTGTGTATGCACTCGTGCATGTATATACATGCACACACGCGCACACACACATTTTCTTGTAATGAAAGATGAACAGGAAAGCTGGCATTGTCTGCTATTTGCTTAAGCTACTCAGGATAAACACGTGTTCTCTCTCTGTGTGTCTCTCTCATGTAGCTCTAAAAGCAAACAAGAAAATGAAAAATTTTTATCGATTACAAATCTAGTTTTAAAATTCATTCCCATTATCTACCTATATCTATCTATCATCTCTCAATTCTGTCATCAATCACCTAGCATCTGTTAATCTATCCATTCATCTATCATTGCACATATATATTATTGTCTTTACCTTTCTCCTGGACCACTCAGCTGTGTACTAATTATCTCCTCACTTCAGTAGGGCTTCCTAGTGCTTTAACTAGTAAACTCATTTTACTGAAGATTGTCTAAACAGGCTTTTCAAGTATTTTAAACATTATTTTCTGCACAATGACAAATATGGATTTACTTTTATTCTAGGACATACATTTTAAGACTGTAATTTGTAACTCTACCATCTTATTATACTGATAAAATTAGCTGTATGGATAAACTAAATCAATTATAATGAATTTCAAATTGTAAAAATATAGTAAATGTATCAAACTTTTCCAAGTTTTTAGTTTTATAATCTTAAGCCTGGTAAAGGAATTTCTGTTGTCTTATATGTATAGAAACAGTGGCATGAATCACTGTCACAGTTTCGAATTGATGATAATTTATACTCACATGGATGCATGTTTGTCAAAGCACTGGAGAATGTGTTCATGTGCTACAAATAACGTATTGCATGAAAAAAGCACTGTAGGCTGTCTATAATAAACCACTTTAAATATAAAGACGGGTTCGAATGACAAGCATCGAACAAGATATGCCACGCAGACACTGATCAAAAGGAAACTGAAGCGGCTGTATCGATATCGGACAGTTTTCTTCGGAAAAAGGAATGGTTTCAAGGATAAAGTGGGCATCACATACTGATAAAATGGTAAATTCAGCAATAAGAAATAGCGATTCTAAGCCATTTGCACCTGACACAGAGCTTTAAACTATATAAATAGCTGATAAAACGAAAAGAAATAGACAAATCCAAATTGGATGACCTGAAAAGCACCGTATCCCCTGTAACATACGTGACATTTATACAACACACAACCCAACAACAGCAGAATATACTTGCTTTTCTGGTTCATATGAACATTCGTCAACATAGACTATATTCTGTACTCCATAATTTATAGCACTTTATGCCTGTATTAATACAAATCAATGATAGAAGCTTTCACCTTAAGGAACTAGAAAAAGAAGACCAGATTAAACCCAAAACAAGAAAATGAAAACTATAAGAGGAGATGTCAGTGAAAATGAAAAGAGCAAACGACAGAGAAAATCAATGAAATGAAAAATGCTTTTTTGAAAAGATTAATGAATGTGATAGACCGCTATTCAGAGTTATCAAGAAAAATAACACAAATTATCAAAATCAGTAATGACAACAGGAAATAACTACAGATCCCAAAGGTAATAAAAAGGTAAGTATGAATAACAAAAGACTTTGGACGATTTATGCCCACAAACCTGATAAATTAGATGAAATGGGCCGAATTTGCCAAATATACAAACTAAGAAAGGTCCCTGAAAACAAAATAAACTGTGCAGACTTATGTATCAAAGGAAATTGAATAAGTCCTTTAAGATATTGAAACAGAGAAAACTTCAGGCCTGGATGGCGCCACTGGCAAATTCTACAAAAAGTTTAAGGTGGAAATCATATTAATTTATAAATATGAAAACTTCCTCAGGAAAAAAGTAGAGGAAGGATCACTTAACTAACTAATTTTAGGAGGCTAGCATTGACCCGATATCCAAATCATACCAAAATATTATAAGAAAACTATACAGAATTTATCATCATAAAAATAGTACTAAAGCCCACAACAAAATATTATCAAATTGAATACTGTGTATGAAGCCTACCGTTTAATAGGGAAAGAGTAGATGCTGTTTTTAAATCTGGGAACATGTCAGGAATGTTTGTGTCTCACTGTGGGGTCCCAGCCAGCACGACGTGGCCGGAAAATGTATGACACACTGATAACATGTTTGTACACGCTACATGGAGCTCTTGTCAACGAGACAAATTAAAAACTTCACAAAGCTCATTGTTATTACAGGGATTCAGCCATTTTTCTTAAAGCATCCTCGGGTCATGTCAAATCTGGTTAGTTGCCACAGTTAGCTGAAAACTGTCGCCAGTTTTTATGCAGTACCAATTTAAAAAGATCTCTACTCCCCCATTCCAGAAGTTCTTAGGCTCAATTAATTTTTGAATAATTTGAAAAAAAATCAGAGGATTCAGTTCAGTTTTTAAAAATGGTGCTATAACATTTGGATATGTATATGCATGAAAACGAGTCTCCAAATAAGTCACACACCACGTACGGTTATTCATCCAACTTACAAATTCACTCAGTGTTACATACTTTTGGTAGTTTTGATGATGGCAAGCTGAATGGGAAACTTAATGTTCTGATGATGGCAAACTTAACCTACTAAAACGCGAGGCCTGAGAACATTCTTTTTTGTTAACTTGTCCCTGACGTTTGTCAAAAGTCTGACTTTCAGATGAAAGAACTGCCAAAAGCAGTCACTGTAACTATTGACATGTGTTGCGTGCCTTCCACTGGTACAGCATCGTGATACGTGCTTTACGTTCATTAATTCATTCGGAACTAAGATATTCTAATTCTACAGACGCCATCAGCTCCCTGACTTTATGAAGTTTAGAAAGTTTATGTAAGTAGCCACAGTCACACTGATCATCAGTTGCTTTAGCTTAAAATGCTCTTTAAAATGGTGTCTACTTCCTCACTCTGTTGACATTAAAACATATACTCTCAAATTTCACAGATCTAGACAGCGTTGCTAATTCTGTTGCTTTGCTGAGTGCCGTTTGGTCAAGCACGTGTGCATTAACTATAAGTAATCTGTATCTATAAATCTATGCCAATAAATAATCTATATCTATGAAGTGCATTTCCAGAAGCATTTCCTGGCCTTATAATGACACTCTGTTTTTCTGCAAAACAAAGTGAGATCACTTTTTATCGAGAGGACAGTGCTACAACTTCATTATGTTACTGGAGGAACGTACTTATGACATTAGGGGACTTTATCCTTCCCTTATAGAGCACAAGCTTCTGGCAAATTTTACGATAAAATTAAATATTAAATATCACTCCAAAATCCCTAAGAAGGACAGATGAGGATGCTGCCCGACCGTGTTGTGGCTGCTGCCTTTGAATACAATCTGCTGACTGAAGTCATTGCCTTGGAAGTAGAGGGCACGGGGCTCTGGGGAAGGGACACCGGACTGTCCCGTGGGCTTGGTTAGTGCTTAGTCAATGGCGCCAACCTGCTCGTGCGCTACATTTCATGGGAGAAGATACATGTCCACATTCATTGACTAACTCGATGCCATTTTTGTTTTTCGGGATCTTACAGTGAAGATGTTTTCGAAATGTCCATTTTCTTTAAATCACGATTTTTGTCTTTTAAACTCTCTCCGGTCTATTATTGTCATCATGAGACCAAGGGATCGATAGGTGACATCTCATGAGAGATCCTACCTTGCTGGCGTCATCCACGGATCCTTAAATTGGTAGCGAGTTGGCTCCATCTTCACGGAGGGGTCAGTTTTAAGGTCGTTCGTCTTTTTTAACATGAAGATCAAATGGAAGAGTCCCTTATTTAAGTGAGCAACCAGAACAGATAAGGACACTTAATTATGGGTATAATTTGTGTCTCTTTCATAGTTACATTTCCTTTCATACGTTCGCAGCCTGTTTCAATTCCCTGGAGCTTTTCTTTCATTTTCAAATCCCTTAATGCAGGACACTTTATAACACATTTTATTCTTACGTTATATAGGGTACCTTATATCCCCCAATTTATCATTTGATTTGCTGAAACAAATTGATTTTACACTTATGGCCCATTCCTTTGAATGTTTTGATAATCCTGTTCTGATTAGCTCTTTTACCTAATTTTGATAAGCATATAAAAATTTTAAAAGTTTTAGTTCAGCTTATTTACACGTCAAGCTAGGACAAACCTCCCCTGTCTAGCTTATATGTGTCTGATAGGGATAATGTAAGGTGCTAGAGAAAGAATATTAATTTATAAACGTGAACTGGTTTTAATAAATTAACCAAGAGTTCAATTTGGGTGATGTAAATTAAGGCTCGCTACTAGACTTAATTCGCCATATTCTTAATTACAAATAAAAAACAGAGTCTCTTATAAACACTGAATTGTACTCTGCCAAATTTCCTTTAAGAAAAATGGCTAAAAGAATAAGGAAAACAAAAGAGTATTCTCTATGAGGATTGCGATTTGCCAAACCGGTGAATATGTTATTTTCCTCTGGAAATTTAAGGAAGCAAGATGGACAAGGCGTCCTACATTTTAATTCATTCAGACTATCTGCTTTCATCTCATTACAGCACAGGTGTTTTTTTATCCAGTCCCGCATTTATTTTATATTATTTTGCAAGCTCTGGGGGAAAACAAATGCCCTGCTTTAGGAGGCTGGCGAAAGCTAACGTACCATGGGAATAAAGATAGGAAGTGAGGGGTAGGAAAGGGAACAGTTTTCATAGGGCCGGAGAAATAGAGAGAGTCGGTTATAAATCGCGTGACAAAATCATTTTCTGAGATGTTTAAAATAGAACCGCAAACAGAGGAAATGTCGCAACGAGGGAAAAAAGGCTCTCAATTAATATAAATATATATTTTGTGCTGCTCGAGAAATTTCGTACATACGTATGTGCATTCGTTTTACAGACATAGAGCTGATCTTATTCATTTATTCATTCCTTTGAGGTACACGGACATTAGTGATTTTCTCAAATGACTTCTCTGTGACGTTGCTCATCGGTAGTTACTTAAGTGAACTTTCTCACTGTGTTACTTTGGCTTAGCTGATTATTTCATCAAGTATAAAACAATAAAAATATCACAAACTAAGTAAGTAAGCTTTCAATGATCGTAAAATTAATTGTGTGCAGTGTATAAAATACGATTAGTATAAAACCACCCAGTGTACGGATTTCAGTGCTGGATCTGAGGACAACTGGATCTGAGGACGAGGCCACTACCCTAACACTTTCCCCCACTCACACCCTCTGCTTCAAGCCACATCTCTCACTTTTGCTAAAATTACTGCCATAAAAACTAAATTGCCATTAAAAATAAACTACTTACAATCATTCTTAAAGGTTGACTGCAGGGTTCCTACTTCTCCTAATACTTTATTTCGGTGTTATATACTATTATCTTCCATAACTTCCAGCATCATCATGTTTCTCTGGATTGTTATATAGATTGCAGTCTCTGCATCCCCATCTGCGTTCTCATCCACTTTGTATAATTTAGGCAAAGTGGTTCTCAAACACCAATATGATTGATTTTTCCGCTGCTTAAAACTCTGCTTGCTCTCGCAGTAATGCTCGTGATGACGATATGGCCTGTGACGCCTGTGGTATCTGTCACCCTTTGATCTCTCCAGTTTTTGATCCATCTACGCTTATCTCCCGCATATTACTACATACGAGGCATTTTTAACGTTTCTTTTTCGAAGAGGTCTCATCTCTGGATTAGTTTTGTTTCTCCCGCCGAGAATGCTCTCATCCTATTCTACACAAGATTCCCGGACACCTGCTTTCCAAGGTCAAATCCTAAGTTTGAAAACTCTTCTTCCAGACGACCGAGACGGTCTTGTTCTGAGCGCCCTCTGCCACGCCTGTCTTGTGTGAGATCGCTGAACCGCAACTGCCTCCTTCTCTTCCTTTCTACTCATTTCTTACACTGCCCCATTCTCAAGGCAGCGGTCACGTGGTGTGTGGGTGGGAAATTGAGAAGTCAGGCAGTAGAGTGAATGATGCTCGGGTACCAGGCTCCTCTTTCTGACTCCAGCAGACTGCCGCTCTCGGTCCTCCCTGCATTCGAATGCTGGACTCGCTGCTACTCTAGGTCCTGGAGCTATAACTCACTTACTTTCTAAACCAAATATGGTAGATGCTGAGCTAATGTTTGTCGAATAAATTACAAAGGAGTTAATAACGATAAACCTTGTTTGGACACTTATGATGTAAAGTTAGTGCAATGAATAATGAGCTATATATAACCTCGTGTTTTCTGACAAGGCTAGGGAGTGCTCTGGGTAATTAACGTTGGTAATATCATGACCCATCAAAATGAACATAAACGGCAAAAGCTATTAAAATAGTGCATTCTACATCCTGGAAATCAGGTTTGATATACTCTAATCAAGTGTTTCAGAGACATGAAATTATTCCATGGGACCCTTCGATAGCTATTGACTAAATTGCAACCATAGGTGTGAAAACTGAAGATATATCTGCTAAATAAAACGGAAGATAATTTTTCTCCGAAAAATATTTTCTACGAATTTAAGTGTCTCTCAGAATAAGCAAGCCTGAATCATGACATGGACTAGTGATCCCACGATCCCTCCACTGAAAGAGCGTTTGACGATGCGATGAGCTAAAAAATAAAACTGTGAGGCTGCTGCACAATTTTTATTTGCAGTTTTAGATTTTTTTCTGAATTCTGGCAGGAAACTTCAAAAAATAATACTCGACGAAGTGATTGAAATGAATCAACACACTGTATTAATGTCTTATGCGTGAAGTGTGAAAACCAGCCAAGATTTACTCATCAGATTAGAAATGTCATTTTTCTTCCCCTTCAAACTAGTTCCTTGAAGTCTATGTTCAAAGCATTGTCTTTATAATCATTGACTGGAAAATCCAGAATATATATTATTTTTAACACAAGAGGTTTTTTTTTTTAATATCCAAAAGAATTTCTATTGTTAGAAAGAAACATCATGATGAGTTCACACAATAACAGCCTGGAATCTTGTCATACATTTTGCAATAAAACTGCTCAGAAAAACAAAAAGAACATATGTTATTGCCCATACTGTAGGCCCAACCATAAGACGGAGACTATTATGAGTTTTGAATTACCGGTGAGTAGAAAAATGAAGCTAAATTCAGCAGCGCCAACTCCAGCAAAATTTCAGAAGGCTGACATTCTAGATGGTAGTATTGGCAGAGTGGCACTCTTTGGAAAAGTGGGACAACTTGCAAGAGGAAGAAGAGCATTGGAGACCACGTAGGAAAGAGAAAGAAGGGGAAAACAGAGAAGAAAAGTAGAATGTCTGTCACGCACGTCATAGCCAAACAGGAATATTGTTGGTTACACCAACAGAGAGAAGGTATCAACTGAGAGCTCGTGCTGAACGATCTCAAACTCTCATGCCTGCCTGCATACAACCATGATCGAAGGTCCTAGAAAATAGATTTCAAAATGAAATCAAATAGGAACTATGCAAAGATTGTATGTGGGAAAAAGAGAAAAAATTCTGAAAAGCTTTAGATGGTAAGTTTTTTCTGTAATCAAACATGAAGTAGATAAAATTGTTATATAACGCCCTAACATGATTAAATATCGTGTAAAAAGCATTTACAGATACTAAAGTGATTCTCTCAAATTAGATTAAAAATGCAAAGACTCGAAGCAAAGGTGGACAAAATTTGACCCCCCCTCCCCCGCCCACAAAAGGCAATGTTTACATGGGAGAAACTGGCAGACACTTCTTTAACCAAACTGCCATGGCTAACATCACCAGCCAGGAGTCATGTAAATATTATGTACCGCTTGATATAATATGATGAAGAGGGCACTTCAGCTCTCTGGTATTTTTCTGAAAAATCTATAACACCACTCTATCATGAGAACATATCAGGCAAAGCCAAGTCGAGAGACGTTTTATAAAATACCTAACTAATATGCTTCAAAAATGTTAAGGTTGATGAGAATGTAACATGGTACACCTCTATGAAAAACAGCATGGAGGGTCCTTGAAAACGTAAAAAAGAATACTGCCATATGATCTAGTAACCCCAGTTCTGGGTATTTATCCAAAATAGCTGAAATCAGGATCTCAAAGAGACACTTTTCCTCTGACATTTACTGCAGCGTTATTCACCATGACCAAGATATGGAAACAACCCAAATGTCCATCGACAGATGAATGGATAAACTTCATAATAGAGCCATAGAATGAAATACTTATAGACAATAAAAAATAAATACACTATTGATACATTCAACAATATGGCTAGAGCTCCCCAAATAATTGTAAGTTTAAAAATCCAGACCACAAGAAGCACATACTGTATGTTTCTATTTACGTCACTATCTCAGAACATTCAGACTAATCTGAAACGAGCAAGCCAGTGTTTGTCTGAGCGCGAGAGAAAAAAGACATGAAGAGAGAATTCCAAAAGTCACCGGAAAACTTCTGTAGGCGATACGTATGTTAATTTATAACACGTTTATCTACGTGACTACAAATTTATAAATTTATGTGGGTATGATTGTCTGTCAGTTAAAACTCAAGAGAGCTGGTGAAAAGTTTACTAAGAGGTGAGATAGACCCCTGGAGTCACTCAGAAAAAATATATGGGCTTTTGTGATTTCTTTGCCTACTTAAAAACAGGGAGACCCTTTGGGGAATTCAGGATGATTGTAGTTAATTCATACACATGTGGAATGTGAACAAGTTTAAAATAAAATTCATCGATCTTGAAATGCCATTGTTTATACCACATTTTTCCAATAACACTAGGGAAAAAAATGTGAGTCAGAATATCAGGGTGTTATTTCTAAAGCCAACGAACTATCGGTAGAACCTGAAGGGGAATCTCTGAGCAATTTTACACCTCGCTTTTCTGTGATTATTTAATTCTTCTAACTGAAAGTGCAGAATGAAGATACAGAGTATGAGTGATAAACTTGAAGTAAATGCCATGTTATTGTTGCAATACTCAAAAGACACAGAATGAACGAAGTACATATTTAAGACCTAATTAATTATTGATCATTGGGATTGACCTAAGTATTAGTTTTTATTCAATATACCCACCAGGTTATTGATCAAACCCTGTAGGTATTTAGTTTAATAATGTGAAGTCGTTCACATGTAAATGAATTCGTTTAATTACATGTTGAAAATGACAGTTTTAAAATAAATTAAAATCGAATCTAAGTAAATGACTAATGAACCATAAAATCATACTTTTCGTCTGAAAGAAATAAGTGCATGTTTTCTTTGAAAAAAGTTAGGGGATGATTTCACGCGTCTTGCAGAAAGAAGAGCAAACCCATTTCCCAAACATGGTTTAACTTCAGCCTTCTTGCTTTTGATGGCGTTGGTCCTTGTTTCCAACCTTTTTGGTTGCTGTAGCAACATTCAGCAGCTGCCTACCAACAGAGCCCCTATCCATAGAAAGTTTCATACTTGCGAGATAATGCTGCTGTAAATGGATCTCTGACCTTTATCTCAAGCAAAATGGATTCAGTTAAATATTAATAGGTATAGTACTTAATATTCTTCTGATTAATTGAGTTGGAGGCTATTAGATTCTAGATATTCATTTGAATATTAATTCACATAATTTAAGTATTTATGTCTTCTTATTTGAATATATTAGTATGCTAGATTCCTTGAGATTGTTGCATGAATTCTAAATTAAATTTCAAATGACTTAAAAATTAGATCTAAAGAGCTGCCGTGACCATTAGAATTTTATTTTACTGACATATAAATGAATTATGATTTGCAATATTGTGTGTTTGTGGTAGAGTGAGCAATTTTTGAGAACACACATACAAAGCATAATTCAGGCATTACGAAAATATATCCTACACAATTTCTGGGAGATCGCATGGTGATACGGCTTATAGTTCTTATTGCCACGTTCTTGTTTAAAACTTTCTAACTGATAAAAATAAAGCTATAGATACAGATAAAAGAAACGTATGTGTTATCTATGTGTATTTATATGTTAAATATACAGAGCATTTAGAAAGTATTAAACCAATATATGCATATATACACTTAGAAAAAATGTACTTACGGTTTCTCTCATAAAGAAATTAAACGCGGTAGAAATAGTTATGATTTTGTGTCTTATTTAGACTGCATTTGAAATTCAACCTATCCCACATTACACATATATTTTAACAAGGTCTTCGAAGTATACATAATATGGTTTTACTGGTGCAGGTGGCATCGATACAGCTTCCGCCGTGGAATCAGACAGCAACTTGAAAACCTCGAGGGTGCGCGTGTACTTACAGAAGCAGATCAGGTCCTGCTCTCCCGCATTTTCTCTCAGTCTTTTGAGAGTATTGACAGATGTAGCTTTTACTTTAAGTCCCCTGAGCTCGTAACAGGCGCAGTACTTGTATCTGAATGACACGACACCTCGCACGATCAGTTCCGAAGTGGAGACTGCCGTCTACACCGGCTGGCCTGGTCCTGTGTCTCTTCCTCACGCACCGTGACAGAGCAGGCCCATCACCGTGACCGGGAGGGACCACGGCTCGGGAACGGAATCGTGTGTCAGGGAACCGTTTGTCAGGACCGCCGCTGTTTTTCTACTCATCCATCCGACTGGTCTAGACATTCCTGTCCCATTAGGAGAGAGTGGGGATGGGAAGTGGCGAATCGTGCCGAGGAGACCAGTCGCAAGGCAAACGTCCGTTAGGTGCTAATGGCTTGAAAGGCATCACGGCAACTATTCCAACAGGAGATGTGATTCTCACAAATTAGATGAACCCTAATCTATCTCCTCTTGTCTGCACACTATGTCAGCTTAAAGAGACCTCTTTATGGCTATATTTCTTTAAGAAACTATAATTAAATTAGTATGAGATAATCATACAATTAACTTGGTATGAGGCAACATCTTTACAAGTACAGATAGATATGAGATAGATGATAGATACATAGATAGATAATGAGTGTCGAGATAATAATAAATGATAATAATAATAAACAATAATAATAATAAATTATAATTAAGAGAAATTACAGGGATTATATTGAGTAGAGGAGAAAATCTAATATCAGATGCTTCTTATGTGATATTGATCAATACATTTAAAATTTCCAAATGTCTGTTTTCTCAAATATAATGTGGGTAAATACTGACATGGCATTTTATAGATTGACATATAATACATGCTTTCGGAAGCATTTAAGAATATGGGACATGGGACAATTACTATTTAATAAGTGCTTTTTGATAATGATAACCTTGAAAAAGATGATGCTCTGGGTCCCAGAATGTGGCTTTCATGGCGTATGGATAGAGGAAGAAGGGGTCTACACGGCATGATTATCTTTTATGTTTTTTAAGTGGATAGAACTTTTAAAAATTAAAATTTACATTAAAATCTTATTTAGCTCAAATAAGACTTTTGTTCATCCCCAATAAATGCAAACACTATCTCAGAATAAAGATCTATTCCTTATTAGTCACTAATATTAATTCGTACGTGTCTAGTACATACAAGTTCTCGCCCCTGTAGATGTACATGTGTTTGTGGGTGTGACTATGGATGACTCTCCCAGTCTGCAAACGTCACACGCGTCAGGAGTTTTGGTTTGTCCGTTTTATTCCGCATGTAATTACCAAGCCAAATAATTTGGTATATATTAGCAAATCAATAATTGTTAATAAATAAATTGTTTATAAGAAATGAGTAATAAATCTTAAACTAAAGAGAAATAATAAACTAAAGAGAAATAAACTAAAGAGAAATAAACTAAAGAGAAATTTTAAATAAAAATAGAATATAGGAACTTAACAATGAGGCATGATTTAAAATTTTTTTTTGAATTCTCTTTGAAAAAATTGAGTTTTATAAGATAATAGGACATTTCTCTAATAAAAAAAGAGGAAAGTTTGAGAATAAAAAATAATTCAAAATCAACAGAATTTCTGTGTTCAGTTTTACATAAAAATGAATTTACATTTTAAAATCGTATTTATATTACAGTGTTCTTAACATTGTATCAATTAACTAAAGTCATGTTACTTAATAAGCAAAATTTAGGCTAATAATATTAATAAATAGGAATAAGTTAAATCTCTAGCTGATTTAAATATTTATCAGTGTTATTATTTACCGAACTATATTTCACTAGCCGTAGTGGAAATAAATTGGATATATTCAGTGTTACATGTGAGTGCTCTAATCGCCACTAAATCATTTTCCCCAGGTGTCGCTCCCAAGGCAATGATTAACGACACGCTAATAAAACTCACTTCGCCGGTCAGAAACGAAAATGTCATTTCTATGGGTAAGAATAATTTTCTGCTAAATAGAGCTTTCTATCAGTAATGAGATGCTCATTGAAGTATTTTAGGCATTTTTAAAAGCTACCGAAAGCAAAAACAGCACATGTTGGAATTATGTAGATGACAGAGCGATCTGAGTTTAGTTTAGTTTTTGTTTTTGCTCAAGTCAGGGGAAATAACTATTATCAATCACCAGCTATAATCAGATTTATACATTGCCAAAGGGAAGCCGAGCAGTCACACTGGTGACATGCTATCTCTCAAGAGATTATTTTCCTCTTTAGGGCTTAATTCTTATTTCTATTTTTTAAAAAAAATTTTCCTTAAGAAATGTGCCTTTATATAAACCAAAATTACCCCTTTTTCACTAAACATTTTTTGGTGTAATGGACCGAAATTGATTTTATTCACATTAGTGACACTTGCTTTAATTGAAATAATTTGTCTTAGCTTTCATTTAATTTTTAAAGCAGAAAAATTCTATAGTATATCCAATTTCCAAATGATATGATCTACTTAGGAAAAAAACTGATATCCATGTTATTTATCACACAGAAAGTCTGGATATCTTGTAACTTGTTAGAAAATTTTCTACGCCTTAAAAATCAAGATTGGATACTGATGTTTAATCACCTTTATCTTATTGCTGATTGAATAAAATACTTTATTTTAGGTGCCTACAGTTTGCATATTTTCTCTCTCTTTTTTTTTTTTACATGTGGGCAACCGTGCAATAAATGCAACATTGACTCATCCCAGGTTTAATGTTACGCTTAGTAATTATTTTGAAAATATTAGCTTTGATTTTACTGTGGCCCATACAAACACTCTCTCTAGTGTGTAAGACTAATTAGGTAAGCCTAATTAGCTGAAATAAACTGCATTGTCAATGATTGGTTTCATTAAATTTGCCTTAAAATATAACCGATGTAGTTTAAACACACAGCTACCCACCCCTGACAGACACAGTTGCCTTTTCAATAATCCACATGGGAAACTAAGCCGGTCATCTGAGTTATTTTTAAAATGTGGGAGTTTGTTTCAATAACTACTGGAACTGACAATACTAGATTGAAAAAATACGATTGTTGACCAAACTGTTTTAACCTCTGGAAGAAAACAGTCTTACCCATTTGGAAGAAGGTAAGAATCATTTCGACTTCCTCACTGTGGATTTTCTGTTCAAAAATACAGGATCTGAAACCACCCCAATCCAGATCACAATCCTTTTATTGGCCAGGTGCTGGATCTTATTACTGAAAAACTAATGCGAACCACTTCGGCTTCCCACTGGCAACATTCATTTAGAAACAAACACAGAAAATTTAGGTTTTAGTAGCGGCATAAATTATTTTGGAAGTTATCTTAATATAGACATAGTGGATGGTGAAAGAAGCAATTTAAAAATAATAATGATACCTGAAATTTTTCTAATTCTAGAGAATTTAGATGAGAAAAGTATGACATATGATAATTAAACACGTAGAAGCATCCAATAGAACTAAAAAATACCAAGGATAAATAATTTTTAAAACCATCACAGCAAAAGTCATCGTGAAGTAAGGATGTATAATAGGTATCTCATCCAAACAAATGAGTGTGAACGCCGTGGAAAGGTAAACTCGAATTAGTAATAGAAACGACTAAAAAATTAGGAAACGTCATTCACAATGAAGACACTAAAATCTATCACCACACATAGTAACACATTTTCTTTCTTATGATGAGAACTTTTCAGATCTACTCTCTTAGAAACTTTCAAATATACACTACGACATTATTAACGGTAGTCACCATGCTGTGCATGACCTCCCCAGGGCTTTTTAAATCTTATACCTGAGAGTTTGTTCCTTTTGACCAAAGTCACCCATTTCCCCAACCTCCACCTCTGGTAACGATCGATGTGTTCTATCCATGAGTTCTTTTTCTTTCCCTTTTTTTTCTTTTTTTTTTAGATTCTGTATATAAGTGAGCTCATACAGTATTTGTCTTTTTCTCTCTGACCTATCTCACTTGGCATAATGCCCTCAAGTTCCATCCATGTTGTCACAAATGGCAGGATTTCTTTCTTTTTGTATGGCTGAATAATATGTACATTTGTTCACTTGTCCATGGACACAGACTGTTTCCAAGTCCTGGTTACTGTAAATCACGCTGCCGTGAACAGGGGGTGCAGACAGGTGCCGATATGGCTCCTGGCCTCTGGGACTCAGCCTCCTTCTGTTCAGCTTGCGTTCTGTCATTCCAGCATCGTGACCGTCCCTGCTTTGACTGCCTTGGCAAATGACAACTCAGTCATATCCTTCCTTCTTCTCTAGAATCCCCAGCCTCTTAGCTCCTGCAAATTGCTTGTCTTATTGGTCTCTCCATCCTGAGCTGTACATTGCCAAAGTCCCTTCATAGATTCTCCTTCTCTCTTAGATCTGAACATTTTAAGTCCTAGCTGCCTGGACAGCTCTCTCAGGCTTTCAAATCAATGTCTGAATTTTCGAATTGGTTTATCTGGGATAAACAAGACCACCGTGGCTAAACCTCACAGCAACGACTTGAGGAGCTGGAAACAGCTGTGGTCCAGGCGAGGATGGATGCTAGAGGCCGGACCTCTTTCTGTCCTGAAACTAGGATCCTAAAAAAGGCAGATTCTCCACCTGAGAGTGATCTAGAAGAAGACGTAAATCCTGCCAGTAACAAAAAGAGGTAAAAAGTTAACGTGACTGTGGATTCCGGTACCAGATTCCAGAACCTGAGAGGACATGAGCGAATCTCTGCCCTCGCGACGGGCCAGGGTCAAAGGAACAGATCACTGAGAAGTTAACCGAACGTTGTCTAAGTTTAGAATTTTTTTTCACGGTTCAATGCCAACTCTTTAGGTAACATACTAATTCAGTGAGACCAGATTTCCATATTCATCATTCGATAATAAATATTATGTATTCTATGAGGCTCAAACAAAATTCACTTAATTGTCACAGGTAAAAGCAGAAAATTTATCTAATGGTCACAGTTAAGATTGTTAGATTTAACTCACGTTACACGCCGAATAAATTTTCATACCATTACTCGGAGCCTATTTATATTTAAAAATAAATGCAAAATCATTAGTTGAGTTTCCCAGTCTGAAAGGCTTAGGGGGTGGACCTAAAGGGAAAGAGGGCGGCGTCCAGAGTTAAGGAGGGGCTGACGCATCCGACAGCACGAATGAGACTGGAGAATGTCGGTTGCCATTGAACTCGTGGGTCAATACGCCATTCACCTGTTCAGTTACTATGCGGGATGGCACGGCCATAGCTCAACAAGAAATAAGTGCGTCGGTTTCTTACATGTAAACATGACGAAGGTTAAATATCACGCAGTAAGAATTTTCTTTTTAGGGCTCACGGTGAAACAAGAATATGGGCTTAAAATTGTTCTCAACTTCAACGATGTGAAATACGTTTTAAAAATCCAGATGCCCTCTCTGATGATCCGCCGGAAATGTTTCTTCAGTCATTGTCGGGAGGTCCCCATCCCTACCCAGGGGTTGTGCTAAGCTCGAAGGGGCTCACGGGACCAGGATGTCGGCAGGAAGGAGGAGGCTGCATGAGCCTCCGGGTGACCGTCGTCCATCTCTACAGCTTACTGAGGTTCCTCCTCGTGTCTGGGGTGCACAAATGTGGTGACATGGCCTGAGGTCCCCCTCCATGCACGCACTCCCCCGTCATCTCTGTGATAGAAGCTCGCTGGCAAGTCTTCTTCGTTCCTCCTGTGTTGTCTACGCTGGAAATCTTTTGTTTAGTTGAACGTCTTTATCAGTTATCTTCAGGATAACTTGCGGCAGCCTCTCCATCAGCACTCGCTGCTCGCCCGGCAGGTGTGTCATGCAGGCGGCTTCCTTAAACCTCACGGCCCAGCCTCTGCCGGCTCCCGGCTTCTCTCCCGCAGCCTCCTCGCCTCTCCGCCTTCGCAGAGCAGGGCTGGGGAGAGTCGGGGCCTCGCTCCGGGTTAGGCTTTGGCTGAGGGAGTGTCGGGCTGGTCTGACCTGCTACCCAGACCACTAAAACGTCCTCCATGTCGGCTGCAAGGCCTTTTTGCTTTCTTGTCACTTGTATGTACGCTGGAGTGGTGCTTTCGATCTCCTTCCAGAACCTCCCCGCTGCATCCTCAGCTCGGCTCACCGTTTGGCGCGAGAGGCGCAGCTTCCAGCCTGCTCGGCTGTCCACGTGCCTTCCTCTCACTCGAGCATCCCCAGCTCTGATTCACAGCGAGACGTGAGATCCCTCCTTTCCCGTGAACACGTAGAGCCCACCGTGGTGTTCGTAACTGGCCTGAATGTGACATCTTTGTGTCTCAGGCGACGGGGAGGCCCGAGGAGGGGGGAAGGCAGGGGACGGGCCGGCGCGGAGCGGTCCCCACACGCATTTATCTGCTAGGTTTGCCAGCTCACGTGGGTGCAGTTCATAGCGTCCCAAAACTATCAGGAAAGCAACACCAAGGCCACCAATCACAGGAGAAGTTTGAACTGTTGTGAGCAGCACCAAACAGGACTCAGAGAGCCCAGTGAGGACACGTTGGGAAAAATGGTTCTGACAGAATTGCCAGACACAGGGTCGTCACACACCTTCGACGTGTAAAAATACATCATCTGCAAAGCACCCTAATGTGAAGCACGATAAACGAGGTGCTCGTCTCTGTTAAGTGGAATTGCCCGTGTAGGAAACGCGGTGGGCCACCCAGGAAGCCGGTGGCCTGGGCGCACCGGGGCCCCTTGGCCGTGAAGACCCCGTGACAAGACCCACCACAGTGTTACGACCTGCTCGGAACCCACCTGCGTGCAAACCTGGATGGATGTCACATGGAAGTAGATTTTAAAATTCCAAAATAAATCGCATCTTAATTTTCTTCTCTACTAATTTTAGCCAAATAATTTTTCTAAACGGGTGGGCAGATTTTGGTGATAAAATTACTCTGCTGACTTTTTTCTTTATTCTTCTTTGCCAAGCATCTTTGCCCATGCTTTCACTTTAATCATGTTTGCGTTTAATTGTATGTGATTATCTTGTAAAGAATGTCTAATTAGTTGAGTTTTGCTTTGCGACAGATCTAAAATTTATTTTGATTAACACATTATTTTACTACTAACAATTTCTATGAATTATAATGGCTTAAACATGTGAATAAATAATTTTAAAGAAAGGAGTAATACTTAGTCCTCTATACAATGTACTGGCATTTTATACTTGTTCATTTTGTAACCTATGGTTTGATTCCTAATAGGGAATCAAATATCTAGAATCGAATCTAAGATCTAGAAAATCATACTAGACCTTCGGTAAATAAATAAGCCCCACAAACCGGGAGGGAGTTTACTCCCCGTCCCCACTGCCTGATTTTCTCCTCTGGGGGTCCCTCAGCCACCCCAACCTGAACGCAGCACATGTCAAAAATGGGGGTGAGCCTGCACCTGAGCTTCGGCTCCGGGCTGAGCCCTGTAGGTCTGACTCAGGCAGCCGGGCAAGAAACTGACTCTGGGAGAGAACCCACAAATCCGCTTTTTCCCCCTCTACTATTTATTTTCAGGAGTCCTAATAACGGGGTGCTGGCAGCAGGGTCAACCTGAGTCCTCAGAGGTCCCACGGGGGTTCAAACTGCATCTCCTACTATTTCTGAAGGGTGCGTTTCTATTCTATGAATGTGGGAATTAGGACACGGACGATCCCAGCGGGTCAAGGCCAGAGAAGGGGCTATCGAGGGACTGGGATCCTCGATCGATGTCTTCCGAATCTATAGTTTTATCTTTTCTCATTTTTTTTTTTTAAATTCCATAAGGCTGATTAATTGCAGATTTTACTGTATTTTATTTTTATTATTTTCAGGTTGAGGAGTGATGAACACATCCCTTTTACCTCTTCATTAAAAGAAAAAGAAAGTTCGTCCCATAAGAAGTGTCTTGGGGGGGAATTGGAACAAAGGTTAAGCCCCTCCCCCACGCCACACCTTTATTTAGTCGGGGTAGTGGCTGTCTGGCCCAGACACATACAGGGTCGTGAGAAACGAGACCAGGACTTTCGGAATAAATATTCCCGATGGCACAGATACATCAAATCTATTTGTATGAAATGAGCATTTTGGAATTTCTTTCAATGATTATCGTAGTCACGGATTGTTTATTTCATATATATTTGAATAAGTAGAAATATTTGCAAATTAAGTTATATCTACAGAAGAACTACATTAAACACATTATCCCTTGTGCGATGCCGTTGTCTTTTGACCGATATCTTTCAAAAAGTTGATTGTGATTCTTCAGTTTTTGTAAGCATGTATGATATCTAAAAGCATGTGAATAAAACTGAGATATCTAGCTTCTTATTCCCAAGTCTCTATTATTGCTATCCCATCGGCCCTAAACATTGCTCTGCTGCTTATACTTAAATAAAACAGGTATACAATTTATTTCACACATTGACTTTGTTAAAAATATAATTTCGTGAATTGTTTTCAAGTATTCTTGCACTATCAATAATAATCTCCTTCGAATCCTGTTCTAGATCTCAATTATCAGAATCATTTGTTTTAGTATCTGTAAGTTACACATGACTAATCATATTCAACGTCGATGTTTGAGGTGTTATTACGGTGTAATGATAAAATTTATTGTATTTTCCTGATATACTCCATACTACACAGTCTAGTTGACAGAAATTACATTACTGATGCTTTTAAAAAATCTATCTCAACTCATTTCTGATAAGATTGAAAATTTATTCTTGGTTCTGAACATTAGTTTAATATACTTTCCGTGTCTATGATTTTTCTTAGAAGGAAATAAAATCATTCTTTCTACTCTTTTATAAAAGGTTTGAGGTCACACTTGCCTCTATTCATCCACGGAAGAACTATGAACATTCTACAGAACGTATTTACGAAGATTTTATTCAAAGCAGAAAGCTTAAGACATTTTAGAAAACATCCCTATGACTTGTCCAGTTCCCTTTCTAATCTCGACGCTCAGAGTTTGGATGGGACGATTTGCTAAATCATTGCCCTCCCCCTCCCCCCAGATAAAATAATTAAATTCACCGTTTACTACATTTATTTATAAATCACTACATAAACCATATGTGGTAAACCCAAAGAGAAGTGAATATGATTATCCAGTATATGTGTTAACCTAAAAAACAAAACAAAACACAGAAGAGCCAAGTGAGTTTATTGGAATTGCAATTCGGTGGCACAGTTTCGGGCAGAAACCCAGACTGTGTCTCCATTATTGGGTGAAGGCCAGAGTTTTTAACGAGAAAAGGAAAGGAAATGATTACGTGAATCGAGGAAAGAGATTTCTGCCTGCGCTGACCAGTCGAGCTGCTCTGAGTTGTTCTTGGGCTCTACCTGACCGATTCCTAATTCTGCCTTCAGAACGTGCTCTCCAGTCTCTGCGCCCAGGATGCCCACCCTCCTGTTGGTGTTATGAGCGATCGCTTTGGGAGGCAGCACCGGTTTTCTCCAGCTTTGACACTCCGAAGTGTTGACAAGGAAGCTGGTACAGCTAAGCTCCTCTGGGGTGCAGCTCCGACCCCATTTCAAAGTGGCTTCGTTTATCTTGTTTTTCGCACTAGTAATATGTCTTCTTTAAAATGTAACGCGTTTCTCTGTAAATGCGAATGACGGTGTTTGGTCTATTTGTTTTCCAGTCGCACAGACCCTTTGGCCTGTGTTTCGGGAGCATCTGAGGATGCTGCGTGGTTGTGTCGTGGGGTGGTCCACGGTGCCGGGTTCTGAGGCGTCTGGCTCTGTCCCTTTCCAGCAGTTGCTGCAGCTCCTCATGTGAAATGAATGGGAATTTCCAGTAACTTCTCAAACCAGAGACCTGACTGCATTCATGCGCTATGTGTGTGTGCGTACACACATGTGTAAGTACACTCCCACCAGAGAAACCACAATCGAATGGCAGTTAATAGTAGGTGTTCTTATAGGCGAGGAGGAATTGTATGTCTCACTTACTCCTTACGGGCGTATAAATTTGTACAAACGCTTTGGATAAGTGTTTTGCATTATTTACTAAAGCTAAGTTTATATACACACGTACATATATATATATATATATATATATGTATATATATAATTCAGCAATTTTATTCTTAGAAAAAAACTCCCTAAAATACATATATGTTAATTATATATATAGATATGTGTGTGTGTGTGTATGTATATATATATATATATATATATATATACACATATAGTTACCGAAATACATGTAACAGCATTGTTCTCAGAAGCATTTGTAAGAGCCAAAAGTTAAAAACAACCAACGTGACCATGAACTAAAATGGGTTGATTTTGTCATATTACACAATGAAATTCTGTGCAGCAGTAAGAATGAACTATAAATACACAGCAATATTAATATACCTCAGGAACCGAAGGTATGAAAGAAGCCAGCCACAAAATGTATATCTCGTATGATTCTATTCATGTAAAGTTCCCCAAATGACAAAGTAATTAGTGCTGATAAACATCAGTATTAAGGTGACCCATGGGAGATTCTGACTCTTGGGGGATTCTAGGTGGGCTTCAGTTAGTTCTATATTTCTTGGTCTTGGGGCAGATTAAATGGATATGTTGATTATGTGTACTTCTCTGTATTTTTTTTTTAAGTAAATGAATAAAAGTAACTCTGCTTCTGTGAACTCAGAGAGTGAACTTCCCAATTATATTAGGATGTTGCCTATGGGTCTGGAAAAGAAAATGAAGAATTTGATTAAAAGAGGTAAACCATCGATAAAACCTGTGAAAGTCTCTAAAGCAAATAATGAACAAATCGAACAACCTGCCATGAATTAAGTGGTGAGATGAACAATTCTCTGTTCCTGAGGTTAAAAACGGACCAATCGACCAGAAACAAGAATAACAAAAACAAACAAAAAGCATAAACAGAGGGAAAGAGAAAGGACGAAAAACTTCTGACTTGGCGTGCCATGAAAATTAAAAGGAATAAATTCAAGAAAGCAGAATAAATGCTCGTCCCCCTCCCTCAAACTTGATAATCCATATTTTTAATGTATTCAATTTAAGACCATTAAGATGTGCCAGATGTTTTATGACTGTGTCTTGCTAAGATACGATTTATAAGATACAATTGTTAGTTGAATTAAGCCTTTTTTCACAGTTTGTAATAAAATTTTGCTCTCAAATGTCTTCTCTGACTTGTGAAATATCTTAACATCACTTACAAATCAGACTACATTGTCTCCAGAAGACAATAGGTAGAATTTTCCCCCAAACACACAGTTTAACCAACCAATGTCCTAAGGTAAACTATGTGAATGTTTATCCCAAAGAGGCGAGTTACAGGAAAATATACTTTTTAAGGAAACAACAAATCTCTTCTAGCGGTTGGAAAGGAAGAGACGAGTTAATTATCCCAAAAGGAAAGCTATTTTCGCATGTTTCACAATAAATATTTAGGGTGTCGCTAAGAAAGCACTAGAACCACAGTCATAAATAATGTGTTTAAGCGGAGCGTAGACGTGACTAATGGGGGAAAGCGTTTAATTTATTTTAGAAGTCTTAATGTACACAAGCTTTCTCAATACGACTGGAGCAGTGAGACCGTCTAGCAGCTGTGCAGCTGGCTGTCCCCTCCAGGGTGGGGTGAGCTCAGCGCCCACGGCACAGCTTCTCCATGAAGCGGCTGCCTAATGGGTGCCGTTAAATGCTGAGAATGTAAATATCTCATAAACTTTGGAGAAAACCCAACTACCACAAGGAAAAGTCGTTTAAAAGAATTTTTGTGAAATTAAGTGACAAGAGAAGAATCAACAAATACATGGTAACTGGGAGGCTAAGTTTTTTATGATGAACTTCCGTCGGTGTTACAGGTGTTAACAGTCCTTCCAGAAAGAATGGCAGCAGCAGGTAGGCTGGATAACTCACAGGGCCATCCATCTAGTTGCTAATGGACAGCGATACAAGACACTCACTCGAATCTTGATTGACTCATAAAATATGTATATTTAGCATGATATTTTATTTTTTAGCACTACCAAAAAAATAAAATAAAATAAAGCATCAATGATATGACATTGGCAGTACTCAACACTGGTGTTTTGTTTTTATCACTAGATGATCGTTAGTTTCCATTTTAGCTCCATGTTTAATGTTTTATTAGTCTGATTATTGAAAACCATATCTAATGTAACATACATTATCGCTTACGACAGTGACACCAAAGTGTATTTATTAACAAAAAATAAAAAAGGTTGTGTGAAAATCAAGCTTTGTAAAATTAAAAAATATAATCCATTTTACAAAGCTACTGTATAGATGGCCTAAAACTGTATTCGGTGCTATCATTACTAAGTACCAGGTTGATTTCGGAATAGTTTGTAAAGAACTTATAATAAAATCAGAGGTTTTATAATATAATCAGAAGTTCAAACATATATCATCATCCGGTTGATTATTTTTGAATTGACTAAAAATATATTTTCAGATTCATATGTTAGGCGTCCAAGGTGACTCTGGAAATGCCACATCCAAAAATGCTTGTCGTTTACCAGTGATTCAAAATTAAGCGTCATTTTAGTCAGTACTCAGAAAACGTACTAATGTTATAGAACTCTTTGGATTCTAAGTGCTTTGAATTTCGTATTCCCCGATCGTGTTCTAAAAAGAAACTTAATTTTTTAAATGGCTGTCATAACGGAGGAGCGAAAACCTCAGAGGCCTTTTTTGCATGTCCCCGCAGCTTTCCCCCAGAGGAAATCGGAGTCTCCCTGAGCTTCAGTGGGGTGTCTGGTCTCCTCTCTTCGACTGATCATTAACGTGCAAAACACAAAAGGGAATGCACTTCAGCGTTCATCGTGTCCTCCTTCAAGCTCGAAGTTCCCCCCAAATTCTAGGAATCGGCGTGTCAGCCACGGCCCGGACATATTTAGTCAGGTGTGAACCGTTGCCTGTGAAGGATCTCTCATGAGGCAAAACATCCAAATTAAGGAGTTTACATGCCTTGATGATTGTCTTGCTGTGTGACATTAGAGTCTCTTTTCATTTGTCTAAGTATTTGTAAAAAAGGTTCTTTCCTCTCCTTTTTTGCTAAGTGCATTATTTGTGAGAGAAGTTACGATTTCAGAATCTTTTTTCTTTGAAGAATACTAAAGATACCTAATCAAAAAACTAAAAAGTTAAGTTCAGTATTCCTTTTAGTGCTATATTGCTCTAATACTGTTTCTTAGAGAAATATGTGCAATGTTATTGTTTTAAAAAGTTGATCCATGTGAACATGCCATGTGTGGATATTCCAAAACTTTTAATTTTTTAAATTGGGCAAATGATTGACAGATTCTAAAACTCTATTTACATATATAGTCACTCGACAGTACTGAGTGTCTGGTTCCATTCTAATCTAGGACCTTAGGCCAGGGAGTGAATATAGTAATGGAATAAAGGAAAATTTCAATTTTCAAAGACCTGATAGTCTGCTGGGAAGATTATCAGTAGAATGTGTTAAATGCTTTACGACTCTGTGTCAACCATTATGTGCAACTTGTGCTTCAGTCATGATGCTGAATACCTAAATTTCAAATCCTCTGTAGTATTTTTCTTTTGCATCGAGAATTTTTGAAAAGATAAATTACAGGGCATAGCAATCACGCCTACGTTTGTATTTCTCTAGGAGCAGTTAATCCAAATCCTTGTCAGTTTTGTTCCTCAGCAAACCAAAATAATGTATCTTTACTCTTTATCCCTAAGCTTTTAAGCCATTTCTGAGTAAGTGCCCCGGCCATATGTTGTCTTCTGAAATGTATATCTTTCAAACACAAAACATGATACATGGCCAATATAAAACTATTCTGTAGAGCAAGATAAAAACAAAACAACAACAACAAAAAAACTTTTGTATATATATAAACCCTTGTTTTCTAAACCTTAGGTAAGAATTCTCTTCTTGTCAGAAACCATACCGCGGAGCTCATAGTTAAACAGACAATCTTTCCTTCTTCCCTCTGGCCACCTTAAAATGCAAGAGTAAAGGGAAGAAGGATAAAATGGAAAAGGGAAGTTCACCCTTTAGACCGTCGACTCAGAGCTTCTACGGCGTGTTTGTGAAAGCCCAGTTGGGCTTTCTGGATGCCTCATTGGTACAGACCAGATTTCTTTCTTGGTGTTCCAGCCAGCTAGGAAGAGGTGACGACAATCTCCCCTAAACCGTCTATGCGAGTCTGCTGAAGCCAGAAAGCTGTCACCCGCCCAGGCGTGATTTCTACGTAACAGATTGAGCTTTTTCCATCCTGGAAATATCAACAAACATTTGATGGGCACAGCAGCATATGTCCCTTTATCAGAAGAAAAATAGCCACAACTCAGTTTTGGACTTACAGTCTTATCTGAAGAGGAAGGCTGCGAATGCAATTAGATTATAATTATTTTGAAGTTTCACGGAAATACGATTGAAAAACAAATAATATAAAAACAATGATTAAAATTATATTTATCCGTGGTCGTCTAATTTAGAGCAATGCTATAAACTGGTATAATTAGCTTTTCTGGAAGTACCTTTTCTCCAGCCATTAGAAACGTCCGACTAAAAATGGGGGGTCGGCCTAGCAACTGGGAAGAGACCCCCAATGCTGGATGCGTTTGCACTAGGCCACATTTAACACACATAGGGTGTCAGTATTTTAGAATGCTGGCAAGTCTTCATGGATAGTAGTGAACGATTTCCTTCGTACAAAATATTAGACTATTGTCAGTATTCTTAAGACGGTGTTTTTATTTTGTTTTGTTTTGTTTTTAAGGCTGTCTTTACTTTTCTGATAGAGAACTAAATTCTTAGCCCAAGAACTTTCCTCAAGTCTTTAAGATGAGCTGATGATATTGGACAGAGCTTAATTACAAGAGTGAAAACTAATGGCAACCACAGGCGAATCTGATGAACATAGGAGCTAAAATTCGGCAATTAGGCTTTGGTTTAAGATCAGTATTGAAGAGTGCATAAAATTTGTAATAATTTTCTCTCAATAATTCTAGACAAAAATCAATAGAAACTAAGTTGAGGGAAAAGGGTAATGAGAAAAAGCTGCATTATTTTAATTACCCCATAATGATAAATGGCTTTCACTGTAAATTACCATCTGTGATTTTTTTTTTCCCTTTCGCTCTATAAATTGTATTTAAAGTTGCTAAAAATAACTAGTTCCAAGGGAGAGGTTCAGGCTAAACGATTATTTGACATTACCATGTAATGTCAGAAAGACTGAGTTTGTGTTTAAGCACAACCGTATTTCTTGACATTATCTTTGGCCTTCCCAAAATCACAGACAATCGATCGGAGCCAATTGATACAGTGAGGCTGTGACCGTTCGGCCAAGTCCAAGTCCACGTTTGGTGCTTTTGCTTTCTTTTCTCTTCTTTTTTTTTTTAGGCGAGGCAACCCTTGGTTGATCTCACAGATTGCAAGGACCTTGTCAGCTTACAATCCCTTATTTTTTTTTATTTTTTACGTCCACAGCACCCGGTCTTCCTCCGTGGTCTCCCATCCAAGTACGAACCAGGCCCGACCCTGCTTAGCTTCCGAGATCAGACGGGATCGGGCACGTTCAGGGCGACATGGCGGTAGACTGCTTTTGCTTTCTTAATCATTTTCCCCCAAATAATCAATTCCCAATTCTGCTTTTATCTTTCTATTATTCTCTGTAAAGTATCAACAAAGAAATACTCCTCAAATCTTATAATCTGTAGTTCCAATAAATAAACTACTTCAGCAAGTTTCACAGTAAAAAAAGTTCATTTGTTTTGATCTGTGAAATATGTGAAAAAAAATATGATACTTATCTAAGGTCTATAAGGTATGGAATATCTTTTTTCTCTTAGAGATAATATTCGCCATCATCGTTTAGCAAAAGTTCTAAATAAGCAGGACTTTTTGGATGCATCTCCTCTCTCCCCACTACTAAAAAATGAAGGACCTAAAATGACAACAAATTCTCTGACTGGAAATCCTAATGCCGGCATGAGACAATTTGTTCCTTCATTTTTCTCCTCTCATTCTTCTTTGAGTTGCCTATTGGATTTGCTTTTAATAGTTTGACTTAATAAAAAGGAAATTTGGTAATTGTATTTATTACACATTCGCCTGATTTCTTCATAGTTTTTCAAGACCCCAAACCCTGAGAACTATTGTCCTGTGCAATTCCCCCGTTATTAAACAGCTAGATAAAGGATGAAATATGAGAAAAAAAGTAACTTGCTATTGCGAGATATGTGATACATTTTATCATATCACCACAGAATTTTACAGGCAAAACGGAGTTCTGTTTTCACATAAAGATACAATGTGTTTTTTTGGTTATCTATAATTATCTAAGTTCATAAATGAGATGATTTGGGCAATTATGGCTCATCTACTAACATAAGATATACTGCTTGTGTTAAGTAAGAAAATGGATATGTAAAATTTCGTCTAATAAGAAAATTAAACATTAATTTTTTAAAAAAGGTTGATTTTAGTCCATTTTCTCTTTGTGGGAGGCAAATATCCACTGGATAAAAGAACATCCAATAAAAGGTATGATTTCAATTTCCATCTTTGAACAAAAAAGAGCTGCCATTAAGCACTTAATTCTCTTTAGAGAATTCTGAGTATAACAAAGACTATTTTTTTCAGCATCTATCACAGCTCACCAGAGTACTTAGGTAGTTAAGTATATTTCATCGTTTTAATTTTTCTAGTTAGCTCTGATTTAACTAATTTGCAAAAAAACAAAATGATTGTTAGACATTTTGTAGGCAGAAGTATTTGCTTCATTTTCAATAGCTTCAAATGTAAAAAATGCTAATTAACTGTCCTTATTTACAGCATTTGAAGGCATGCTATGTTCGGTGCGTACAATTCTTCATTTACATATGTATGAGTGTGTGTATGTATTTAACTTCTGGGATAAATCAAATACAAATTATTCCAGAAAGTAAAGTTATACCAAAATTCCAAGCAAAATTATGATGATTTTCAGAATACGAGAACTGGACATTGTTCGGGTTTCGATTAGAACGAATAAACAAGCGGGTCTCATGAATGTTTATTGAAATTACAATACACTGAGATTATGTTTCTGAATACGGAATATGATGTATCGGACAAGCAAACGACTGATTTTGAGCTTTTCTGGATATCTCTATTCTGTTGTTCCTCAAACTATACAAACATCTTACTATAAAAGTTACTTTTTACTCATCCCCTCCCCACACTGCTTGCCATAGAGACAGGCCATGGTGGAAAATAAATTTTCTTCTAAAATCTGTGATCAAATTTTTGTGAAAGTCTCTATTTCAGCAAATGTTGGGAATCCTGATCTCTAGTGTACTGAATTTATCGACACATAAGCAACTCGTGAGATATAAAGAAGCTACACAGGTCTACAAGGAAACATGACTTTTCCTCATGACAGACCCCCATTTATTCTGCCCCCTTTTCTGCCCATGTAAGATATTTTCGTGGAGCGTGGTGATGCTCTTCCGTGCATGGGGACACAAGACTAAGAACAAAAAGCTAGCATGCCATGGACGATAAGGCAGAGAGCTGCAAAGTACCTGGGTCGTGACCGAGATTTTTGAGCTGTTGCACTAAACTTAAAACTGTCTTTGAGTTTTTGAGAGATAATCAAATGCCTAGCTTTTCATCTGTGTTTGGCTGTCATTCTGTTTCTTGCAGCCAAAAACATCTTAACTAATACACCATGAGAGTACATATTATTTTCAGGGAGAAACAAATGATTTAGCGAGATGAGAAATTTGGGTTGATGTGGGTTTTAAGCAGGAGAGTAAAAAGAGTCAACCTGCTCATTGAACATTTGGTTCTGATTGTAGAGGAAGAATTAGCAAAGGTTTGAATTCAAGAGTAAATGAAATGGAGAAGCGAGAATAAATTTCATCCATCGAAGATGTGAGAAGCAAGTTAAGAAAATAAACAAGATAGATGACAATGTGGGGACAATTTGAAAGGTGATAAATATGCCCCTAGAATAACTACCTGCTTTCTAGATAGCTTACTACCTTTCTTTAATACATAAGGAGGATGAAAGGAGAGGCAGGTTTGGGAAGATGATCACGTGACAATTTGGACAAGGAATTTAGGAAATGTTTGTACAATCTGTGAACAGATGTCTGGTAGCGGTTAGGTGTATGGGTTTAAGTGTTGGGAGAGAGGTTTCAAGCAGCAATGTAAATATGATCATCATAATCAAAGTAATAAGTCCAAGTCAGACATCATTCACTTGACAAGTACTTACTGGGTGCCTAACATAGGCCAGGAAACATTCTCATGCTTCTCATGCACTTAAAATGTAGCAGTGAGGGGAAAAAAAACAAAGATCTTTCCTTAGTTGAGCTCGTAGTTTTTGAGTGAATGCAATAAATATATAAAGAGTGCTGCCGTGGGCTGCGCGTGTGCACGCGCGCGTGTCTCTTCCTCACTAGTGTATTCCTCAATGATTTATTAAACGGTTTCCTCCGGGTCCTCCTGCAGACGTAGACAGAAGATGGGTTTCTGCTCTTACACATCTGTCTGGAAGCCTTTGTCCTCATCTGCTCTATGTCCTATAGCAAATGTGATTTTTCTTCTTTCCTTAGGGAGGGCGGTCCTCATGATAGTCATTCTAAGAGATCGTTAGCGTCGCGTTCTTGGGGCCTCACCAGAGCGTTTGATTCCGTGCACCAGGACCCTGCTCCCAGACTGACAGGTTTCCTTATGCAACTCCGTGGCGAGTCGGTCCCTTTTGGGCCGGCAGCCCAGTCTCTAGCCCATACACACCTCCTTCTCCTCTGCGCCCTGCAGCTTCTTCCCGATGGGGTCCGCTTCCATCGTGAGCAGGTCTAAGGAGTTATGGTGTCTGACCCGAGACACAGCTAAGCGGACGGAAGGTGAATGAGCATAACGGCCTGGCAGAGCAGACAGAGGCCCGCGATCATCAAGCAGGTGAGCAGGGCTGCCCAGGATGGGGGAAGCCATCCCTGCGACCCAGGACATGCTCACCTCGTGTCCCACGGTCCCATTTTATCCCCGGGAGTGACCCGACCTTGGCGCCGCAGATCTGTCTGGCTTGGGAATTACTCTCCGGAGTTCTGCTAACGTGATGGTTAGGTTCTGTACCCAGTCCTCACTCTCCTGTGCTCTTTAGTTGAAAACATTAGCGTCTGGGTACAGGTGTCAGGAAGGGTTTCTGGGTTAACTTTTAATTAATTATTAGTCATTTTCGGCTTTCAAAACATCAGTTTTCCCTAGCAACCACCATTTAACTCGATTGTCTTCAGAATTTTCATGTGTCCCCTTTTGGAAAACCCTGACGTACCCCTAACTCACTTCCATTTCCTAGTGTCCCATTCCAGTTTGCCACCGATAAGCGAGTTGGCCATCGTAACACTACCTTATTCAAAGGGCCCGTGTGCACCGCATGTACTGCCAGGAACAGGCCTCCTCCCCACAGGTGACCCAACTGCCAAACGCCATTTAAGCACCAGCTTCCTAACTGTCACAGGTTGGTCCCGCTGGGCAGCAGGTTTGGGGAGGTCGATTAGCATCCACAACGTTTGTTAGCACGTGTTCTCTGGATCGAAATCCATCGTGGGAAAACTAGAAGGAAGAATGAGACATAGAGAGAGTTCCGGCAGGGGCCTTGAAGGTGGCCTGGCCCTTCACATCCGTCTCTCCTTGCGGAGGAGGGGAGGAGGAGGCGGAGGGAGAGGAGGAGGAGGAGGCGGAGAGCTAGAGGAGGCTCTAAACGCTGGTCTTTTGCAAGAGGCCTGAGTACACGTCTCCGCTTTTGAAAAGTAAAGCAAGTGGAAGACGGGAAGGTGGAAGAGAGAAGACAGGATGGGAGCTGGGGGCCCGAGGACGGTGACGTCCCAGTCCGCCCTGGACTGAGCTCGGTACCGGCGGAAGAACAGGAGGCGGCCTGGGGAGGAGGGAAGGGGAAGACGGAGGAGAGCGGACGGGCCGAACGCAAGGGCGGCATGTGTGGCTTTCTCGGCGGAAATTCTCAGCATCTTCGTCTGAACGGAAGACGTGACCACCGCAGATCTGAGACGTGGGGCTATTTATCCGAGCGAGCCCACGTCCCCGAGGCGAGTTTGAAAGTCACTTTGTGATAGCCGAGTGAAAACAGCAGTCACGGTTTTGAGGGTGACACACACTTGGGGCTGGGCCGCTACGTCCGGCGATCCAGACCAAAGTCGGGGGACGGAGCCCGGCCCGGAGGCCCCCGCGAAGCCGGGAGCGAGCTGAGCGGCGGGCAGGTTGGCAGGAGCCACCGCCGGAGCCCCCGAGCGGGGACGGTCACAGGACGCCAGAGCGACCGGACAGCGACAGTGCAGGGCCTGAGGGTGTCAGCTGCCCTCCCCTCGCCCGGGGTCCCCTCGCCCGGGGTGCGACGGGGAGGGAGACGGCCGCGAATCGCGTTGGTCCCAAGCAGATCGCGCCCGCGGGAGACCAGCCGCTCGAGCCACTCGTTAACTTGAGGACAGGGGACCCCGACACACGCGTGCGAAGCATGACCCTTTTGTTCATTTTCTGCATTTTTGCCCCTAGGAAAGACAGAGCTGGATACCTTCATGAGCTGAGCTATTAATTAATCTATGAATATACATTTAATTACAAACGGGTAGAAGTTAATGAACCGCTTACGCTGACCCCTTCTTTTTTGGACTCTAATTCGGGATGGAGAGAGAGGGCACGTCTGACACTTCCCCGTGCTTTGAAAGCGTGTCGATAATAGTATGAAGCTGTGGGTCGAACCGTCTCCACCCACTGTCGTCTACAGATCAAGTTATGACCTTTCCTTGGACATTCTATGTACTTCTTACTTAATTATTATATTTTTCCTTTCCAAGGGCTTGAATATAATTGCTTAAAATATTTTAAAGACATTCTTTTTAAGTGAGAAAACATTTGAATTGCCAACAAAGAACTTGTGTGTGTGTGTGCGCGTGCATGTGCGTGTGTGTGTGTGTATAAATAATGAACTATAAAATTGTGCCTTCCCTGGCAATTAGTACTCCTAGAATTAACACTGGCTTTTGGCGGTCACAGTAACCCCCTTACCTCATCTTTTTCCCCATGTAATCTGCTCGGGACCTTCCACTATATTAACAGTGATATAAGTATGTAATTTAGGCATGGATAATAAGCATAATTAGGGGCTACTATCTCAACAGGTTATTAAATCAATTTAGCTTCATGAAAAAACTTTACATACCTACATTACGTCAACTGTTGTTTTAAATGCTAGGAATACTAATAAATACATGCTCTAGCTAGTCTTCGAAAGAGCTTATGTGTTTACAGGGCAGAGAGAATTAAATAAATGCCTGTGATGTAGTTGTGGGATTTAACAGAGGCCTTCAGCTGCGTGAGACGGAATGGACGCATGCACGCGAGCATTGCTGTATTATTCACCACCGCACAGACAGTTCCTTGCACAGTGTGTGCGTGTGCTGCCTTTGTGGCTGTGATGTCTGCTGGGTAAGAGGCTGAAGGAACCAGCAGGTAGTGCACGGACTAAGTGATGCACCGAGGTGAACACAGGCGCCGAGGAAGCAGGGCTTGGCTGTGCTCGAAGGAATCAGGGAAGGTGTGACAGTAGAAAAGGTGATCAAGTTCAGCCTCCCCGGACACAGACACTGGCCAGCCGGACCCACGCGGGCCGTGGCATCCACAGCAGAAGGAAGAAGCTGGCCCAGCTGGGCGGGGGTCAGGGGTGGGGGCCTCGCTGACCACCCGCGGGCAGGTGCTCGGGCCGCGAGGCAGCCGGCGGTGGAGCAGCTGCAGGTTTACAAACCGTCAAAGGCTCTTCGGACTCCCACGCCCCGCGTGACGGATGGCATTATGCGACGGTGTCACCTTTCCTTCCGTTTATGCTGGGTGTGGCCTCGAGATTCTTCTCATCACGTCACACCAAAGAATCGCAAATTTATTTTCCAGTGGTCATGCGAGAAGATACCTAACCAGCAACTCTATCACGTTAAATAACTGAAGAATATTAATGAAATGTATAAAACGATGACCGGCCTTGTGGAAAGATTCTTCTGGGTAGCCTAGAGGATGAGCCAGAAGGGAGCAGAAGATGGATAGTCTTCTCCTTGATGTATTATAACTCAGATCTTGTCAGCCCAGTGTTTATCTGCTTAGTCAGAAAATGTCCTCAGTACTGAAAAGATGATATTTTTTTCAAGAGTAGATTTAAGTAGCAGAGAGAGAGTCTTATCAGATAGGGTGCACTTGGGACTCAAAGCTGCTAACCTGCCAAAGGGTGTGTTTTAAATATCTTTAAATTGGATTTCTATGTTTTCTCTCTAAGGTAACATTTGCATTTTCAAATTGCAAGAGTGGGGAGTAAAATCGGTTCAGCGCTTCCCAGTTTACCTTTACCTGCCGCTCTGGTCCCTAACAGCCAGGTCGCTTATCACAGATGCACCGGTGGGGAGAGAGACAGACGATGGCGTACGGCAGTGATCAAGGGATCAGGCCGCCTAAGGGAGTCAGCCCCGAGTTTCTGGAAAGCTTAATAAATTAAATGCACGCTCCGTCCTGTTCCCATTAAATCCTTATTCTTTCTTTTTCAATGGAATTTCTCCTGAGCACAATTCGGACTGTCAGGGCACTGCTGTTTTATGTAATTTTCTGAAGGAGAGTAAACCACTCACATGCAGCGGGAGGGGAGGCTTGCAGCTGTGGCTGAGGGTCAGGTAAACGCTCTACGCCCCTTACAGCCTGTCACGCGTCGTGCATCCTAACCGCGCCAGAGCACGTGGACGCACGTCACACGAGCTCGCCACGGGACCCGCTGAGTAAGAGCAACTCTCGTCAGCTCTGACGCTATGAAGACCAGTTCCTCGCAGAGGTTAAAATGTTTTCAGCGAGAGTACAGTGTGCTCAGAGCACAGGGTTTCCTGCCGTGTCTGCTCACATGATGTGTGTGCTCATGGATGGAACGTATCGTAAGGACAAGGCACATAACCGCAAATTAGCAAATGACACTCCTGATGACTGCACCATTCGGCTCATCCGGGGTGTCCTGACAATGCTACAGAGCTCAGTGGACGGCAGACACAAAGGGTGTGTGACGCAAAGGCCAGAGAGCACTTTGGGGTCAGTTTCTGACGCTGCATCGTTCCCGCTGTCGCATCTTGGGGGAAGAAGCCAGCGCTCTGGTCGTCTCTGCTTTCACATGAGACGATGCGGGTGACGGTCCTTTCTAACAGGGGCAGGCAGCTGCAAAGACTGGCACTATGGCTGACTTCGATTAAGTCGGAAGTTTGAGAGCTTCCCGTTTACAGTCCTGCCACATTTACGTAATTGTCCACGACCGAGTCACTCGGTCGGTACCCTGGAATCAAAAACAGAACCTCGATGTTGGTGGCAGAAATATTTGCCATTTCAGCGTGTCATGAAAAACGGCAAAGGTCCATGACATGTGATGTGGACACGGCATGCACGAAACTGTAATTTTGCTGGAACTCGCATTGGAATTATGGGCGTTTAGGTCGGTCCCCTCTGTCACCATAGGGGTTAATATTAGTCACCTTAGAAAACAAATCTCCAAGTTTTAGCCTGGGTTCTCCTGAAACCAGAGCCTGAGTCAGTGGCCTGCATGTGGGCGGCGGATTTGGGGAGTGGTCTGGGTGCGGGAGGCAGGAAAGGGGACATAGAGGGACGTGCACGGTGAAAGGGGCCAGCGGCCGTGATGCGAATGAGGAGGGAATTCAGCAGACAGGCTGGTCGTGAGGTTAGCGACGGGTGCAGTCCCCTGACGGTGACGCTGAGGGGTCTTTGGGGAGACCCATCGACGATATTTTCAGATCCTCTACCCAGAGCAGAAAAGGGCATCACATTTATGTGTTGACTCCAGGTCCGTGTTGGTCAGGTGTGAGCATCGACTCTGCTACCAGCCCAGGCGGTGCCCTGGGTGAAGGGCGGGTCTGCGGGCATCACACCTGCAGCGGAGACACTCAGGCTGAGAAGCAAGTGGCGGGGACCTGGGGACATGGTGACATGGAGATCTGGGGACCACTCCGGCTGTGCCCGTGTGAGGCTGGGGGAAGCCTCTGTGCAACTGGATGTCACAGCAGTGGGCGACGTGGCAGGGAGGCCGGCAGGACTTCCAAGGGGTACGCAAGAGGTACCCAGTATTTTAAACAACCTTTCTCCCCACAAAAGTACTTATTTCTTACTCCTGATGTACCTGATGAGAATCTAAGGACCTACTAAATATAGTGGCTTCTGCCTAGAATGCAGGACGAGTGTAAATATGAAAATTGATGAAATACAGTGAAATTTAGGAAGAAAAGTATCCTCTAAAAGTGGCTGCCTTTTGTTATTTGATAATATCAAATTTATTGTGGGACAAATGGAATTAACCGGTGAAAATCATCAGCTGATCGTCATTTTTTTTGTGGTCGTATTATGATACAAAAATCTCCAAGCGATCGATTACGTTCGATATAAGGGAACATGTGAGTAGTATGAAACTTGAGAACACAAATTAGCACATTTACAATACAATCATTATTTGGATATTTGTGATTAGCCATCTAACATCTACGTATTTCTCAAGTTAGTCCCCGTTTTAATTCAATTTAATCATCTTATCAAATATCCTCTGAATGAACAGCATTATGTTTTCAGTCATCCAGGAGGTGTACAGGTAAAACATTAATGGCTAAGAATAAGGAAACATATTTTGGACATGACTTCTTCTCATATATCATGATGTGACTTTGAGAAATGCATTTAGCTTTGGAGGGTTAAATTTTCTCACCTTAAAATGGGAGATTCCATCATATGCACTCAAATACTCCTTTAATTTATATAATTCTATGAATCTGATTGACATAGCCCCCTCCGTGGGCTCATCGTGATATGAAACAAATCTAATTTTGTATATGGCTTTTTCCAACATTCTATATTGCCTATTCCTTTAGAATCACCTTTCCAAAGCACAGGTGACTGAATCATTATAGGAATATAAGAGCTAGTGTTGTTATAACTATCACTAGCGTGCTCTCGCCTTCTCTGGCTGACATTTTACCGTCCAAAAAATTCTGCTTGAATCTGAATCACAAATGTGCTCAAAGATTTTCAGTTCTCCTTAAAAGCATATGCAAATGACACTGACTTTCTTGAGCTTATTATTATACATGTCGACCATGTAATAATGCTTTATAGGTTTTTATTTTATATTAGCCAAAGGCAATTAAAACTCCTGGTTTATACCATTTCTTTTGAGTCAGGGGATTATTATTTTTTTTTATTATTTAAAAAATATTCCATTTAAATCATGGAAGTAAAACATTATGCAGCTCCTTATCGTTTGCTGTCATTTTGAGAGACATAGTTTTATAAAATATTGAATTAAGTTCAGAAATAGCATTAGTAATGCAGCGTTTCTGTGCTTGGATGACAGCTAGTAGTGAATTTACTTGTACTTAAAGATTGCTCTATGTGCTGTCAGGTTTATTGGTTCATTTTAACTGTTCCCATGGCTTGAAACGGAACCATTACAATGTCATTCTATTAGAAATTCAGTCCTCGCGAAATTGCAGGCTTTTACATTTTTTCCACGATTTTTTTTTCTTACTTAAAGCTGAAATCTTTAAAAGACGAGGCAAATATGACAGTGACAAAGGAGAAACGAGCAAAGAGTAGCCAGAGGGGGATTCGACGCACTGCCGTCTCCAGCCGCACGCGCGTGTGATCACACAGCGCTTTCTGCCTAACTTCCAAGACCAGCAGAACTACTGAGTGCTTGGGCACACGTCGTCTCTTGTCATCTTTCCCTTTGGTGGCCATTTCCATTCCTGGCCTTGTTATGACGACAGCGTGTCTCTGGACGATCCTGTTGGCTCAGACGTCCTCTACTTAGCTTTCCTCAAGGTCGGTGCAAGCTGAGCCTGGGCGAGCCGGGAGGGACTTTTGTCTGGGTCTTTCATGGAATGAATGTGGAATAACTACCACCTTTGACGGGCAGAGAAATAAGAGCAATTTACGGTGATGTAAACCTGATGGCGTTCTCCTTTTTATTTCTCAATATTATAGAAGAAAATACGTTAGTAGTTTACGTTAAACGTAAACAGAATAAACTAGGTCAGATCCCAATTTTACTATTGGTTTTTGATTCATTATTCTCAGATCCGGTTTGCTGAAAGTGGAAATGGGCACACGTGACTTTTCGAGATCACTGAGTTGTGAGGATCAAAGTTTGAACGAGATATTGTAATGTGAACATGTGTATAAACCACGTATTTTTATAAATATGTGAATATTTTACAATATTGACCAAGTTCATTCTAGACTATCTGTCCGTCCATTCATCCATCCATCCATCCATCCATCCATCCATCCATCCATCCATCTATATCATCTGTCTACCTAAAATTAAGTTTATATGAAAAAAATTAGATTTTTCAAGTTACAGACTGGTTGCTTAAAAATCAGTTTGCTTTAATGCAAAGACCAGATTTAAAATGTTTCACTGCGTGTCCACAGTTTGAAGCCTTAATGTGAAACACACATAAACTGAATATCTAAGATGAAACCAAAGGAGTTTTTAAGATCAATTCGGTGTGTGATTTTACAAACTGAACTGTGCGCCACGTGCATGAAATTAAGCACGTGCCGTCATCCTGTGTAAATAACCCGGAAGCCAAAATGCCCGAAGCCACATCCTGCAGGTCTGAGATGCTTCCCACCCCCCCATGCCTGCAACAGTGGCCAATACCGTTTCCTCGAGCAAGCTTATTAATCAGAATCTCAGTGAAGCATACTCTTATCTTTTACATGTAAAATTTTGGAAATGCTCTGTGCTTCATAACTATTTATTAAAAGAGCTGGAGGATACTCTAAGGCTCTATAAAAGCCATGCGGTTCTTTACAGTGTAGGTCCATATACCTCTGCAGGAGCTAAATAGCTTTTCAAGAGGAATGGCGAAATACAAAGCATTAATAGAAGCGCCGTAATTAATGGCAAAGGTTTTGTTTTATTGTTTACATTGATGTTTTTAAGGACAGTTATACAAATGTTTAAGGCCTTGGTTTATGCAGTCTATTGATTTTGACGTTTTTCTTTCTTTAACATAATAGAAGATCGAGTTTATAATTTTAATACACTTAAGATTTTCTCCAAATGTATGAAATCCTGGGATTATCAGCCTAATTATATAATATGACACTGTAAAATATGTATATATATGGATATGGATATGTTTCATGTAGATGGTTTCATTTTCTTACACTTAAATGTGGGAGTGATTATATGCATAATATTGGTATGCATTATTAACATGATTAATATGTATATTGTCCCTATGTTGCTTTGCACGTGTATACTGGGGAATTGAAGCATTTATAGATTTAGAAGGAGGCTTTAGAGGATACGATGGATGACAGCTCTTTGTCAGGACTTTAAGAAAAACTATAATAAGCCTGTAGGTTCTTTAGAATCTGGATTTCCATCACATCAGGATTCAGAAATAGAAGTCAATGCGCTCTAGCCACGGAGACATCCCAGCAACACCTAGGTTTCTGGGAAGGTAGGAATAGATGGCCCTGTTATATTTCGCAGACAAATGAAACCCCAAGTTTTGCTCTGCTCGCCAGCAGGCAAATATGGGACCATTCCATCCAAAGTGACTAGTTCAAAGCGTATCCTTTATATTCCTCTCGGTCATCCTACACACTTTATTCAAGATATTCTTGTCAAGAATATCTTGAATATTGTCACCTTGAGGAAGCTGCACTCCAGACAGATATGAAGCTTTGCAGGAAAGAAAAAAGTAAGAAGCCAAGAAAAGATTCTGATGTATAGTCATTATAGTTTTGGCTTATATTCTAGAACTGGAACACCAATGTAGAAACGTTATTGGCTAAAGGAGTCGATCACATATTAAGATAATATTTATCGGATTTTGTTCTGTTTAGCCCAATGCAACCGTGCCCAAGTTTTATCCAGTTAATGTAAAGAGAGAGATAGGAAACAAAAGACATAATCCTGAATCAAAATAGATAGGTAGGTAGGTATTATTCATGCAATGTAAACTAGCTTCATATAGGTGATAAGTGCAAAAATAGATGTTCAAAATGTGTCATTCTGGGTTAGAAACATATCTAATGCAGTCCCCTTATGGTGTCTAAAATTTGGCAGTAGATAAGAAGTTTTCAAAAATTGATCTAGATTATTCTTAGAATCCTCCGAACTAAAGCCTTAGTTGTGCTTAGAGTAGAGAGACAGAGAAATGAGCTAACGTTTGAGGCCTCGATGGAGAGAGGGAGAGAAAGAGAGAGAGAGAGAGAAAGAGAGAGAGAGAAGCGGAGAGAGAGCCCTATATCTAAATAGATGATAGATAGATGATAGGTGATGGTAGATAGATAGATAGATAGATAGATAACATAGATACATAGATGACAAATGATAGAGAGGTAGAGATATAAACAACTCTATTTTCAGTCTTTGCTCAATGAAAGGGTTCACTGCTGAAAATGCTTATAACACCCGGTTTAGTTTTAGGCCACAATGATATTTAGAGGTCAACCAATGTATCTTTCAAAGATGTAACTGGCTGTTGCTGGGAACACTCCATTTTCTGATTGATTTATTTTTATGCAAGATGTTCACTTACAATGAACAAAACTGCTTACTGTGTAGTCAGAAATGATGGCGATGTTTTAAAATTATACCTTTTTTCATGCTTTCTTCAAGAAAAGTGAGCATTAGAGTGTTAAGACTCTGAATACATGTTAGACTAATGCACGATGACCTTGTCAAGACATTGACAAAAAAGTGGCAAGTAAGTATACTGTGCATGGGTCGCCAGGCTTAGGGCTTGTCAAAAACATGATCCACTGCTGTGTGTGCCTTCACTTCTCAGCAGGAGACACTCTGAAGTTCTAGTACAAGAAAATGCACTAAAAAGTGCAGAAAAAAATAAAGATAAAGCGACAAAGAAAAATTTCTATGAGCTATCTTACCACTTAGTTATCTCATACAAGTGGCGTTGCAAACATTTAAATGCAAACATTAGCTACAACTGATGCGAATCACAGCGAGAGATCTGAGCTTCCCCATCAATCATCAGAAATTTATCTGGGTTATTTCTATCTTTGTTTTCTATGTAGCTCTTTTCTTAGCAACAAATTACTCAAAATCATTCTTGTTATAAGATAAAGAATCAGTAAGGACATGCTTTTGGGTTATTTTTCTTTGTTAACATTTCCTAGCAAATTCTGTAGTTAGTAAAATAAACAAGCTCCCTGTGTAGTGCAAACTCTACATCCCCATTATTAACTTGCTTTGTTGTCAATCACAGTTGCCCTGGCGATCTACCATGGTTTTGAAGGACAGATGGGGAGTGTGCGTAGGAAGAGAAGACCTGGTATGTGGTTTTTTTTTTTTTGGGGGGGGGGAGGCGGGGTGGAGGACCAGTCATAGGGGTCCACATTTAATTCTGGTAAATAGTAAGAAATTTTTTTCTGCTGCTGGGATTGCTGGCCCCAGACAACCCTCATCTGTCACCTCCAGAATCGATTTGGCTCAAGAGGTCCCTCAGGCCCATGATCCCACCCCGTCACAGGACGGCGTGCGTCCCATGCCAGCTGTCTCAGGAACCCAAAGGTCTGGCCTCTCTCTGTGACTCAGGGCAATTCCAGGGGTCCCCCTGCATTCGCTTAGCCGTTTGCCAGATCAGATGACAGCCCCACTGCTCTCTGCCCAATCCCATTTCCTTTTCTCCCATTCACAGAAGCATCCACTGCACACTTAAAATGCTTAAAATACTAAATTTTATGTTATACATCTTTTACCGCCATTAAAAAAGAGAAAACTACTGATCAATGAAAGATAACGTGTTTTCATTTCAAATGTATGTTAGACACACAGTTTCCACTTCATAAAACGAACCTAAAGCAACTTAGCAAATGCAAGTGTTGTTACGCTGGGCACTTTGAAACAATACATTAAAAATCTCCCCCCGAAAAACTGTAACCAATTTAGAGATGAATTTGGCAATTCTTCCTCTTGCTAATCATAACCTTAAATTCTTTCTTTAATATATATACATACATGTATGTACATACATGTATATGCATACATATATGTACACATATATGTACATATATGTGTGTACATAGACATACACAGGCACATACACATATGTATATGTGCACCTAAATATAGATTTAGATCTATATATATAAATGTAGATTTCATTGATATTCAAAGTTACACATCTAGGGGGAAATTCAAATGCTTTAGTGCCAGAATACTGAAATAACATAAATTACTCTCCCAGCGAATTTCCTTCTGAGTCTCTAAGCTTCCTTTTATTTCCCACTTCACCCTGTCCCCTCTAATTCATTAGGATGCCTAGTTTTAAAAATGCCTATTTTATCCAAATACAGGTGGAGGCAGCCGATAAAAAGGTAAAATGTAAACACACACACACACACACACACACACACACACACACACACGCACACAGAGTCAACCTCCTATATTTATATCCCTGTGTGAAATTGAAACCTTAAGCCAAATCAACCACGGGAAGCGGTGGACACTGACTGTGGCGGTCTGGCCGGCCGGCCAGCATCTACGAAATGTCACGACTGTAGGGAAATCGATAGCTCATCACACTGCCATCAGCCATGATTTCACTCATGTCTCAAAGCCCCTCTTCCCCATCCCTGACCGGTCCGCACTCGCTCTCGTCCTCACTGTCAGCTTGTTCTCATGGACTTACTTATCAGACACAGTTTCCTTTCCTTGGAAATAATTTCATGGTTTTGAATCCAAGGGGTAGTTCTGGCTGGTGGGAGGAGTCCTTGGAATGATTAGTGAACGATAGATACATAACGATAATTTCCTAGTAGCAGTTGCACCCCCCTCCCCCCCAAAAAAAACCTTACAATGGAATTTCAATACGAAATTACCTCAATTAACTTAGATCTACCGTATAGTATAACTAATTACAACATTGTAGCTATTCAGGAATCCATTGCCTTTAGGAAATATTGAAACAAAGACCGTAAAGTCAATCTTTAGAAAGATTACCTTGTATTCGAATTTGCATACGCTTTGTTGAAGTTTGTTTAAAAGTACATGCAAGGTCGCGTTGCTAAACAAGTCATTGTTGTTTAAGGGAAATACGGATACACTCAGACCACAGTTGTAAGCGGAGTCGTGACCGTCAAGACCATTTTTCAAGGTCCCTGTGCAGTCGACCAATATGCAGAACTAGAACGGCCTCTCGGCCCGGGAAGAGGGAGAGGAAAGGCATCGGAGAGACTTCCTACCCCTCAATCTCCGTCTCTTTCTTCAGTACGTAATCAGGCACTTTAGACAAACCGGTCTTAACTACTTGAAAACAGACACATGATAATTAAGGATGAACAAGAAGGTCCATTATTCAAAATTATTATCCATTATTCAAAACGAAATACAAATACATCATTTTGAAGCCATCGTGAGTTTCACCTGACACGAAACAGCAACAAAATGCCCCCAAAGAACAGCAGAACTCTAACGAGAGGCCCGAGTTCCAGATATTTAGAAAGATGAGACAGTACTGAAGGCTTCCCGCTGGTCCGCTCATGATCAAGGTACCGAAAACAGGGGTGATCGGGGCAGAGATCACCCCGGATGAAAGAGAGGAGGTAAAGAGGAGGTGTAGGGAGACGGGACTCATCCGAAAGGGAGGCAGAAGCCGATGGAAAAGGGAAGGGAAGGAAGGAAGGAAGGCCCGCGTGAAAGAGACAGAAAATAGAGGAGGAAAGGAGCAAGGGAAGGGAAGGGAGTGGAAGAGAGAGGAGCGGAAGGAGGAGCAGGGGCCAGAGCCAGGGAGATGGAGAAACGCTGAGCCCAGGAAGCGGGACCCGAAACAAGGGGAAAGGCTTGCGCCATGTTCCCGGTGGCACGCTGCGAGCCCAGGGCCCTGGCAGGCTCCCACGCCTGCCGCCCACACCCTGGTCAAGGACGCGCGACACCAGCACGCGGTCACCTGCACACACGGACGGTGGGATAGTATGTGGGAGCGGGAAACCCTGCCGTTTGCCTCAACACGGACGGACCTTGACGGCATCGTGCCAAGTGAGAGAAGTCAGACAGAGAATGACAAGCGCTGCGCGATGTCACTTACACGTGGCATCTGAAAAAGAGGGGAGAGAGCAGGACATGGCTACCAGGGCTGGGGCAGTGGGGTGCTGGGGGATGGCGGGCAGAGCACAAGCTTCTGGTTACAGGATAAGGCAAAGCGGGGATCTCACATACCGCACGGCGCCCGCGCCAACGATGACGCGCTTGCTGTACACTTGACAGCTGTTCAGGGGACAGAGCTTAAACGTCACCATCGCGGACACACGCTCGACATGGAACTATGTAAGCGGGGTGGGGTGTCAGCGCAGCTCATCGTGGTAGTTTGTCTGCCGCATAGGCCGCGTCCCAGATCACCACGCTCCACACCTGACCCTCGCAGCCCTCATGTACCACGGAGACGCCCGCGAGGCCCACGGACGTTTCCATACCGTTATTATCTGGAGGGAAGCAAAGCAAAGCGGAGCCCTGGAGGCCAAATCCAACCGGCCAGGACGGTCGAGCGCGCGGCCCGGAAGGCGTCCTGGGGACAGGTGGGCCTCGTTCTCGCCCGCACACGGCGGCCGGAGCGCACCGGGCCGGCGGGGCTGCTGGCGCTCAGCCGGGGAGCTCGTGCCCGGGGACAGCGGGCCACGCTTCAGAGCCTCCTGCAGCCCCAGGTGACCGTGAAGCTTCCAGACGCCACCGCCCATCCGTGCCCCCGGCGGTTCGGGTACCGGTTCGCTTTCCAGAAGCAGCCGCTTACCGAAGGCGCGTTTTACATCTCGCAGGTAAGCGAACCGGTCCCCCCGTGCCGTGCTCACCTTCCTCGCCCGCTTCAGCGTTTGCTGCCTGGCTGTTTCTTTTCCACGGTGAACTGTTCCTCACAGGATGAAATGTCCTCTTGGCGGTCGTGCCACGCAGATCAGCATGGCACGTCCCTTCCGAAGGCTCTGACTTCACTTCTGCGAATTTGGCTCCTGACCGATACCCACTGCTTAGTCTTAATTACAGAGAACGGATCGTCTAATTGGCGCGGGCGGGATTCGAGGAGAGCTTTCAAGTCCTTTCTCTCTGTCATGTCCAACTGCCACAGAGATCACCAAATAAACCCGAGAAAAGGGGTCTGTTCCTATGCTTGCAGGCTTTGAACACCGTCCACTGCATTCTGGCTGCTTTTCCGAGGCTGGCTTCGAGCTGCAGGATCTCAGGCTGGCCATCTGCTCCTTCCGAGGGCCCAGGGGCTCGAGTTCGTGCGTCTGCCACTTGCATGCAATGAAAGTAAAATCTCCCTACACAGTAAATACACAGGGAAGTCATAATTTGGATATTTTAAAAGCTGATCAAAATTAAAAGTCAGAATGAAAACTCTTTAAAATATTTTTAAAATAACGATCGGTTTGGCGTTGTGAAATGCATAATTGAACTATTTGTTCCTTCCCATCGGTTTTCCACTGAGGTGAGCGTCTTCGGCGAATATTGTTTGGAAGTCGTGATTACAGTACGTCCACTATGAGATTAATTTGTCATCTATGTCACATATGTGATCATAAAAGCTTGTCAGTAGCAACCAAACCCCAAACCAAAAACTGTTGCAAAAGAAAGAATATCATGACGATGGCAGTTCCTTAAATGCTCTCTTACTAGATCTAAGTGAGGAAAATGTTTATTCACTTTATTTGCATAAATACACTTGAATCCCAACCTGATTCGTTACCCATTCTGTGACCTTAGGGTAATTATTTGATGCTTTTGTTCCTAATCACTCTGTCTGTAAAATGTCAATGTTAACTTTAAAACGTGTACATTAGAGTATTTATATTTCAGTCACGGGTACATTAAACTGTACACATATTGACACGAATGTGTGTGTAAGTTACAACGTGCTAAGCGCAGTCATTGTCAAATATCTACGAAGACCGGTCTATTTAGTTTTAGGAAGACAGGACTGTCTCTAAAATGATTTCTACCTCTTTTTAAAACAGCTCTGCCACGTGGAGGTGGACGTCTCACCTGCAAGCTGTTAGAAGAAGCACCGGGTACAAAGAACCTCAATCATTTCTCTACCTGTCCTTCCCTGAGCACGGGATGCTCGGGGGACACGAGCAGTGTCCTCGTCACTTCTGTGAGGTCGCGCCCAGCACAGAGCCCACTTGTATTCGTACTTAACACACGCGACGAATCAGTGCTGAATGAAGGAGCACGCAGACCCTGAGGTCGCCCTGCTCTAGCCACACGGACCCGGGAAGACAGGAAGGTCACTGATTGGACACAAGCGGAACTGAGGCTTGAATGCTAGATGCAGGCGGCTCAAATGTTAACATGCCTTCGGGTCACCAGGGAGACCGTCTGCATGTTCCCCTCTGATTCGGGAAGAACAAGGACCATCCTGGGAACCTGCATTTCTACAAATCTCCAAGGCGACACAGTACCCACAACAAGCACCTGGACCACAGGTGTGTCTAGACAAAATTTACATAGCCGAAGCATCCTGCATCTCGAAACAACCCGAGCCATTGCATATTCTGAAAAAATACTTTACGTTTTTCTCAGGCTTGTAAGTTCCAAATTATTTTAACGAAACTTTAATACCTAACCAAGCAACAAGTAGATATGGATGAAGAAAGACTTGACTAGATGTGAAGTTTCTAGTAAGCCCCAACAAGCTGCATTTTGAAGTGTTTTTACGTCCGCTGTCTTCACGCCGTGACCGGATGGAGCTGCCCATTTCCCAAGCTGGGACTGTCAGAAAATGAGGCAGCTTTCTCACTGTCGAAAATGACATGCCAGGTTGATCCGGGGTGTGTTTATGAGTCCCACTAAAATAATTCAATGCAGGTTAGGGCGATTGCTTTTGTGTCTATTCCAAACAAAGAAATAGGACAGAAAATGTAAATGGATTTTTGTTGTCGTGGTGGAGATTATATTTTAGCTTGAGCAATCCCCTCTTTGAAATGTGAACAGCTATTTAGAACATAATCAATCTGCTTCAGAAACATCTATTCGTCTTAACCGCCATAAGCCCCACATTCGAGTCAATCCTCCAGGTTCGATAATGCCAGAATATAATTAAATGCTCATCTACTGACCAGGCATCTAAATACATGGGGAAAAAATTAAAATATAATCACATTTATTTGGATAAAGCAAAATCATCTTATGTTTGAAGGAAACTGAGATCATTAAAAATCGTCATTTAGTAAAGAAAACCAGGTGGCTTGTTCTCCTTTGGTACAGAGACGAGGTGGGTAAGGAAAGCTGTCATGTGGGACTCATATGGCACTCCAGGTGTCCGGAGGCCGTTCGCCACGCTTGACGGAGAAGCCTAATGCTCCATAGTTCTAGAATTTCCTACGTGTTCTATTTTTATATCCCAAAGCGAATACCAGTGACAAATTATATCCAAAAAGGATCTAATTAAGGCTCAAGTGTCAACACTTTGGAGGTGCCTAATGATTTCTGCATTTATCTCTATTCTGGTATCATAAATGCAAAAAGTTTTAAGTTATATGTATACACACACACACACACATATTTTTTTATAAGATAAAGAAGCAAACTATAATAAGCAAGCACTTATACAAACGTCCTTACTTAAGCCAAGGGAAAAACTGGAAAACCCTGATAAAACTGACGTGAGGCATGGCAGGCACAGGTGGGTGAGCGGCAGGTGATGCATGGGATGCACACGGAGCGCAGGAAGATGCCTGCAGAGGCGCCTACGCGGACCAGGTGTGTGTTTGCGTCTCATAAGTACCGAGCGCGAAACGTGGAAACTGTATTTAAATATCTGAGAAACACAAGCCTGGGTACGCTCTCTGAAGTTACACAACTATTGATACCCGATTACGCACGGGGCTACAAATAAGGTCTCAGTTTTGCATGGAGTCCACTAATGATCTGCCCCCTGCTTCTCCAAAATCCAACACCCTCATGGTACCATATTAATCGGTCATTAAGTTTCACCATCTAACTAATGAGAATTGCTTAAAAATTCTTTGTTTTGAACAAAGTACAGCTGACTTGTTGAAACTGGACATTTATGAAAAAATTAATTTTCAAATGTCCATTCATAAATTTTATCTGTAGTCCAAGGCATCGGAATTATTATGATTCTTTTCAAATCATCGAGCCAAATATAGAGCAATTAAAACGAGAAAGATAATTTTTTTTTTTCAAACGCGCACATGCACACAAATTTTAGAGTCTCCAGATGAAGTCACTGGTAATACTGGCTGAGAAATAGTCAGCTTAGCCCTAAATCATTAGGGGAGAGATTTGAATTGAGAGAAAAATGAATGGTAAATTATTTGGGGATTCGATTAATACAGTCTGCTTCTCAAGCCAGCTAAATTTTCACGTAATCGTATTCAGAGAAAGTTGTTTGCTCTCTCTGTGTCTACATTAACACTTAATTCGATTGTGCATTCAGCAAAACTTATGAAACAACTTCTGACCTACTGGGGGGAGAAACGAGGAGAATGGATCGCTTCTCAGTGTTTAAGGCACAGAACTGAGCCCTGGGTTTACTACAAGAACGCGACTGAGTTCCAGTCTCTAGGAAGCAGTGGGTGGTCGAGGTTAATCTCTGGGTGGGTTTAAAAACTTGCTCAGTCTACAGCCACGACACCCTGAACGTGTGGGATCCCGTCTGATCTCAGAAGCTAAGCAGGGTCGGGCCTGGTTAGTACTTGGATGGGAGACCGCCCAGGAAGACCAGGTGCTGTAGGCGTAAAAAACAAATAAATAAGGGATTGTAAGCTGACCAGGTCCTTGCAATCTGTGAGGTCAACCAAGGGTTGCCTCGCCTAAAATAAATAAAATAAAAAGTAAATAAATAAAAACGTGCGGAGCTCTGGAGGTGGGGAGCGGGGACAGTGCTGCCCGCAGAGCCACCGTGCGGGAGGGAGCGAGAGTGTGACTCTGCGGGTCACTGGATGCACAGCGCCAATCAGAACAACCGCTGGTAAACCGCGGCCACGCTGCCAAGTGGCTTTTGAAATCGAATGTATAGCAATGAAAGCTAATGAAACCGGGGAGGTAAAAAGAAGGATCCTCCATCAACAGCAATGGTGCCGGTTTTGCCAAGAGGAAGATTAAGAAACCAGATCGCAGCGCAGGGCGCGTTTCCTTTCCCGGGGCGCGTTTCCCGGGGCGCGTGGGCCCATCCGTCCTTCTGCGCCCAACGCGCCTGCCCTCCAGCCCCCAGCCCTGGTAGGAGAAATTCAGTGCCAAACAGTTTAACTGAAAGGAGATAAAACAGGAATAGTGAAGCAAATTAAGGGAGGCCGCGATAAGATCTCCCAGGTACACGGAGCTACGTTGAGGAAGCTGGTACGGCCCACGCCCGTCCAATGGCCATGATGAGAAGACAGATTTCAGGGCTGTGCGCACAAAGCCGGCCAGAACCCTCGCTTAGCTGAGCATCCGCTTTGCTCAAACTGATTAATGCCGCCGGGTACGTGATTTAAATGTGTTCTGTTTTTTTTTGCTGATTGAACATTTGCATTGATACTATTAAACATGTTTAGCCATTTAAAAAAGCCAGCCATAGACTCAAAATCGATGAAACGAATATTTTAAAACTGTTTTTAGTTTTCTTAAGTTACTACGGGAATTTATAAACTGAATTTTAGACTATGGTTACTCACTGTTAAAAGTAAATAAAAATAAGTGGAAATGCAACATAGTCTCATGATAGAACCAACCAATGTATTCTCTAATGTACAAATTTGTTCAATTAAAACCAAAGTATAAAGGTGGCCCGCATCCAGACTAACCCTGTCATTTTTCTAAGTCATTCCATATCAAAGTACCTACTGGAGATCACGATTTAGATGTCCCATGATAATTAAAATCTGATTGGCTCAGGAAGGAATGACGATTCCACGGAAGGCATTCTGATGCCACAGCCAAGACCCCGTCTGAATGTCCCCACGGGTAGAGTGATTCTGAAGCGAAGGCACAAACAGCAAAACATTCTCATTTCCGTCACGTTCCAGATCTTGGTCATAGAAACGGCCAGAGAACAGAAATAGAGCTACCTAGTTTTAACAGAAGTTACTCAAGCTCTCTCGTTCAATAAACATTTTTTAAGGCTTACAGAAAATGCGAGTTTATGTTGGGACACGCGCAAGAAATAAACACTCTCTAGCCTTGGATGTTTAAAAAATCAAATCTAACCTAAAATTTTATCCAGAGCATTAAAATATTTAATGTACATATCAAAAGAGAAGTAAAATCAGACTCGAAACTCTACAGTTTTCTCATTTTAGTCGATGTTCTCATGGAGCCGCTGTTTGTTTTTTCTTTTTTTTGTATTTACAATGTGAGATTAATCATCCTTTTTTCGTAAGCCTCCACATTTCTTTCTCCAATCTTCTTTATATTCACTATCCAACAGCTGCTCCTCCCAACCAATCAACACACACACACACACACACACACACGCACGCACGCACACAAACCAAATTAATGTAAACAAACATATATCTGTCTATTTTTGTTGAAATCTTATCTGTGGTGACTGCATATAGATGCAAGCATTTGACTACCTATTTGTGCCTCCCTTGGGCTTTTGCCCAAGCATTTAAATATTGATAACATATTAGTTCATTGTAAATTGCTTTTGTTGTATTTCCCCCTTGGTTATAGTTATGTTGCTTTTAGAGTATATTTTTAGATAGATTATATTATCATGAATTTAATTTCAAGATAGTGAAGACGGAATTTAAAAACTATATGTCATAAAAAATGGTGTGTTAGCATTACCTGGGGTAAATCTTATGCTCTCCAATAAATCAACTCATGGAACTAGATTCTGGAGACAGTTTGAGATGCCAGAAGAATTAATAAATACATCCAAGCTCTCAGGCTCTGCTGGCACCAGTGTTATACTGCAATAAAATGTGTTTTTTTTTTTTTTCCTGAATCTATCAATGATGATCCACAGCATCATATTCAAATAAATAATTTCCAAGAAAAAGTAAAATTTTTTAAGTGTCAGAAAGATTTAGACTGTCGTACCAAATAATAAATATATAAATATAAATAAATATATATATATATATTTATTTATTTATTTATTTTAGGAGAGACCCAATAGTCTTGAAGAGATTATCTGACTGTAAATCAAAAGTGAAAAGGGCCGTACAAGGTTGTAGGCTTCCATTCAGCCTCGAGAATCATTTGAACTACCCCCATGTAATCTTTTTTTTCTACGCCAAATAACGGATGCATGACATAGTAAAAAAATCCTATATAAAAATTAAGTTGTCAGAAACGTTAAGAAAGCAGAACGTGCCTAGAAAAAGAATAGGCATGCTAATAAAATCAAAAACTAAACTAGTACGGACCATCAGGCTTTGGGTCACTCTTTCTCTTCAGATTTTTATTTATAGGGCTTGGGCATAAGTATATAAGGGACTCAAGAGGAAATAGAATCACAGGTCTTATTTCTCAGGCTACTCATGCATACAATTGAGAAAACGTTATGATTCACATCGAATATATTTTAAACTGCTTGAATGCTTTCCTTTTGCTTCGATGTCTTTAAGTGTAATCCTATTTAAACAATATTCTGCACATTTCGGTGTTTCATCAATATAACTCGATTTAGACCCCACTGCTATAATTGCAGGTTCCATGATGCGCACCTAATATTTTATTTGCTTCTTTGCAAAGTGCACATTTGAAACTGGTTCTATCTGAAATTCCAATTCATTACCGTGGTTCTCATTTTTAAAATTATTTAGTCACATTGTTATTAAATTATTCTAGAAGCCTGAAAGACTTTCTGCTATAAAAATAGTCTTCTGTAATATTGATTTTTCTTTGGATCTTAAGATCAGCAAGCATGATAATCTCAGCTTCGGCTGGCACATATATATTTTTTTCTAATTATATATTAATCTCATAGATTTTTGCTCTTACAAGGAAGTTATCTTTATTTTTATAGACCACGATTTTATCATACCACGTTATTTTTTAAACCTATATATGTCCATCAAAATCTGTATTTGGGAGAGGGGGTAGTTTAAAAAAAATTTAATTTGGCATTCACAATGCTACGTCTTCTTAAATTTTATTTATTAGTACAGAAGAAGTGAAAAATTACTTATTCTGACCAAGAGTCGTGATGGAGAGAGAGGCAGAGAGAGAGAGGAAGAAGCCCAAGTGCCACACTAACCTCATAAAAATGTTACTGCAAAGGAACGAGATTAGCAGAAGAATATGCAGAAAATAATTTAACAGTCTAGTCTATTTTTCCTTCATCTTAGGATATTACCGTTTTGGGATATTGCACATTTGAAGTTTTTATCTTTGTCACAAAACGATCCGTTCTGATGTTGCCAGAATTAAATTTCATCTCCAGAAATATGCTCGTTTATTTACTCATTCTCTCTTTCTCTTAATTCGGCATGTTATCACGACTGGGTTCAATACATATAATCTGCGACTGAGAGGAACGCATGATGGTGATTCTGTAGGACCAAAACACTACTCTATATTCTATGAAGGGGAATTTTCTGTAAAATGGAACCATCTTACATGTTATCAATCGAAAGCTTTCACTATTTGAGAATGGCAGCTATAGATGTTATTACGAGATGAATTTTAAAACTAACAATACGCAATAGAACATTTTTTCAGAAGTTTTACTATTCACCATTTCTGGTCACATTGTTAAAATGTGAGATGTATTGATTGAATATCTGTCACTATTGATTTAAACTAATTTTTTTCAGAAAATATTAAAGTGATTTTCAGGAAACAGATTTTTAATAAAGATTTATAACATATTGTAATGAAATAAAATTGATTTTAACAAAAATATGCAAACATACTGAAGAAGGTAATTTGCAATGACTATATTATCTGTGGAAATAAAAGAGGCTTAATAACCTAACCGATATTGCCGATATTCATGTTCTTGTCCATATTTATGAAATTATCATACTAAAGAGTACTCATAGACATTAGTTCAATTTCCAAGTTTTTTTCTGACATTTTATAATTTTTAATTCCTTTCCAACAGAATATTCAAATACTACATTCATTCAAAGCATTCTTCCTCTAAATATCGAGGTAAGAATACCTCAGAATCACTAAAACCCACTATGCTATAGGTGAGAAATTTAAATTGGATATGCTTAAATTAGTCAAAGTATTCTCAAAAAAAAAAAAAAAAAAAGCAACAATCCAAGTCATGAATTCAGAACCCTTTTGCTGACTGAATCTTCTTGCTAAAAACTCTGTAATTATGATTTTGGGGTGCTAGCTGATAACTTTTTCAGGAATATCTACATGCTGGTGGCAACTGAGAAACTGAAGAGAAACTATCATGTGTTTGAAGGTAGGGATAATTCTGTTTGCTAGGGAAAGTCTATATTTTCACTTTAAACAATCCTGAAATTATGAAACCAAGCTACATCATTTTTTACTTTTTTTAAACTAAGGAATAATAAAACAAAATCTCAGAATTTGTTTCTAAAAAAATAGATGAATTCCAACATCGCCAGTCTAACAAAGAAAATTTAATCCATATCTAAGAATATATACAAAAAGGTGCATAGAAAATTTTTAATGCAAAAGGATGTTAATTTGATAGTGGATCTAAATGTTCATGAGTAGAAAACTAATAATATTTATAACAATTTTTATAAATTGGAATATTAAAAAGCTTTCACAATAATTATATAGATGTTTAAATATATGTAGATATCAGATTTTAAAAGCTATGTTACATTTACAGATATGTACAAGACACTGTGTATAACATATTGCCGTTTATAAAAATATTTATTTAAGGATATATTTTTTAAAAATGCAGAATAGGTCTTGGTAACTTGGCAGATAGACTTTTTTTTTACGTTTAAAATGATGAGATAGTGAGAATATTGAAAGTAGTGTGGTGGACCATGAGCAGCCCCACCACACAGAACTGCCTGTGAGAAACCGTCTCGATGCAGTAAGAAATAACACACGACGTCCTGTAGCTCATGCCACTAGGTGGGGAGATGAATTATCTTATCGTCATGGGGTAGGGAGGCCAGGCAGTAGGTACCTGTGATGCCACGGCTGTGTGTGTGTGTGTGTGTGTGTGTGTGTGTGTGTGTGTGTGTGTGTGTGTGTGTGTGTGTGTGTGTTGTGTTTGAATGCACATTTTAGCCTCAAAATTTTTACTTCCAATCTCTTATTCGATGACGAGTCCTTTGGCTGCCTTTCATTCTTACACCGCGAACGTATTCACTCAGCTCCATGACGCCTTTGCGATGAGCATTTTATCACACTTGTTGTAAAAAGCCATTTAGGATGTAGGTCAGAAACCAAGTCGTGAAGCACGAAATACTAATTTTGTGCGTGCTGCAAATGTAATCGTAAAAGAAGTGCAGTCTGGATTTTGAATTTGGCGTTAATCTACCTGATTCATGTTTGCTCCTGGAGGCCCAGAGCATTTTCTAATTTTTGTCATATCTTCAGTACACAGATCTCGGTAAACAGCACTTTGTGAAAGAAAGGCAGGGAGCGGGGAATAAATAAAGGGCCACGAATCAATTCACGTCACTTCATCTGTCACATTTACGGTTTTGAAGTGACAAACTCGACTTTGACTCAACGGCTAATTCCATATTTAAATTCACTTAAAACGGTCATATTAAGTTTAAAAATGAATGCTTGCAAATACGACCTATCGAGGAAAACATGGTACTTATTAGAGCACAAATAAATGGAAAGAAAACATATTATTAACTTGAATAACCGCAGTGTGCAAGGTAAAACGCTTCACACAAACCAGCCCGAAGAAGGAGGCAATGATTCAAGGACAGAAAACGGTTAGCGGTTCCACTGCCAGCGAAAACCGCGCTCACGTTCACGTTAGGTCACGTTAACCAGCATGTTTTCCAGCCGTTACGTGGACATTAAAAAAAAAAAAAAGTTATTGAGGAAAATACACGTTAGTGTCATATAGACGTGAGTTCATTTTAATAGGCTATCTAAACTTCTAAAATCCCATCAGGTTTTTTTTTTTCTTCAAACAGGAGGAAATAAGGGTAAAAATAGATAGCACGGTATTTTCAAAGGTTTTTTGTTTTTTAAAGAATATCATAATGGGCAAAGCTTCTTTTCCTAATTTGGAAGAAAATTACACAACTACGTGGGCAGTCTCATTATGATCATGAGATGACTGGTCCATCCGCTCAGGCATTTGCATAGGGCAGACAGAAATTCATTACTTTTAAAAATTACTTGCAATGAAGAAGCAACCGAGGTCCAAAACCTTTATTGAATAGATTTTTAACAAGATTTTTGCAACTGCAGAATGAAGATGTGATAACCTGATCTGTTTCGGGAAATTCTATTAAATACCATTTAGGGCTTTGGATGTCCTAAATTACAGACCGATCACTTTTCACATCGATTTTTATCATTTAATTTCTTGCTCTTCTCTGTGAGATGGTTCTTTAACATCTCATAGGTGAAAAAAAAAATAACGAAAAAACTCGCTCATTCCTGCAAACACTGTGGTTGCTATTGAAATCAAGGAAGTTCAACTGCATGTTATAAACATAGACAAATAGAGCCCCTTTCTTTGTGAAATGTAATTAACTGAAAAAAAAATAGAGGCCAGGTGTCTCAAAGAAAAAGTGATCTCCCACGTAATAAGGGTGATTTTCATTCTGACATAGTTTATCATTTTGAGTAACACTGAGCTGAGAGGAAATTATATTTTAAGGTCATTCTTTGAAAATGTCCACCATAATTATTTAATTTCAGGGCATATCTGCTTTTTGGAAAGTATAGAGTACGTTTAATTAAATTTAAACCAATTTTTTCTTTCTTAGACATAGCTACTTGAATGCAACAGAAATTATAGCAATTTAGATACCATTTTCAATCTCTTAAAAAAAAACCAATGCATATTTTTGCACCGTTTAGCCAGGAGAGTAAAGTAACTTTGCCTGTTTCTGTATGATTCATTTGGGACTTCAGTTTTGTTCTATTTTTAAAAACATTTCTAACAGAAAAATAGAATAATACCACTTTTATAAGCATATAAAATGAAAGACTCTCTGAATGGTTCATAACATTTAGTAAAATATCTCTGGTTGACTCTGTTTGACCTGAATTATACTAACAGTTTTTTTTTTAAATTATCGTACAAGATGTCTTTTCCTCATTAATATAAATACACCCATCCTAGCTAAACCAATAATCAGACAAGAAAGGATTTTCCTATGTTTAATTTTCCAATCTGAAGCAGAAAGTTAAATAACTATCAGAAGCAAAACATAACTAGAAAGCACACTTATAGGAATATTTTCTGTCACTTAACATACTACATAGCTGGAAATTAAAAATCGGATTAATATAGGAGCCGTACGAGAGATGACGCCCGCGGATCCAGACATGAAACAGTTTTCAGGAATTTCTTGTCTTGCCATTTGGTACTACATTTATCATTTAATCAATTAAATGGGACAACTGCTCCATCGTCTCCTGCCTGGGTGCCTGCGCCTTGGAGGGCCCATGGAGGACATCCGAGTGATTGCGATTTTAAAGTCATCGGTGCCCATGTCGTTAATGTCTGAATGAAAAGCTTTTTGTCATTGACCTGCCGGAGGCCATGCCCTTGAGACATTCTTCAAATTCTCCTCTGTCTCTCATTTTCCTCTTCCCACATTTAGAAAGAAAGCATGACTCTCACCGAACCCAAACCTTGGTGCCATGTGTTGCCTCAGAGTATAAAATTCTCTTTGGGTACCAAAAAGACATTTTAAAAAATGGTCGCTTGCTGGGTATTCTCCTTAACTGCAGACCAGAGACAGTGAAGTGGACTGCAATGAACATCGCAGACATAAGAATTAGCCTATGAATGTTTTTGTGCTTTTTAAATTTGTCACGGAAATGAATACAACCATCGTATGGCTAAGTTTAATCAGGACGGTTTTGTTTCATACCAATTTTTCATTCTACTTTATATGGCTTCATATCAATGTTTCATATCACTTATTAAGAGTGTCTTCTCTCTTAAAATTGTTCTGATAAACCGTATGTTCAGTCTAATTTTTTAAAATCATAGTCATCTTGGCTTGAGTGCTTTCAATAATATGTCACAAAAAACCCTTTATTTTCAATACATTTTATAATATTCCTTAAAATAAGTATTAACATACTTATTAAATTGAAAAATGGTGTTGGAGTTTTTCCTACCTGAATAAGATCGGTTTGACAGCAGGGGTTGGCTTTGCGAATTTATTTATATGACGGGCATTTTTCATCAGCAAAGTGGGCTGAATATGCTTTTCTAAATATATGATACACATAACTTTAATAAATCTCATTTATGTAAAAACCTGGATATTAGCAGGTGTGTGTTGAAATTAATAATATTTCGACGTTGCCAACTAGTTTTGAATTCACCCAGTTAAATAGAGTGGTTCTCAAGTAAAATGATACCAGGGAGATAATCAGGCGGTGTGAAGGGCTGCGTGGACCCTTTTCATCAATGAGGCAGGAAATGGCTCCATTAATACATCCTTGGGCAGGTCGCCGTCTTTAGCGTTCAAGTAGAAAGGGTCGAAGTCAAGTTCCGCGTGGCTCTTATGAAAACGCATTCTCTTCTCCCCACTGTCCTTCCCTGCAGTCCATCTTTGCGCGGCTCTCTGACTGTCCGCCTGCCCATTTCTGCTGGGGCCGAGGTCAGTGGCACAAGACGAGGGGAAGAAGTCGGCCTTCGGGGGCGACTGCAGCCCATGGAGGCGCGGTGCGTCCCGCGGGGGTCGGCGGACCTGGCGACAGGTGCGACAACTCATGCTACCCATTTCAGTCATGGCGAATAGAACGAAGATGGGTTCTGTGTGACAGCACGAGAATTTGAAACTGGCTCTGCCGAGTGGTTTTGTTCATCGAGTGCAGCGCAGACAAATGTCTTCTGAATCAGAAAGGTCGATTCTTTAAAGTCAACTTCAAATTAGGCCCCAGCGCGAATACTGACGTCAGTGATGACAAAGACACGGGCTTGAGATAAAACTACCCAGACGTGAAGATACACAAGAGAAAACTTAAACACCTCTTTGGGACGGAAGTTTAAAGCTCAATTAAATTTCAATTTTAAAAATGGAGAAACTGATTTATAAATGTCATTAATTATAAAATACTATTATAACACACTATTTAATATATTTTCGTATATAATAAATTTAACCCTAATAAAATATCCTGGCTTTGGTCGTAACTACCTGCCAAGTGTCCTCATTAAGAAGTTAATTAAATCTTTTACAGGTGTCCAGTTTTAGCTACATGAAAATTATAAATTTACTCTGGAATGTGAGGTGTTGGGTGTTAAAGAAACTGGTGATCATTTCGCGATATATACGTATAGCGAATCATTACATTGTACGCCTTAAATTTATATATTATGTGTCAACTACGTCTCGATGCTGAAACAATCTACCTAAAAGCTGGGTGACCTTATGGGCAGCTTAGACTGGGCTTGCCATTTCTTGGCCCCCAGCTCGTCAAATACAAAGTAGAAATAAAACCCGTATTTTTTCTAATTTTAACTTTCCCTTTCTATAATGTGTTTTGTTTTAGTTTTAGGATTTTTTGTTGCTGTTAATTTGTTTTTGATAAGTTATTCTCTATGGCGGCAGTGATGACTGAAGTCTACTTCTATACTCTGAGTGTTTGTTACACGCATTGATGATTTATAGAGGTCTCGTCTGTTGAATGAGAAGCAATAGAACGCCTGCTCTGGCAGCCTCTTTTTGTTCATTTATCTATTAAGCTTAAATCAATTTCAATTCCTGCTCGCCTGCTGCCCGGCTGCCTGTGGCTGAGAGGTTTCCTTGGGATGTGGGCATTTCGGTGGTGAAAACCAGATAATCAGGATGAGCTGGTCACCCTGCTGATGGTGACTTGCGTTGGTTAAAAGGCATCGTCAATACAAGTGGTTGACTCTAGACTTAGTAGCACCAGCGATACAGATATAGAATGAACTGTGGATGTTTATTTTTTGATTTTGAAGAGAAAGAGGTGTGTGAGTGTGTGCGTGCGCGCGCGCGCGTGTGTGTGTGTTGTGTGCGTGTGGGTTCCCATTTTGTCTCCAGACCTCCAAATTTTAATTGACTGTTAAAACGTTTTGATGACCCTCCCTTCAATTTTTGTCTTTGTGAGGAAAACAATCAATATTTATCATGTTCAAATTGAAACTGAGAATTAAAAAAAAATATATTGATTGATTCATTTTAGTATAACAAGAGATGCATCATATATTAATGACTTTGGTATTATGAAATTAATCTAACCTCACAGACCCTTCTGATGTATTTTAAAGTAAATTTTCAGTTTGTTACAGAATATAAGCAAACAATAAATAACATTAAACTTGAAAAATAAATTTTACTTTTTTATAATATGAACCTAAAAAGTTATGAAATATCTTAAAATCTTAGCAAAGTCGAACCAATTTTGGTGGACCTGTTTACATGATTTATTGCTCATTGACTTTTTAACATGAAGAAATATTTTTTTCTGTGTAATCTGCCTAGATTCTGTGTTTTCCGTCAGTAATTTACTGTTTTTTGTTTGTTTGTTCGTTTGTTTGTTTTTATGTTCACTCCATCATGTCCTGGATTATTTAAGGAAACAAAGAAGTCTGATATGAAAGAGCTGTTTTTTATGACTGCGTTACCTTGTATGTTTATTATCAAATGTTTTATTGTCACTTGAATAAAACGGGTAACCATGCATTGTTTCTCAAACACTCATGACTCTCTTTTAATCAAGTGTCCAAATCTTGGATAACTTTTTTTTTTTTTGGAGGGGGGGCAACTTCCCAGATCAGATCTTGATCTAAGAAATAAACAAATAAACTAAAACAATATCTAGGACATTTTTTGTACCAAAAACTAATTTTGAGATATCACCATTGGTCCCCTGGGAAAATCACACAGATTTGTTCTTTCACCCTATAAATGTGGAGCTGTTAGAAACATGTCTGCTCGCCTGATATTGCCGATGATAAGCTAGGCTGGAAGAGATAGTTAATCAGAAGCCATACTTAACTTTCCTTAGGTAAAAGCTAAATACGTACAGTGCTATTTATATCAATGATTTAAAATGGCATGCTTTAAGAGAAGTCCCTAGAGTTTCATCCATGCCCTCACTTTTTATAATATCTTTTAGACTTGGAGAAAACACTGAAGGAGTTAGCATGAAAATTCTGTCAAATTTTCTTGTATGTATCGGAGCCGGTGATGCTTTACTTAACATAAAAGGCGGCAATGGCATATTATCATCGGTCCTAATTTCAGTTATTTAAAATGTTGACTGGTTCACAACTTAACTTTTTAAATCCAAATCTAGCATCTTCTATGCTAGTGGTTTTCAAATGAGGGATGCACATGAGACCTATCTTCGGAGTCGGAGGCCTACTGTCGGACTAGAGTCTCTCCTGACTTAGTGTTCTTATTATTCTTGGGATATCACATTATAATTTTATATATGTGTGTGTGTATAGATATAATATGTATACATATATATATCACGTCTTAGGTTTCTTGTATGTTATATATATCAACATTTTCCTCTGTAAAAATTGTTCTTCCATTTATATAAATCAGACTAAATACTCACTGTGTTCTTTGAAATGAGACTTACTATAATTAGAGATGTTTTTGTCCTAAAATGTTTTTCGAAATGGCTCTATCGTCCTCTGTAGCAAGCCACGGAAGGTCCCAGATCTCCTCGTCAGCCACACTGTCTCGTCACCAACTCCCAGCAGGCCTTTCACAGTGAAAATTAGCACGGATGAATGAATCCAGCCACCTCCAGTCTCTGTCACCTCCAGGAAGGTTCTGCTTCACCTCACGCTTCCGTGGAGGTTCTGCAGCCGGCGACAGAGCAGGGTTCGTGCCTTCAACAAGGTGGAGCCCCATGCACAGCGGCTGTACTACGACCCAACAAACACGTGGAACAGGCACTGGTGGCATCGCCCAGAGCTGTCCCAGGGACAAACGCAGAGTGTCTTAGGACCTTTTATGTTACGAGTCAACCACTTCACTAGACCACTCGCTCAAGATCCAACCTACCAGCAGTTAACCACGCAGGACGGACCGCACCCATAAGGGATGATGGTGTTTATTTACCTGGAATGTTGTATTGTTATTGTTTCTTGATCTTCTAGTTCCAAATAAATAAGGAGACCCCTTTGCTTCTTCAGCTCTTGGGGAATCAGAACAACTTAGTAGACAGTTTTTTTTTTTTTAATTAAAGTAAAACATTTTTAAATTATTTGTTTTTTTAACTGACCATCTCTTTCCCAAATCAAAACGCTCCTTGAATCTCTTTGCTTCCTATGGCGATATATTTACTAAGAATCTGTCCACTTTTTTTTTTTTTTTATCATACTATAATGAAAGACTTGATTATACAACCAAGGCCTGGCCTGTAACGCTGCACTTGAGAATGATGCTCATTATTTAGATAGAACAATCTTCCCTGAGGAGCCAATACTCATGAACCCCGCTCAGGAAGCCTCGCCTGGCTGGCAGGGTTCCAGCTTTATAAGTGCTGACGAAGGTCCCCGCTACCAGGCAAGGAGCCCCACGGTATTTCAGGGACTGTGAGAAGAATGGAATTCAGGGGTGTCACAGGTAAAAATCTGGCGGAGAGATTTTCCTCAGATTTGGTTTCTTCGAGTCAAGAGAACAAATAATAAAGGCTTTTATAAGTACAATCTGTTTTCTTGTAAAGAAGGCCAGCAAAGCAAATTTGAAAAGACTCATTGGTAAATAAATATTCTTCTTTTACCTAAGTGAGTATTGAGGGCAAACCTAATGAGACCAACTTGAACTTCCGATTAAGGGTCACCTTTCACGGAAAGATATTTTTAGTCACAAAGGGGAGACGCTAATAAAAACTGAAATAAGCAGAAAAAAAGTACTAGATATCTTTAGTGGAAAAGTGCACCGTTTAGAACACATCCTTACAGCCGACATCCTTCTTTCTCCGCTGGTGGGTATTTTGAAGTTCTTTATGGTGATGACGACTTACAGCAATGCAAAATAATGCTCATCTATGGACATGCAAATGAAGCATCTCTGAGGGACATTCAATTGTCTTCTCCTCCTTGTATGGAGAAAGTGAGTTTTATGTCTGTCCGTACATCATCGTTTCAACCTTTCTTTACACAAATTTATACTTCTTGAATTACGAAGTATAAATTGTGAGCCCATTGTCTCATCTGCCTATTTGCCCCATTAAAAATGAGTTAAATAGTCTTTAACATGTGAATGAAAATATGTGAAGTAATTTTACGTTTCCCTGTACAAATTAGAACTTGAAATTGATAAATGTTGAAGTGACTCAGACTTCAAGGGCTTTATTTTTCTTAGTATAGCAGAGAGGCTTCCAATTTCAATGAGCCTAATTATCATAAACATGATGTTTCCTTTGTGATAACTTTCAATAGCTTGCTTACCAAGCTTATGCTTTGAAATCATCATTTTATGCTAAAGGATGCGTCACCGTGCGGCCAGTGCTGCACGGCTACTTCCCCGGGTCTGTTACCTGTCAGCGGACTTGATGCCAAGTGATGGGGTTTGAACGTCCACAGGCAAGGCTATACTGATGATCGTAAGATTCAGTCAGACGCAGGGATCCGTGCAGCCCCATGTCAGACTCTAAAACATTATTTATCAAGTTCCAGGAAAGAATCAAACTTCATCTAGGTGAGACTACTCAATTAGCAAGAGCATGAAGCTTGACAGTATATGGCAAATTTAAGGAAAATGTGTGACTAGAGACTAGGCTACGTATGGGCAGGAGGTGAGAAATTAGTTGAAAGGTAGATTATGAAATATATGTGGTTTTTCTTTCTTCCAGAATCAAAATACATCTTCTTATTTTTAATGGTTATCTCAACATTCACTTTTCAGTATATTTTAAAATGCCGGAAATCTCTAGCTAAAGTAATAGAATATATTTAGCAATACAAAGTTGATTCTGAAATCACTTAGTGTACATATAAATTCTGCAAGGTTTTTCTTTTCCCAATATACTGACTTAAAAAAAAAGTCTAGTTTTTTTAGACTAGAAAACTGTCCTCTATTTATCATAAAATGCCTTTGCGCTTTTCATATACATCAATGCTAAATAAACCTATTTACTTCTCAGGCCTTGTGAATGGTACTATATCTCTAAATATAGCTTGTTCTCAAAGAGTTTTTTTTTTTTTTTTTCAAATCTAAATTTAATATGAAAGTGGTGAGTAAGATTTCACAGGATGTTCTGAATAACTATACTCGGCTGGACCTAACTCCATTTTTCTGCTTTGCATTGTTTTCAATGCATATTTTAAATGACTCACTTCTTGAAGTTCTGCTCAATAATTTCTAAAAACTTCAATCAAATTATGCACCGTTTACGTTCATAGTGTTCCAATTACTTTTTCCTCAGCAGTTTACAATTTTATAACATTTATAGTAAAAAGATTGAATTGATCTGTGTTATTTTACACAGAAAACTTGAATTTTCCATCTTCATGTTGCTTCTGTTGTTTGTTTAATTCTATTTTTGGCAAAGGAAGTTCTTTCGTGTCATCGGAAAATAACAACAGTCCAAGAAAGCATCTATCAATTTGCAAATTGTCAGGCATTCTGGTCACTGAAATGTGAAGGTGGGCAGAGGAGGACGCGTGATTGCTGGTTACAGTTCTGTTCAGCGCTATTTTAATACTGAGACTTGCAGCTCAAACCCAAGTCGGTTAACTTACGAACTTAACTCCGGCCTTTGGGTTCAGCTGAGGAGATGGAGCCGTTAAGTGCTCGCATTGATTGCATGGTTTTAATTAGACTTGGGACCATTTTCTAGATTCCCTGAGTAAGAAATGGTGATCTGGGTCGAGGATGGTATGGTTGGTATGCTTTCCTCATAATTATCCAAGACGAGCTAATATCGGAGCCTCTGTTCTTTCATTTCTTTAATTATTAAGCAGAATGATGTAATAACAGATTTCCTTTGTCTTAGACTGCATGATGCTTGCCTTTCACTTAATCAAGAAACACGCATGCATGAAGAATGAGTGGCTAATTCCACACTGATGATATCATTTTTTGGTGATGTGAGCTCAGAAAAAAGGGAGCAATCGTAAATTGTATGATGGGTAAAAAGTGTCTTTTGTAGATTTTGTTTAAAAAATATCTGCAATGACTTTTGACACCAGCTACCCAGAGTCGGGCCACAGGTTAAGGGCGCAGTCTGGGGTTCCTGAGGCCATCCTCAGATCTAACCACCTGGCTCCAAATCTGGGGGTTCCCACTACTTGTTCAGGTTCATTAACTCACCGAAAGAACTTACACAGCACAGGAAATCACGGCGTTTATAATTAGAGTTTGTTGTGGCAAAAAGATACAAATTAGAACCAGCCAGAAGAAGGGATGTGAAAGACAAGCTTGGGGGTTTCCAGACATAGAGGATTTTTTGTCCTCTTTCTGGGGGGTCGGGATGTGTGCCCGTCCTCACGTGCTGGTGGGCGACAACACGCAGCAGACTGCCAAGCAGGAAGCTCACCCGAGCTTCGGGGTTCAGAGCTCGGACGGGATTGAAGTTTGATTACATACACGTGCTTAGCTGGATCCCTGGCTGCTCAGCTGAATGCGACCCACAGCCCCTTCGCCTCTCCCCAGAGGTCACACTGCTATCACATGGCTCACAGCCTCGACCTCTAATCATGTTGGTCTTTCTGTCATGGCCAGCCTCCACCCTGACTCATCTCGTTGACATAAGCTACTGAGAAACCTGCAGTGAGTCAGCTTGCTAGCAGAAACCACTACCAATAAGAAATACACTTCAATCAGTCAGAAAATTCCGAAGAACTAGAGGCCACCTCCCAGGAACCAGAGGCAAAGGTCCTTCTACATCTATTATATCTGAAGGGATTTTTGAAACCACAAAGACCTCGAATAGCCAATGCAGCCTTTCAAAAGAAGAACACAGCTGGAAGCATCATGCTTCCTAATTGCAAACCATATTACGAATGTATAGAAATCAAAACATCATGGTGTTGGCATCGAGACAGACACGTGGATCGACACACATCTTAAAACCCTCAGAGTTCATACTAAATAGAGCCTTACAGACCAATAAACACAGGAAAGTATTTAATTGAAAATCTAATGTAAATAAACGTCAAAGAATTCACACGAGAAAGCACTGAGGTACAAATACATTTTAGAAATTATTATAAATCACGGTATTCAGTATAGAAAACACCCAAAGTCAAAACCATTAGATAATTATATGCTCATATGTTTCAATCAGCAAGGAGGCGGATGTTTGGGAAGATGTAGCTATATTCAACATATACTCTTTTGCACTGAAAATATTTATGATATTTTGGCGAATAAATATTACTGATGTTTTAAAAATATTTCAGCTCTTTCCAGTGATAAAAAATAAAGTATAGTCATCTTTGCGAATTTGATCTCACATTATGAAATAATGACACCTATTTTTTATGAATTTAATGTAAATAATTCGAGGTCACCTTATACCACAGTTGCTCTCCTGAACAATGCACTTGGCTTATTTCACTAGATCCAGTATACGGGGGGCCCTGCTAATTGTTATGCCAAGTGATTCTGGAATATCGAACCTTCGTGGCTGGTTTCTAACGCTGAAGCACAGCCCCGTAGAAGTCAAGTACAGAACTGTAACAGCGGGAACTGAAATCAGCTGAAAATCCTGCTAAAGGGCTCGATAATAGCACTGCATGAAACTTGGCCATTTCCATTCATAAGATATTTGTGGAAACTTTCTGCCTATTCATGAGGAATGAAAGCCTTGAAATTCTGATTTAATTTTAAGCTTCAGACTCCAAAGAAAATATGAAATTCAAGTGACATTATCTTTCTTACTGTCAAAACACTCTCCAATAAATAAATAGATAGATAGATGATAGATAGATAGATAGATAGATAGATAGATAGATAGATAGATAAAATACACCCTCAAAGTTAATATCCTATATATGCCTAACTGTCCCTAGGAACAAAATCATACAATCTATATTTTCTCCACTGTGATATCTGCACATTAGATTTCCGATGGCTGTGATCACGAGGACTCAGCCTCGAGGAATGGTATCATGATATCTCTGAGTTCTATCCCACCATTCATGGCTGAAAGTCATATCCAGTTGATTGCAAACTTTTCATAATTATCTAAAACATAGCGAGCGCTCAGTTCAAACCCTCGGAATGAATATATGAATGTCTGCCTAGGTATCAGCCGAAGCGATTCATACTCATCCAGCTGCTTTCGAATAAGCCGTCAGGCAGACTCGAGTCTGCAGAAAAGCTTATGAGCAGGCACAGAGCTGACATGCGAGCGTCCATTTGGGTAAAACTGTGGGTTCCTGTGTGATTCTGTGGCAGAAGACAGAACTCATGGGCTCCCTGAAGGAATAGCACGTAATGTCTTGAAGGGTTCTAGAAGTTATTGGATTGAAATAACGTACAAACTATTATGAGTATGTGCAGTTTTTATAGGTAAAACACACGACTTATTGAATTTTGAAACAGATACGCGAAACATAAAAAAAAGCGTTAAGAACCGCAGATCTTTGGAATATGTGCCACTTCTTCACTTCGCATATTATGTTACAAACATCAATTAGAGATTTTGTTTTCAGATGGACACATACGGAATAGGAGGCAGAACACAAAACAGGCGAGGTTAAAAATAAAATTTGCATTTTTCGAAATCTTAATTACTTCTTTGGAAACCCAGTCTTAATTTTTAAAATGACTACATTTGTAAAAAAAACACAGATTTAATTGCTTTCTTGGAACTTTTGACTCTGTTATCCTTTCATCTTAATGTTGGCAAATTTTTAACAGTAAATTAAAAAAAAAGATTAGAAGGACACTGTAGAGTCAATAAATAAATATTCTAAGAGGTGTTTTCAGTGTATTCACGTGCCACTTGCCGCTGTCCCCAAAAGGGAAGTGACCACGGCAATTAATGCTCAGCTACATATGTGGGCTTCTGGTTTATTTCCAGACAGATCCGGGTTGTTTGCTACAAAAATTGGTCTCGAACTATCAAGGGGGAGAAAAAGGCTAATCACTTAGACAAATTATTTTCTTGCTATGCACTGATATCAGACAGAATAAATTGCTACGCTCAACACAACGGTTCTGAAAAATAATCTAATATCTGAAATAAACTAAATTCAAGAAACCTCATAAGAGAATGTCGACACGTTTGGTGAGATGCCATTTTTCTAATTAAGGTAAACAAAGTACGTGATGTACACGATCTTCTACAAGATTCTAAAATCTCAGAATCATGCATATGTTTAAAATGTCGTGATTCTGAACGCTTTATTTCTTCTGTGTAAATCTTTATAATTTTAAATCCATGTTTATTTCATTAGTATGGACACTGTGAATTTAACAGGAGGGGATTATTCTCTCATGCTTTTTACCTCCATTTATTGGTCAGGAGATCAAACCCAAAGAAAACATGTGACCTTCCTACTGTCTCATGGTGATGACGCTAGCAGTAAAATTAGGATTTTTTGTTTTTTTTTAAGTTGAACAACATAGGACATTAGCTTGGGTTCTTTAATAATTATTTTAAAATACTATCCAGGATATTATTATCGATCACCACATTTCTCATAATTAATCTCATTTTCCTCCATCAGAGATTGGACCAGAGGTGTCTGTACCTCCTAGATCACCAAACACATGTATTCTCCATCTGTCGTTAGCGTAGCCTTTCATTTCTGTCCTGTGTTTGCATTATCTGTGGCAGGTGACATAGCAGTAGCTTCGTTATCGCTAGTTATTTTTGAACGATGGCCCTGTTTCTTGCACGACTTCTCGCCAAGGTTTGTTTGGAGACAGGGCTGGGTCTGAAGGTTGAGGGAGGGGTTGCTGCCACCATGTGCATTATTTCAGTGCCCTTTCTCGGCCACCTTGTCCTGGAGGTGGGACCACTCCGGGCTGGCACCTGCGTCCCTGGTGGGCAGCACAACCCCTTCATCAGAATCCTTCAGGCCGAGACTTCTTCAGCTGTTTTCATCAACCAGCAGCTGAAGCACGCATTTCCACCCCATATCTTGTTCATTCAAATCCTGTCACCCTCATTAAATCGAGGGGCTCAGACAACACAAGGGTCCCATGTCTCGTCACAGCCCTGCATGGGACAGCCCAGGCGCGTGCGCTTCATCTGCGGGGCAGCTCATCGACTGCAGGGGCACCCCACGGCCTGCGTGACCCGCGGGAGGACGCGGTCGCATGCTGCCGTTGACCCCTCATTTCGTCTGAACAAGAATGGAACTTGCGAAAGCCAGTTCCGTTAGCTCGGAGTCTGAGGCGGTTTCCAGCTTATTGACGGTTGAAATGTTCTTCACGTTTTCTCTCTCCATTTTATTCAACTTATTAGTTGCTTGGTATTCAGGGTGGTAAAGCAGTAAAATTGCTTATATTCTAGAATTTTAACCACATTCTTTTTCTGTTTGTGTGTACGCATGGGAGGGGGGGTGTTTTAATCTTTTTATTTTGTATTTGCGTGTTTAGGTACTAAAAATTAGAAAAGGAAACGTTTTCAGTAGCATGACAATTCTCACTTTTCTTAAAATTTGCTTGGTACTTTTACAGAGATAGAATTACAGATAGATGCATGAATTTATCGTACGTGCTTTATCTTCCCAGCCAACTATTATGTTGCTTTTTTATTTATGAATATAGGATTAACATTTGTATCTTTAAGGAAAATAAGTAAATAAACTGACCAGTTCTTTACATTTCTTGCTTGAGGGTGAGTCCCGTTGTTCTGTTAAATGGCATCTGATTTCTGAGGGCACAGTGATGTCTAAATTCACATAATTGTCATGTTTAAAATCATGATTTTAAATCAGTTCCCTCGCAGTAGTGAAGCGTCTGAGAACAGCATCCATGTGGCAAATTCCCTAAAAGGCCCTTCAACTTACAGCCGAATAATGGGAATCAGAATTCTTCAGAGCCAGATTCCGTCAAACGGAAGAGCACCAAGGGACAGGCGGGTGGAACACAGGCTGGCGCTTCCAAATGCATCACGAAGCAGGGGTCAGCGCTCGCCAGCATCGCCTTCCTCGTCCACCTCACCTACAGTCTGGAACCTTATCTTGAAGCATAGTTTTGGCTTTATCGTTCACATAAAATCTTCTGTTTTGTTGTTGTTGTTTTTTTTTTTTAATCCATATCCATCCACTCGTTGAGAATATGTTTACAGGGTGCTACTGTGTCTCAGTCCTGAGCAAAGTGAACCGACCACATTTCCTGCCGTCGCAGAGTTTAAAATTTGGTAGAGAACGGGAGGCGGACAGTAAATGACCAAACAGATACGTGACAGTCAGACGCTCTGAACCACAAAGGTTGCCGAGGGCGCAGAACGCGCAGGGCGTCTTATTTTCTAAGGAGCGTCGGGGGAAGAGCTCTCTGCTAAGGTGTCGTTTGAGCGAAGACCCAGAAGGCTGAAGGGCTCACTGGCCAGGCTGCCTAGCGCTGACCTTTCAGAACGAAACAACAGAAGGGGAACGTCCGGAGCGCCTGGTCCATGGAGTGACTCCAGGAGGCCTTGTGACCCCTGCGGGGCGAACAGAGGAAGCTGCGGTGGGAGAGGGTGTCAGGAGTGTCACGGAGCCGGGGACAGCAAGGTCTTTAGAGTTTATTCTGGGAGAGAGGAGAAAGTGCTGGGGGTCTCGGCAGAGATGGATAAGGTGTGCCGGAACTCATTGTCAGCGCCACGTGGATGAACCTACTGACGGTGAGGTACAGACAATACCGCGCGCATGTGGGTGTGTGCACCTGTGTACGTGCGTGTGCAGGTACAAGGCCTTTACTATCTCAGCTCAGCCTGGACCAGTGCTACATGTCAGGGGCTACCTTATTTTTTGATCAATAAATATATTAGTAACATTGACATAGTTTTCTTAAATCTTAGTTCAGAAGATTGACTAACAGTGTTAAACGTTAGGAAGTTCGTTAGAATATGAAATATTCTCTGTCTCTCTCTTTCTATTATCTATCTATCTATCTATCTATCTATCTATCATCTATCTATATCTATCTATGCCATTTTTTGCAAAAAAATGTTCAATATCTGAGAGATATATTCTATATCAGTGATTATTATTAATATAACATTCCAATTTTTCAGATTCTATTTTTGTAATGTGAACGACTGCCTCTTAATAATTTCAATGAGTAAAGAGAAAACCATCTAGATTTTTAAAGATATTATAAATCATCATCTGAAGAAGATGTGTTTGAATACGTCTTTTCAATTTGGTTAAATTGCACATTCAGAGAATAAATTATTAGCACTAAGAGAAAATAAAATGAGCACATTTTCCTTGATAAGATGGATATCAGCTAAATATGAAATTAATGTTATTATTTCTGCTAATAGAATCTTGGGAGCTGATGATACTTAATAAAATACTTATCACAGAAGCTTCTATATTTATGGATATGTTTAATTCTATGGCGAGAATAAAATTAGATCGAAATTTGTTTTAGAGTTTGCATGCAATTTCCGCTGCTGTGACTTGGAGGAACAGAATAAAGAATACTTTTACAATTTGGTTTTGTTTTACTTTGAGTCTCGTATTGTTTATCGGAGCCATTTCGTTACTTTATAGTCAAATCTTAAATTGCTTAGTTCTTTCCGTTATGATAGCATCCGACTTAGTGGAAGCCGGCCAATGCCAAATGACTGTAACCGCTGGAAATGGACACTTAAAAATGCAGAAAGCAGATGATATCTTAAGTACATTTGTTTGGGTGACAGCAAAAGCCGAAATCAAAATGCAATTCTTTTGAGATTTAATTGCAAAATTAGTATAGTTAGCATTAGTAATGCTGTAATAGGTGACCTGCTTATTGAAAAGCTCTTGATTATTAGAAATATATGACTTTCTATAGAATTCATTGTCAGGCCCTTTACATAGCAAGTGGATTCAAAAATAAGCTTTACAATGTGATGTAAATTTTCTACTTCCTCGACTGTCTAAGCAATAGAAATATCCTTCTTTGAATGACATAATATATGTAATCATATTCCAAGTAACAAAAATTTCCAATTAATTCTGTGTTTTTTTAACCCTTTAAAAACATGAAGCCTTCCTTCATCTTTTGGTTTTATCAGTGTCTGTTCAAAAATTAACGTATTTCAATTATTTCTAAAGTGATTCACCATATAGAGATTAAAGAGGGAAGGTAATTTTCATGTTTTGGTTTTAGTCCATTGTGGTCATTGAAATATCTGCATGGGGCAGTCACAGGACAAGTTGCATCTTGATTGAAAGAGGAAACGAAGGCCATTTCTCTAAGGACAGTGTCCATACGAGCCAGGTCACCAGGTCACACCAAAGCTAAAGTTATGGAAAGAGCCTCGTTCCTCAGAACGCAGTCCTCATTCCGTAAATAATTAATTTAAGTTAAATACCACAGAATGCTCTTACAGATTAAATAACGAAAATACGTTGTATTTTCTTGCTCTTGATAAAGTATTAAAACAGATTGAATCGATATTTGTCTTATCTGGTTTTAGTACTCTATCATATGATTTCTGTTCTGCAAATTATTTTACTGCTTTTTTTACTGTAATAGTCTGTGAAGTATTCACAAAATATTTATTTTAATTAAGAAGCTGTTATGTATTTTTCTGATAGGATGCATGAGCTGATGGATAGCTTGACAACGAGTATTGTTTTATCCAACATACATTTTCCAAGATGGATATGGATACGAAAGGCATAGAAAGAGTTACAAATGATATTTGTTTTCCCCAAACTGATCCACCTTCCTAAAGGTGTTTATAACTTTGTCTATAGCTTTACAATTTTGTTGACTTAAAAGTACAAGATAAAGCTAAACTCATGGAAACAAACGATATTGCATTTAATGTATATAAGTTAAATAAGTATACTAAATTATCATTTTAAAGTGTCGGTAAAATATTTTAGATATATTTCAGATACACAACAATGAAAAACTCTGAATAAATAACTATATTTTTGAAAATCAGGATGGTTTTAGATCTTTTCTTTCAAGAATAAAAAAAAAAATGACTTATTTTTGTTATCAGCTTGTCATTAAAAAAATAAACGTTAACTTAATACAACTCTGAATTTTTTGGCCGGAGGAGGAGGGCAGGAATTGGAATGAGTCCAAAACACTGCTATCAAGGAAATTCTTTGGTTCCCATCTACTGATACACAGAAACGAAAGCTCTAAGGAATAACATGTAATAAAAACAGAAACAAAGATTATATAAAATGTTTTATTCCGGTAATAGACAATAATCCATAAACGATCGAATCGTCTCCTTCAGAGATGTGTTTATAATGAAATTTTGTATTTTATATTTAATACTTATATGTGGATATTTGTTGTACTTATGATGTTTCATTCGAACATTCCTAATAGTAATATTAATAATAACTCAGTCCAGAAGTTCCTTAAAAACTAAAGCTACATAATAAGCAATACAAATTTTTAAAATTAATCAATAAATTTTGGTCCCTTCACATATTTTCTTGCAAAGGAATATAATGAGTAGCTGAATTAATAACTTATCATCATAGAAATAAGTTAATATGAATTTCTACACAGTAAATGGAATGGAAATGAAGTTTGAAAAGAAATAGGAGTTTTGAATGTTAATGAAGATATTACTTTTAATAATTTATAGTGGTATGAAATCATTATTGTGTATTCACTACAGTATTATTAAAAAAGTCAATATTAATAAAAACGTAAGATATTATATTTTTTCAATGATATGAGGAAATATTTTAGGTATCGGCATGAAGCCTTCAAAAAATATTTTTGTGCTTACACGAGTAAAGAAAATTTGAAAACGACTGGGGTCAAGCGACAAATTTAATCAGCTTTCTGCTTTGGGCAGTGATAAAAGATTAAGTCTGAGTTGATCCTTTAATATTATAGGAGTTTAAAGTTTTAAGAATTAAAAGAAAAATTGCATTTGGGTGAAACTGGGCTAGAAGATAAAGAGCGAGGCCAGGATGGCTGATCCCCATCCGCGTCCGCGTGCTGGCTCGCCTTCCGAGTCCTGCGGTCGCGTGGGGACCGTGAGATTAGCTGTGACCAAAGAACTATGAGCACAGCTGGGCGGGGGCACCGAAGAGCTGGGCTGCTGTTTCCATGTCACCCTCTCCATCTTCAGTGACCTTGGGGGCCGTGCGTTACAGATGGCACAGTCGAATGGTGCAGGAGAACCTACGACCTAGATCATGCTTCCTCTGTGCCAGGAATAACATCTGCGACATTAAGCAACTGTGACTTTAGGGCGTTTATTGTAGCAGTGTGCTTTATTCTGATGAATGCCAACAACGGTAACTTGAGGCGGAAGACCAAGTAGGGTCCGTGAGCAGGGAGGAGATTTACAGCCTGGAAAGGATGCAAATCCATATCACTGATGCTCAAGAACTCGGTCAACGCGTCGTTTGTGATAACCGTCAGAACCACAAGTCTGGGGGCCGTGTGGGCCGTGGGAAGGGTTACTGATGACCTGGAGTATTTTGGCTAAAGCAGGCTGTAATCTCTATCTCCTGAGACCAGAAACACTAAAAGAGGAGAAGTTTTGGTACTGGTGGTGATGAGAACTCAAGTTTCAGATATATTAAGCTTTACGTGCTATTTAAATACCCAAAGACATAGGATGCCTGGATTAAGCCCTGAAGCCTTGAAACGTTTAAAGGTTTGAACATGGAGAAAAATTCATAAAGAGGACTGGGAAGAAGCTGTCGGCATTGGGGGAGGGGGAGGGGGAGGGTAAAGAGAAGCAAAGCTTCCCGGAGGGACAATGGGAGACCCCTGTGCACAAGGGCGGCTGTCGGTTAGTCGAGACACCTGAGAACCGTAAGTGACCAGCGAGTCTGATGTTTGGCCGTCGCATAGAGATCGGTCTCCTGGGTTAAGTGACAGAGCAAAAGTCTGATTGGAATTTGTTCAAGAGAGAAAGAGAAAGACGTAGGGGACAGGGTTTTAGGCCCAAACGGTAATGATGTTTGATGTAAAATTCATCGAGGAAGAAGGGGTCTTACGTAAAATGGGAAGAGAGAGACAAAGAATCTCTCATAGATTAATGTGGGAGAAACAGCAGGGGGTCTCTAGTCTGGTGGGGACATTCTGGTAGAGAACATTAAGATGCATAAGAGATGAAAAATATATATATATAAGTTTTGGAGTCGTTCCTAGCTTAGCTTCAAGTCTCAAGTACAAGGATGCCTTAGCCAGGGCCTGGGGGGGTGACAGCAGCAGGAGATGGGGCGATGCACGCAGATGGGCGCAGCTGATGATGAGAAAGGGTGGGGACCGTATCACGGTCTTCGGACTCGATTTCCATTTTAGAACTCCTCAAGTCCTTAAATATTTGACTCTGCAGTAAATACATTCACGAGTTTTCGCACGTGGGAGTCAATTAATATAATCCACAGAAGCTACAAAGAGCAAAACTGGAAGCAACGCGCAGAAGTTCTATCGAGAAATTTCAGGAAACCACGAAAAAGCATATTGTAATTAAAGCTGACGTCGAATGCACTGGCTTAGGAAACACTTTAATGCTCTACGTGACAATGACATTTGTTCGCGCTTGGCGCTCTCTATAATTCTTGCCTGCACGCTAAAGTACTGCTGTGAGCTTCACACACCGGAAATAGTTAATAATCAAAATATATCACTGGGGTTTTGTCTAGGCTGTCACTGAGTCTCAATGCTTCCTTTAATCTTATATTCACCTTTAAATAGTCCCCTATTAATGTCTCTCTATGGAAACATCTGGGTCTGTCAGGACTTTAACCATGACGCACTTTAACTCTTAATTGTCGAGACTCCTCAAGTTCTTTACCCTCTCTCCTTCTTTCTTTGGTCTTTTCAATACCATGGAGCAAGAATAACCTCAAGACGTTGCTGGGTTATGCAGCTCCTTGTACAGACTGACTTAGGCGGTTACATGGACAAAGACACCGGCCGTCACAATAAACTGCACTACACAGCATCCTGTATGGCTGAGGTCGCCTCTCCTCTGAACATTTAAGCGAGAGCTTTTATCAAAGAATGTTTAAATTGTCATTTGGATTTATAGTCGATGAATAATTTGAATGTTTCTTTTGTGAAATACAATATAAGTTACACAGTAAATCAATTCATTCCATGGGAGATGGCTATTCCCTAGATTTACATGTTTCACAGAAAATTTTCAACTAGGTAATAATTTAGATCTTTTTTTTGTATTTAATCTCAAATTATTCATTTTTTCCTCACTTGAAAAAGATTTGAGATTATGAATGTTTTGCTGTTTACCCACAAAGTATCAAAAATGATGAAAGATAGAAAAAAAAATATACGTGTTATGGCTTCTGTAAAGGATTCTCTCAGGTCGAAAAGAAAGTCTAATTCAGACCTTTCCTCTGGTGAATTTGAACCAAATGGGTGGTTCTTGTGACTCTGATGCAGAGAAGTCACATCCGACTTACAGCTACTTCTGTCTCAGACACATTATTTTTCACTCCTAAGGCATCCGGTCCAGAAACATTAGCGTAAAGAAACGGTAATAAGCATAACATGAAGATGTTGTATGTTTTTCCTGATGCAGAAAAGGTGGAATATCATATTTACAGTGACGCTGCTAAAAAATTCAGTCATCCCCGCCCCCCGCAATGGGAGGTAGGTAGAAAAACGCAGACTCTACACAGAGAAGAAAGTGAGAGTAAATGAGCTGGTGGAAAAGTAATTGCCAGAAAGTTGGGGAAAAAAGAGGTTAACAAGAAAAATGACAGAGTAATATAGAGAGCAGAAAGAAAAAAGTGAGTAAATTCAACGAAAATCTTAAGTCAAAGTCAATAAACCCCACCGTCTGAAAAGGCTAAAATGAAAAATGAATCTGTTTCAGACAGAGCTTGTGAGCAACCTCCAAAATACCTAACCTCTGAGACAGAGACACTTGGGGTCACCTCCTAAGACGGGGTCGGCAAAAGCAACCTGAATAAGGCTTTGGAAGAGGACGGCTAACCAAGCACGAGACAGAAGCGTCCTAGAGGACCAGATTCATCCCATCATTCGGAATGAGCTAATAAGCAGCCCCCGTGGAGATGGACCTGGGGGCTCCCGATCACGTAAATATTGATAAAGTATTCTTAGCATACTGGAAATTAGGCTTCTGTGTAATCAGCCCAGGGACATCGGGTCATGTTTTAACAATAGCGTATATATTACATAATTTTGAAACTGCTATTTCGAGCACATTTTCAGTGCTGTGTGGCAGAGGAATAATGGTAGATAACAGCATGACCTGTTTCAGAAATCTCTGAAATCAGGGTGACCCTCATCTTTTGCTCGCTGCCCTACTGCTCAGGCAGGATTCCTTTGTCACCTCACAGACGATTCTTACAGAAAACTTTAATTACCTACCAAGTTGGAAGAAAGACAGTCATCAATTGCCTAATTATCCAGGGGGGGAGGAGGGGAAGAGAAGTTTGATGTAAGAAGATTAACTCTGCATCGCCGTAGATACTAAATCAAATCCATGATACCATGTTGTCTTATTCTGGAATCTTTTAAACAATAAAGTCCAGGGTACCCTGCCCCTCTCCAACCCCCACCAATTGAGTAATATGTCGATTTTTTAAATTAAAATAAAAACCTTATAGAATCCTGAAAATATGTTTCTGAGACTCTGTGGAGTATGGAGTCTGTCTATCTCAGTTTGACTCAAATTGATCTATAATGAATTGAACCTTTAACAACTTTCGTTTACAAAATCCTTCGGACTGCCATACAGATGAATATGAAGCAATGTTAACATTTATTCCACTCCCCCTTTCATCACCAAGATTAGAAAATATAGCCGACTTTCATATTTATGCATGTGATATGTTCCTTATATGAACCATGTCAGTCGGTGAATACAAAATCAATACTTTCCGCCTTGGGTTTTACACGTCAGCCTCTGGGATCTTCATGAGCGTGACTTCATCTCTGTAAGAAGACTTCACTCTCAGTGTGTGGGTACGAGGTCTCTGTGCTTCAGAGGGTGACCCAGACCCTGGATGTTAGTTATTTTGACAACGTGAGGCCAACATTGCAGACTTGAGTGCCACTCAGCCTCCTCTCCTGGAAAAACCCTCCCTTGGGTACCTCTTTGGAGTGATCCAAAACTTAGCCAGTTACGGAAAGCTGCAAATCATCATGAGAAAATGTAGATGAAATTGTTTGTATTATTATTTGCCTATTCAGCTTACTTTTTATTTTTACTGTGATTATTCTATTGTTTTCTCATCCATTATATATTTTTGAAAAAGAAAAAAAAAACAATTATTTTAAATAGATGCCTTTGGTGACCTGAATTGGGTCAGATTTGCATTTTATATAACATTGTGGAGCAACTTTTATAACACCACAGAGGATGAAATCCGGACCTTTCCTGTAGTAGAGTCACGCTTTGCTAACACTGCTGGTTCTTCCTGGAACCTCATATATGCAGAGCTAGCAAACCGGTCTGATAATTCCTAATGTCATTCTAAGTGCACATCCAAATTGTACTTCCTTTTATATTCTGGTTCACGTGTGACCATTGAGGACCTGGAACCTGCCCAAAGCCTTCGCTCCCTCCCTGGCAGCTGCCTCCCTCTGCCAGACTCCCTCCTCGCTGCCATCTCCCCGCAGCCTTCTGCCCTGCCCTGCCCAGCATGGCGCTGAATTGTTAGCTGCCTCATGTCAGCCCTGGTGTCCCTTCGCCTGCCTGTCCCGCCCCCGACACACCCTTCTACTCACCTACATAGTAACTGCGGATTTGAACAAGCGTACTTTCTACTCAAGACTGTTACTGCAATAAAACAATAGACCCTGTCGACTGACGCTACAGGTTATAGATATTTTTAAAAGATTTTTAATTGAAATTTCAAAGATTTCTTTTCAAAGGCATTGTGAAGTTAGGGATTGAAGGTCAAAGCCGTTTTTATTCTGAGCATCAATCTTTTGAAACCCTGTTATCGGCAAGGTCTCCTCTAAAGAATGTATTATATATAAATGTTTCAATCATAGTTCATTTTAAAAAATAAAGATGGAAGGCCACACTTGTTTTATCTGATTGCCCTTGGAAATACAGAACTGTGAGTAAGATTAGAAAATTGTTTCCTTCTTCCCTGCAGTTTGATACCCTTGGCATCTCTGAGGCACTGTTCCCACCAGATGTAAGTGGCCATCGCTTCAAGGCCTTTGGAACGATATTTAGTCTTCGATAATGAAAACAAAAGAAATATACACAAGGACAGCAACGTATTTCAAAATAACGATATGGTCACGTTCAACGACTGTAGTGAACAGCAAGCCGTGTTTCTTGTTGACAAAGCCAATGTCCCCTCCTATCAGAATGGAACGCTCGGTCACATTTTCCCGGGTCCTTTTTCATAGGCTTCAACGACACAACACCTGTAGCGTCTCTTCCCCTTGTGGGGTTTTGGTGAGGAATACTGATGGCTGAAATTGTTACTAGAGATTCCTGTCATTATTTTGACTCCAATATTTAAGTTCTGACTAACGATCAAATGAGCGACGAAACACAACTGTGAATGAAACGCAGGCTTCCATTTATGAAGTAAGTCATGGGATGGGGTGCACGGTGCAGGGAGCGGAGTCGGTGCCATCGTAATAACTCAGAAGGGCGACGGATGGGTGGGCGCTAGACTATCGTGATGATCACTTCGTAAGATGTATAAATGTCGAATCGCCATGTTGTAAGCCTGAAACTAATATAATATTGTATGCCGACTATAATTAAAAATAAATTTAAAAAAATGTGAATGATTACACAAAAGCAGCTTTCCGGTACTTCTTCAAATCGTTTAACGTAGTTATTGTTTAATAGTGTTTTTTATGCACGAAATGCACAAAGTATAAATAAAATTATTTCAAGAGGCAAATTGCATTTTGGTCAAAGATTTTTCATCACTATGTATCAGAATTTTTTCAGAAGCAAGAATATTTTAAAGCGATGTATATCCAAGGCTATTGTCTTAATGAAATTAAGAATTTTATCTGAGCAATGACAGAATGCTATTTAATATGCAAAAACATTTAGAAAACCAAAGGTCACATTTTCAAAAGAATTCTAAATCTGAAATTTCTTCATCATTTGAATTTTTTTACTGGAGTTCACTGACTTCTATCTCTCTAAGTCAAAATAACAATAAATGTTACTGGAGTAAAACTGTTTCCTGGTATCTAATAGTTTGGAAAAAACTGTTTCGAAAATTGTTCGATCTAGTCAACCAGCATTTTCTTAGTGCCAGGCTTATTTCATTTCGTGGAAGCAGATTCTGAGGTATTAAAATGACACCCTGTTCATGGGCATGACAAATAATTCATAAGAAAGTCCTGAAGGTAAATTGTAAGTTAGGAAAATTTCTTCTCGTTCATTCATTAATCACCAAAAGCTACTGGGTGTCTTTCACGTACTAATCACAGTGTTTTTGTGGGTGAAACAGAGATAAAAGTTTCCCAATCACGAAAGCGAGGTGGGACCTACCTGTTGTTATGGGCTAAAGAAGGGTTGAAGCAACTTGATGTGGTTCAAGAAGCTTCGAAAACGGAAAAGGTGGATCATGAAACCTGAGAAGATGTTTTTCGCGTTGAGATGGGGTTATTTCAATTTTTTGGAGCTCACTCTCATGTATCAAATGAACTACAACACGTGAAATACACTTTAAAAAAGGGTGCCGACAGGCAAAGGAAGAAAAGGAAGATGGCATAATGACACATCCCTCTAACTTCCCGTATGTGATCCAAAGCATAAACTGCCACCGCGACGAACTCCTCTGGGAGGGACGTGGGGAGGAAAACGTGCAACACCGGTGCCCGGGCCACCTCTGTGGCTGCGGCTTCGCGTTGGGCATCCGGAAGCACGCACATGGAGACAGCCGAGTTGTCTCGAGATTTCTGCACGAGAATTGGGGCTTATTTCCTCCTGATACCCAGTGAAAAAAGTGCAGGTCATATTTTTATTAATCTGCACTTACAGAGGTAGATTTCGATTTACTTGAAGTAAAAACATTCCTCTAGGAGGCCTGATCTACATTCTAAAGAGTCGATATCTTCTTACCTCTTCTTCTGACGAGGATAATTATATCAATAATCAGCAGAGATATTTCTAAAATCCACCTTGTTTTTCTTTTCCTTTATTCCCCATCGCCATCTCTCAAGAAAAAAATGATGGCAGAGGAAACTCTGAAACAGTAACAATTTATCCTTAACACTTATGTTAAGAAATACGAAATTTCTCCTACAATAAAAAGAGTGAAAATCGGTAGAGGCTCCTCAAAAAGGGTAAGACACCAATGGCTCATGGCAATTGTCACAGGGATAGGTTACAGCTCACGTGTGATGAGTGGCTTGGATTTTTAATTTACATATATAATCATGTTAAAACGACATAAAAGACACATGCATTACAAATAAACAAATATGTAGGTAAACAGAAATTCTGCGAATAAGTAAATTTAATTTCCGTGACTTTTACATCAAAGTCACAAATGAAATAATTGACTTGATTCAGAGTAACCAAAAAGAATATCGCCTTGGGTTTTAAGGGCGCAGTGAATTACAAATGAAAACACAAGGAAGGGGTCACCATTCCTGAAAACCCGTCGTCAGCACCATTTCAGGAGCCTGGGAAAGAGAGTCAGTGAACAAAGAGATGTTTGTGTGTCCGGGTCTCAGGAATGTCAAATGACAGAAGCGACCAGCAGGTGTTTGCTGTTTGGTGCTCAAGCTGTTTTGGAAAAAATAGAAATGGAAAATGTCGTTGCCATCGTGAATAGACTGTTCATAAATAAAATTAAAATGCTCACTGTGGACTCTCAGAAATGTCAGGGACACACAGGGAAACAAATCCTGTGCTCGCGGGTAACACAAGAGCCAGAGAACTTTAAAAATTACTGTTAATCTAATTTTTACTCACAGCCTCATCCGGGAGAAACCGGATTAGATATTTCTTTATCGAATCTCACAATAATAGATTTTAGAAAGATAAACATGAAAAGAAGGGGCGAAATATCAATCCAACGTGTCACTTTTCTAACCGTAACGTTATTGACTTCTAATATCCTTTCAGAAGAAAGCGTTAAAGCGTAAACACAGAAAACGTTCCCAAGACGCTATCTCCGTTCCGTCAAGAACAAACTAACCTTTCCAGAACTTCCTTCTTTGGCCCCCCTTCCAACATCGCTTAGCTCAGAAACCGATCTATCATGGTCTAATCAGACAGCACCTGATGAATGTCTCAGATAACACCACGTAGGTCACTATTTCTAGGAAATCCACTCAAAATTGAAGTCCAAGTTCTCGTAATGTACTCATGCCTGGAAGCGACGTCTCGATTCACACTCCACAGCTGACCGTATTCTAACATCAAAGGAACAAGCCTGGGGGCAGCCACCCCAGAGGAGTCATCCCACTGATTGGCGTGGGTGACTGATGGGCTGATGTAACGATCGGCTGGTCTTTGATCATCTCACCCACATCTCACGGTCTCCAGGTTGTCATAATCTGAACAATCACGGTATTAACTAAAAGATGACAACTTTATAGAAATAAAAGACAACTCTTTTTTACAACACCCTAACTATTAAGAGGCTCAGATTTGACCAAGAACTGAATAACTGTATTGTACTCTGATGCAGTAGGAAAAAAAAACATGAGTTTTGGAATCAGATGAACGCAATTCAGCTAATGACGCGCCTCTTACTAAATCTGTAAATACGTAAAAATCACCCATTTGTAAAGTGGTGATAGCAACACACAACTTGTAAAGCGGTCGAAGAGATGAGTTTTGAGAGAGGAAATACTTCTGTGATCGTGTCGGCCTCAGAGGGGACATTCGGCACTTACGACACCGCCAGCCTCACCTCCTCGTTTGCCTCGGCAGGCTTCCGATGCTGCCCACCAGGGGGGCGGGGTTTCCCTGGTCTGTCCCTGTCCTTAACTCCTGCTCGCCTTCTCCTGTAATCCACAGCACCTGTCCCCACCCTCAGAGTAGATGGCCAAGTGGAGAAACGTAAGCGGTCAAAATAATTCCCACGAACTTTAACCAAGGCATCTCACGTACCTCCACATCCGTACATACATCCTCCACCTGTCCTCCTGTTACTGCAGAGGAAACAGGTATGCTCCGAGGAAACACGAAACTCTCTAAATGTGCACCAGCTACCTCTTGGCAATTCCAAGACATCACCACGGCAACTGCGCTTACTCTCCTGAGATATCGGTTGTCCTGTTCCTGGGTTTTTCCAAACAGCAAACGTACATGACAAACTGACATGCATTAAAAAGAAATGCTCTCTGGACTCCACGTCCCTTTTCGATATTGTCCCATATACCTTCGTGCCCTTGTAGCCACGGTCCCGAAAAAGCTCTCTAATTTCCCCTCCAGGCTCGTGACCTCAGGATCAATTAATAAGCCTTCCACCATCTCTCCACTGAAACTGCTCTTCTCAACCCAGTGCTGCCATCTCTTTGATGAGTTGAACAGCCAATTGTCACTCTTCATCTTCCGTGATCCTCGGCAGCATACGGTTTGATCAAAAACTGATCCCTGACATGTCATCTTCAGGTGGCTTCCTGGTCAATGGAATCTCCTGTCTTAGAGGGTTGTTTGGCTTTGGTTTCGTTTGTTTTTACCCAACAACCGTGGCCATACCTCAGTCTCTTTCGGTGGTCCTCAGTCCCAGATTATAACATTGAAAAGACTTTATTCTTATTCACTTGAGTCCATGAACTACAGAACCTTATGTACAACTGCCTGCTGATACCTTCATTTGAATTTCTAACCATAACCTGCTACTCGTCCTGGTCCAAACCAATATTCTGATCTGCTCATAAGCCCCTGATCCGCTTCTCATGCAGCCTTCAATTTAGTGATGACAACTCTATTATTTCAATTACTCAGTCCCAACCTCCGAGAGCCAGTATTGATCCCTTTCGCTCACCGTCCTCTCTGACAGCAGATTCTGTTGACTCCACATTTAAAACCCAACCTTCTCAATACCGAGGGCATTGTCTTAAGTGAAATAAGTCCAAAGAGAAAGACAAATACCGTGTGAACTCACATACACGTGGAATTTTAAAAAATGAACTCATAGAAACAGAGTGGTCACCAGGGCAGGGAGCAGGGGACGTGGAGGAAAGGTCACCAGTGGGTACAAAGTCTCAATTATGAGATACATCAGTTCTGGTGATGTCATGTTCCACATTTCCCACAGTCAGCTATACCGTGCTGTATATTTGAGCTTTCTCAGAGGCTATGTTCTCACACATGCACACAAATCACAGCTCTGTGAGGTGATGAACGTGCTGACTAACTTTATTACGGTAACCATTTTGCAATATATACGTACACAAAATGACTATGCTATACACCTTCATGTTATACAGTGTTATATCACGTATCTCAATAAAGCTGGAAAGATAATTTTAAAAGAAAAATAATATAAATACATAAAGCTTTAACTCTTTCCCCCACGTACTATGCTTTAAGTCACCAAACTCTGCAACAGTGGATGACTCCAGAAGCCTCCAGGGTGGTCTCTACAGTGCCAGGTTTACGCTGAAAACCTTAAACACCACAGAAGCTAGCTGGCTCTTGTCACAATGTGCGTACAGCTGCATCATTCTTCTCGTCAAATTCATCCAAGAGCTTCTCATCTCATTGTGAGTCAAACCAAGATCGCACACAGGTCTTCCCAGCCGGACTGCTGGTCTACCTCAGTCCATCGCTGCTTCCTGCGGAGCTGTCTCCGTTCCACTCCACACTCACCCTCTCCGCCTGCAGTTTCCTTAGCTGGGTGACCCACCCAGCTCACTCCCTCACCTCTCTCTGACCCCCACTTACACGTCCATCTCCAGGTGGGGCCTTGCCCGAACACTGTTTTAAAAATTATATTCTACCTGCCTAACGACATCTATCACCCCTTTCTCATTTATGTTTCTCTGCAGCAATGGTCATTATCTAACCTGCTATAAATTTTACTTAGTCATTTGATGAGCTAGAGAGTCCCAGCAGAATTTAAATGGCAAGGGCGTAGTGATCTGTGCCTGTGCAGCTACTGACGTCATCCCTGGCCTAGGATGTGTCCTAGCTCACCGCAGATCTGCAGTAGATATGCACGCATCGAGTGGATTTTTTTAAATAGAGAATTTCAGTCCTTCATAAAGTCTATTAGGGAAATCATCGATCGCTGTGCCAATATAAAGACACACCGTGTTAGTAGGGTGTATAGGTTTTCGGGTTTGGAAGAGATTTTAGGTATTCTGACTGAGAACACGGAGCTGGTTAGTGACTGTGAAAGCAGCCCGACCCGATTAAGACCCAGATCTAGAACTGCCGACTGCCCGAGTCAAAATTCGGAGATGCCAGATCCTTAAAACCGACAGAAAATGAGTAAGTAAAACTATATTATAAAAATGAAACCATGGAAGCTGAGAGAGGCATCAAGCATTCTAAAATAATAGACACAAATAAAAATAGAAGCCAATCAACTTAACATAATCACGAAAACTCTGGAAAACTGTCGGCCAGATGGGTTTTGCACCGTTTGTCATCCACAGGCCAGTTGTCGAGGGCAGACAGTTTGACAGCAGTAATCGAATCTGGTGGCGGAGCCGCTCCGTACAGGAGCTCAGACAAGGGGGCCCAGGGCCAAGGCTACTTTAGGGTTATCCTAAGGGGTGTTATGGTTAAGAATTATTTCATATTTTAATTGTTAAGTAAGTTATACAATGAGCCTCATTTAAAAAACCTCATTTAATTGTTAAGTAAGTTATACAATGAGCCTCATTTAAAAAACGTACTTAGTATCGTTCCCCTTTGGGATATAGAAACCTCATCTGACAAGGTTATTAGGATTTAAAAATTCCTTTTTAAGTTAGGGAACAATCTGAAAACTTTTCCAGAGTCTCGTTCTACCTATTTCTGGAAGGATAACACCGCATTGCGATTGATTTCAAACTTTCAACGCCATAGATGTGCTGCTCACTTGGCCTCAATTCCTCACGCTGCATTAAAATGACATAGCTGTGCATGCAAAATAAATTCCTATAAAATTACAGAGTGTCATAATTTCTGGGCCCAAGTTTATCATAGTTCGGTTTTATTAGAATTGCAAAAGGGTTTTAAGGGTGGAAGACGTGTCAAAGAGCTAAAATCCACTATTTTATTCCTTAGTATTAAATATTATCTGGTTTTCAATATTTAAAAAGGAAGCTGATGTTTTCAGTATAAATAGCATGGCTGAGACTGTCCATATAAAATTATTCATATTTAATATTCCTGTAGTTTGTTAGAATTCCAGTAGAACGTGGTGCAAATATTTTTATTAGCAAAATCTGACTAGAGCATAGGTGAATGCAATTATGAAGCTGCAAGCAAAAATTTGATTATTTCCCTCTGAACTGGAAAATACTTATACCAATTGCAATTTTTGTTTATTTGAACTATTCACTTAGGTCTTAAAATATTTTAAAGTTTTATTTAAATGTATAATTCCTTTTTAGTAACTCTCATCAACATCAAATTAATTTTTGTCTTTGAGTGGTAACATATTGCATGTATTTGCAACGTATTTGGTTGGAAAATCAGATACTTACACTGATAAAATTTAATAATAAATCTTTCCCAAGAAGATCGCATTTATCACAGCATACCGGTGTTTTGATTTGCTCATATAATTGTTTGGCTTACAGCAAAAATGTCTGTGTGTGCGTGCGTGTGTGTGTGTGTGCGCGCGTTTTAGTGCTTTTTAAAGGAGATATACAATTGTACAGATGTAGTGAGGAAAAGGTTCATTAATTTCTTGTTACCTTTTGGAACAAAGAAATAAATCAGGTAGCATCTGCCAGTTTGGTTGAGAGTGTTCTTTACAGACGGGCATGGTCACACTTTAATTAATGGCTACGCCTTGCATTTACTAGAAGGACTAGGAATTCATATATAATGCATTCATCATGCTTTGACGGAAAACGAAAATGTCAAGATAATATAGAGAACACAGTATTTTCTGAGGAGCCAGGTGATCTTTCTACAAAGGGTGAAGAGTAGGTTGTTCACCCGGAGCTCACACTTCTACAATCTTCCGTACTTGCTGCAAATGACACTATTTCAATTACCACGAGCGGCTGCTTGGTGTGATCCATCTCTGTGTCATTTAATTGTCTCAAGTATAAACCGTGGCTTTTAACAAAAACAATTACTTAAGTTAACTAGGGAAAGAACAAGCTGACTACACGATTTAGAGAATGGAACCGAGCATTAAAAAGTAGTTCGTTGACATTTTCAATTAATGATAGGAACTATTGGAGTGCTCGTTTTAATGAGTTTACGAATAAGATTTTGAAAAACTAAACTACAGCCAGTTTACAACTTTTTAATGTAATTGAATTCTAAAGCATATTTTTATTAACCTCTCAAATTCCTCATTAATCATCTTTAGTCCTAATCCCTATTGTTAGATAAAATGAGCCACATTCGGGATCTGAGGAAAAGAAGAACATTAACCAAAATTTAGTTAAAAGCATGTTTTCAATTGATTGATTGGCACAAAAAAGCTTCAGAAATCATTTATGAATCAAAAAATTAAAAAGGGGGAATTTAGAGGGTCCCTATCTGGCCTTGTTATAAGTAAAGAAATCAAGAAGGCATCACCTAACTTATTGCCTTGGATAATCAGAAAAACAGCACGCCATCACTTCGATAGGGAATATCAGGCCTCTTTCTGAATGGCATACCAGAACGTGAACTTGGAGTAAGGGATGGATATTAAGTTGAAGATTCCACTGGGTCAAGTGGGGATACCTAGTAAATAATTACATATGCAAATCTATGTTTAAAGTGAGAATACAAAATTATCGATGTGTATATTTGGGAGTTTTCATCATACAGATGGTATTTAGAGCCGTGAACTTGCATGCGATCGCCACGAGACTAGTGTCGCTATAAAAAAAGGCACCTAAGTCTTTTTGTAGTGATGGTATTTAGACATGAGGATACTAATAAAGGAAAATGAAAAGAATGTGGCCAGCGAATTTATAGGGGGAAAAAAAAAAGGAAAAGAAACAGATTAATAGTGTCCTGACAGCCAAGTAAAAAAAGTATTTCACGAAAGACATTAAACCAAATCAAATGTTTGCCCAGGTCAAGTTTGATGTGGAAGACAAATCAACCACTGGGTTTTGAAAGATACAGATCATTAATGATCTTCAAGAGAGTGGGGGCAACAGTTTTTTTGGGGGGAGGGAGGTGTTTAGAAAGCCACAGAATAAGAGAATTTAGAATTGTATACGTGGATAATTCTATTTATGAGTTTTGCTATCAAATAAAAGACAGAAATAAGGCAACAGATGGAGGGAACGTAACGTCAAGAGAGATTTTTGTTGTTGTTTTACTCGTTTTACTTGTTGGGTTTGTTTTAGTGCGAAATAAATAGTAATTTATTTATAATGGGAAAGATTCAATCAGTAGAGAGAGAATTGATAATATAAATAGATATAAATAGCTGAATTCAGGGTATGCTGGCAATTTTATTTTAAACAGCTGTCTCTAGTAAATTCTTCTAACCATGCGATCGCCACGAGACTAGTGGCGTACCGTTTTCTCTTACCTGATACTTTGTACAGTTTCTTATACTTATCTTTACACATCTGCTTCACCATTGCCCCTGTGGCAAGTGTTACACTTGGGTGATAAACCAGGGAATAAAATCCCACCCCCCTGCCACAGCGATTGTACCAGGTAATCCAGCCCTAAGATAATCAGCATGTGGTCTGCCCCTGGCCCAGGGGGTCAGTCCAGACAGGGTTCATTCGCTGCGAAGCTCGCTCTGCACAAGATGCTCCCTTAATTGGACACCTGTAATTGCCTAAGCCATTTGCTAAAGTGCAAGAAGCCAATTTGAGAAGGAAGTTGATACAGGGGGATCACAAGCTCGGAGAATTTTAAACAAACAGTGGAGAGCCTTGAGCAAACTGTACCTAGGAATTTTAATTACACGAGTCAATACGGTCTATTGTTTAAATAAGTTCGAATTGAGTTTTCTATTTCTTGGAATTCACATGATCGTTAAGTCGGTGATGGGCTGAGAAGCAAATCCTAATTTCCACAGTGGGCATTTAGTAATTATGCAGTGCTGGTGAGTCATAGAATCTTTGGCTGAGGATGGAACGTATGAATTTAAAGAAGCGTATCTCTAGTAAAGAACACACGTCTTGCCCTAGAAGGCAGGAGAGACAGGTCGTAAGCTTTACTCTCCCATTCTGTTTTATAAGGCTTCCTTTGGTGTAACTTTCAAGCGACAGGTTCAACTGGATGGCTTTGTTTCCTTTCTAACTTAACAGCTTTTCGCACTGATTAGAATGCGCTGCCCTATATCGGCTGCTTTTCACAGTAAGGCTCTGCTTTCTTCCAGCTCAGCTACCCATTAAGACAGTCCAGGAAACGTTTACATGATCTAAGAAATAAAGAAAATAGCTTGCAAATGTAGATAGATTTCAGAGGCTTAACACTCAAAAACTTTTTAATCCAATGAATATTATTAAGTACACACCATGTCCTCAAATCTGTATAGCCGGTGGAATTAAAAACCAAAGGGAAAAAAATCCTGATTTGATGAAGTTTACAGTCTAGTTGCATATTGGACTCACACACATCTAAATGCGATATTTCAAATGCTATGTGTTTTAGATGCATTTCAAAAAAGTGTGTAGATGATCATTGAAAAAAAAAAGTTACTTCTGTCTGAAAAGGTCACGTTAACCCACTAAGAGATGGACACTGATAAGGTGAGACTTAAAATATAAGTAAAAAATCACCAGGGATAAAATCAGGAGAAAATCGGTATTCATTGCCGTGAAACTGAACACATCTCCCAGACAACATGGTGACTTAGTCACAGTTTTATATCTGAGGTCTAACGTGCCAGAGGTCACAAAGCAGACACCTCATCGATGTCACTTCAAGAGTGCATGGAGGGCGATCGAAGATGCTAGAAAAAGCGTGGGAAGCTTAGACAGCATCGGGGAGGAGCCGCTCGGTGCCGTGTGTGTCGCTGGCGGGTTATAGGCAGTCGAGAGCACTGGCTAAGAGTAGTGTGTCCTTCATGAAAACGTGTGACAACGCGTCATCACGACCTGTCAGAACACGAGGATGCACCACGGAGAGCGTAACTAATGTTGATGTTATCACATAAGTCACATGAGCGGCCATCGAAGAATTCTGAGGAAAGATGATATGACCAAATGCTGATTCTAGTGGGCACATGAGCAGCATTTTGGAGAGTGGGGAAGAATGGCCGACAGGTTAAAGGAAGGAGGACATTGAGGAAATCATTGCAGAGACCAGGGAAGGAGATGCCTGCCTAAGCCATGGCGACGGTCGTGGACCGCACGGAGGAAGGAAATGTCCACCAATACACGGTCGATGATTTATTAGTCACCGTGGGCAACAGAGACAGAGATGACTTCTCGATTTGCAGCTCGTACGATTGAGTCAATAGCAGAGTTATGATTTAACGTTGTACATATAGGGAGAGACGCACACGAGTGAAAATTGAAATTCCTTTTGAAGTTTAGGACATAAATCAACAGTCTCTCTAAAAGGATCCAGGAGTCGCTTTCGCAAAGTACAGATGCTTTTATAGGTCCTGGAATGATTTCAACAGGGAAATGTTCCCGGCAAGAGGAGAAAGAAAAAGTCATAATGAAGCCTGAAAGTTCCCCCGAGACCATCGCACCCCTGCAAAGCCACCCCAGGAAAAGGCACACACCAGTTGTCACGTTGCCAAATTCTACGTCTTTTCGATGTGCGCCCACTCATAAAAGGATCTGCCTGAGAAAAGGCCCATCATCATCACATAACACACAGGGGCCTCCCCTCCATGATCACATTCCTTCCGTATTTACCCAAGAGAAAACAGAGCTCAGGTCTTCTCTGCCCCTAATCTCAATATGGTGCCGTTACTACAGGGATTCGTGATGAACAAACCAGGAAGAAAATCCCCTTGCCTCCCAGAGCTTATGTTTTCGTGACTAAAAGGATGCTTTGAAATGTTTGTGTTTGAGAAAGAGAACGGTAACTAAATAATAATTTGTTGCAAAGTACCTGTGGTTTCGAATTATTTGTATTCAGAAGAGTTTAATAAAGATATAGGACACGGTTGGCATCATATAGAAAGAGATCAAATAACTGAATAACATTGTCATAACAAAACTTTTGAATTTTTTCCACTCATTCTTTTCACTAGATTTCTTAGCAATTACACTATGTAAATGAAAACAGCCGATGATGCTCTCAATCTGCCCTATTCTTGAAGGAGGTAATAACATTTCTATTCATCTGTAAGTGAATGCGTAATTTGAAAAAGAGACCTGCTCATCTCAATAACGTGAAGTTTCATAATTTTGTTTTTATATTTAAAAATTACTTATCAAAAATGTAATATGTTGGTTGTATACTAATTGCAGCTTTAACATTGTGTTATTCTAGAAAATGCTTTTAAAACACTTAGACACTTCTTGTCAAAGCAAATTTTAAAATATTTTTCATTTAAATCTATATCTATCTTTATCTATATCTATATCTATATCTATCTATATATTTAGAGAGAGATAAGATATAGATGTACGGATAGACAGATATTGATGATTCTAATGATCCAAAAAATTTTTAAATATAACAACAAATTAGATTAAAATACATTCATCTGTAGAAAGTGCAGTAAGATTGAAAGTTTAAGATAAAATAAAATGATGCAAAACATTGCATTTGAAAAGAAGAACTTGATGAAGTCATTAGAGAGCCGTCAATTTGGCATTTACCCCTGAGCTTGTTCTTTCCAAAACTACGCATGACCAGACTGCGAATTACCTTCCCTCAAGGTCTGTGAGCACCTTGAAGGGGCGCACCTGCCCATTCACCGTATCCTCTAACACGACACTTACTAGCGCATTTACTTATTTACTATTGCGTAACAAATGACCGCCGAGCCTAGTATCCTAAATGAACAACAGTTACTACCCACAGGCGCTGTGGCTCAGGGGTCTGAGCCCATCGTGGCTGAGCCTTCAGACTCCGGGCCTCCTGCCAATGGAAGTCAACTCGAGACCTGACCGGGGTGGAGGGGGCTCACTTCTCTGCTGCATCGTGTTCGTTGGCGGGATTCGGTTCTCGTGGGTGTCGGACAACCCTCAGATGCTTGTAAGCTGTTGCGTGTCCCTCGGTCCTAGGCACATGGGCTTTCCTCTAGGGCATCTCGCCACATGGAGCTTGCTTGGTCTGATCGGCAAGCGAGAAGGCACAAGATGATGCCAGCGAGAGGGGGGAGAGAGCTAGCAAGAGAGTCACCATCTTCTGTAGCCTAATCATAGAAATGACGTTGCATCATTTTTGCTGGATTCTACTGGTTAGAAGCAAGTCACTAGGTCTGAGCCACACTTAAGGGAGGGGAACGAAGGCGTGACCACGTCGGAAGCTGCCTGCCACACTACGTGCGCCTTTAAATGACAGGTGCTTAAATGAAATCAACTCAGTGAACAGCGGCTGGGAGCCGGCACACTGCCAGGGTAGAAAGAAGCAAAAATTATCCATGCCTTTATTCCTAAGCCAAATGCAGTCTCTACATCTTATTTACTGTAAAAAAAATGCATCACTTTGTCCCTAGACACATACATGTTAACGTAATAATAGACAACACTGTTGGTTTAAAGTCATCATACTGTACGACGCAAGTCACCTTTGCTGAAGCGGTTGGAGGATTTTCGTGGCACTGGTCCTTTGCGGAAATTCTAAATCAGTGAGAGACAAGCATCAAGGTATCGAGCGTTCGGTTTTAAGGAAAGAATTATCCACTGTTAGATACTTAACCTGGGTTATATTTCAGTGTCTTACTCACTGGTTCAAGGGTTCTCAAAGTATCGCCTGGGTACCCCCAAAATTTTTCTCAGGGTGTCTGCCTGCCTCAAATTATTTCCATGGTGATATAAAGACATAAGTTTTACTCCCAGAGCTTACCTGAGGTCACATTGCACGTGATCTTACAATAGATAGATAGAAATGAAAATCCAGTCGACACACATGTCAAACTCTAAAGAGAATAGACAAAATACTTTGGAAAATACACTTATCTTTCACAAAAAACGTCATTTATGTTAACATATAATATGCTTAAGTTGTTATTCTTCAATGAAATAATGGCCGTTATTTAAATGTCTCAATTTTAATTCTTAATATAATAACCGTTGATAAATATAGCTGACATAAACGAAGCCTCTTCAGGGTTCTTAATTTTTAAGAATGTAACGAGATCCTAAGAACAAAAGGCCGAGAATCACTGAATTAGACAATTCCAAAAGCACTATGGACTGGGGAGTCTGGGCCAAGTCTCCCCAGAATGCAGTCCCCACCCCCGATACGCAAATTATTTCCCGCCGAAAACGAAGCCCAGCTGAGGAACTGAGGAAGCGTTCTGTCCTCCCCCTTTCTTTCCTAAAGAGATTCAGACAGAAAAACCTGCTTCAGGAAGGGGACCTTAGCGTCATCACCGCGCATACTCGTTCAAGGACACGCGAGTTAAATACGGTAGACAAGAAGGACACATGCACAGACCCGGTCCCTAGAGGCACCTCTGCCTCGTTGTTTCTGGGTGGCCTAGCAGAAGTCTGCCACTTTCTTGGTTACCTGTGAGTTTCGCCTTTGAAACCCCAGGCCTCATCTCCCTGACTCTTTCTCCTTTGTCCAAAATGACATATTTACTTCATTTTGCCTCACTATGTTTGGAATGCTCATGCTTACGTAAATTTCCCACACGCAGATATTAAAATTTGATTTTCTCCTGTTAACCTAGCATTTGCCGTTTGAGTTTCTCTACCAGCAAGAACGAAAGGGACAGAGGAAAATTTCCCCAGCCGCAACAGCTTCCAAACAACTTAGATTAAAAACACCGTTTGGGGAATAATGAATTTAGATTATAAGACATATTTTCTTGTAATGCGGTTTGGGTACTTAAGTTCAAAACACAGATGTTATCACTTCAATAAGCAAAAGCATTCTTGGAAATGGCAATCATCTTTTAAATAAGAAAATCATTTTGAGTGTGAATGCAAAATCAATGGCCCCCATTAATCACAGCAAGAATATTTATTACATTAATGTAACTGGAAATATTAAAACAATATTTTTCCTATTTAATAGAGTAAAATTATAGTCAAGATCATAATTACATCAGCAAAACCAGTATGAGGGCAAAGTATAATGACTTGTAATGCATTTTAGGTTTATGTTTTAATAAGGCTTGTACTTTATCTTATAAAAAATGTAAGAACTATAAACGGATTAGGGCACAATTTTACTAGTTGGCTGATATGAAAATATTCTACTTCTTTACCATATTATAAAACAAACTCCTCTAGAATCTCTAGTGACACGTATTTGGGAGATTCTTTTTCCTTAAGAATTAGTTTTGATGATACACTAGATAGGACATTACCATCACTTGGTGTCTTAAAAGTAGGAGTGGAGAAGTTATTCATTCCACCTGTGAATGAACACCAGCGTCTCACTGATGGACAGCACAGAAAAGCCCCAACGACAGATAAAAAGCCCACGTTTTATTTCATTTTATTAAGTTAATAGCCACCGCATCTAAAACCGGGAAAGGGCCTCGTTTTAGGTGACTAATTACAGCTCAAATAAATTTCATCGTTCGCTTCGTATTTCTCTATCATAGAAGCGTTCAGGACTGCTCTCTCTTTCTGTACCCCAGGAACAGCGTACACAATTTCATTACGTATCATAACTGTGAGAATAATTTTTTTGGAAAAAATCTAGTTTCTTTGTCGATGAACCTGTCAAAGCATACGAGTCACCTCCCTGCCCGGAGCACCTGATGCACAGAGCAAGCATCACACAGGGCGGAACCCAGGCCGTCCGGCTGTTCACGGGCATCTGAAGATAGGAATGCACGGGGACCGTCACGCCCACGACCGCGAGGAAGACGAGACCCCTCATTCAGACAGACGCAGAAATTCCAGGAGAGGGACGAGCCACGTCGCCTGCAACCCCGAGCGCGAGCCGGGGAACCCACCGGGCCCGGGGCCCAGAAGGACCCCGAGGAGCACCGGTCCCAGCGGGTGGCCAGGGGCTCCGGGCAGGGCCGGGTCGCAAGACTCAGAGCAAGGCGGGCGGGTCAGAGGGGTAACGGAAACCCCTCGAGGGACGCGGGCGTCCTCCCCGAATGCACAGCATCGTCGCCCCAGGCCGGGGTGGCACACAGAAATGTCCATAAATTCCCCCAAATGCGAAGGGCTTGCTCAGTGCACGGCAGCACTCTGGGGGTGCGTGGGGATCCAAGCAGACCGCGGGGAAAGAGCCCCCGAAACAACACCGGGACTTTGCTGAGGTCACAGCGACAGCCCCCCGAAGCAGCACAAAGCTCAGAGTGGCAGAGAAACGCGCCCAGGCACACGAAATCGCAACAATGGAAAGCGACCCCCCGACGAAGGCTGTGGCAAAGCGATGCGATTAAGAGGCCCCCAAACGGAAGTACCTGAGCATCCGCGTCTGCAGAGCGGGTGGCCAGGCTCGGAGCCGGTGACACTGCGGCGTCGCCAGTCCTCGGATGGCAAACCTTGCCTGAAGAAAAGAAAGGAAAAAAAAGATTCCATCTCAAACCATTTGAAGCCAGTGATTAACTGAGTCAAAATAAATACACAGAGCAATCAAACACGGAGCTAACCCAACCATAAGTTAAATGGACTATGGCAGCCCGGCAGAGGAAGAGCCGAAAAATCAGAAATGTTTTCTATTTCAGTCTCTACTGTTCTTTTACAGGCACAGAACATGTGGACAAGTGGGGAAAAAAGAGACCCATTAGGACAGAAAAAGGAGCTGGAGAAGTCAGCATGCAGAAACTGGAATTATCGAACAAGAACTTTAAAAAAAAGATACAAATCCATTAAATAGCCTAGTGGACGATTTTTGAAACGTGTGTAAACAGATGGGAGATATACAAAAGGAAATCAAACTCTAAAAATGAATCAAAAAATAATGGAAGAATCCATTGGGTGAGCTTAATAGGAGTCTGGGCACGACAGGATCAAAAAAGACAATGAACTTTAAGACAAGTCACTAAAAATTAACCAGATTGAATCACATAAAAAATAATAATAAAGAGTGGGTCTGGGACAGTGTCGCATGTTTAACATGTGTGTCATTAGGGTCCCAGAGAGCGAGAAGCGATTAAATAGTAATGGACCTGAAAAAAATATTTGAAGAGAAATGGTCAGAAGTTTTCACAGAACTGAACATTCGCATATACATATACATATATTCCACAAACTTGTATATAAGAATATATCCATATATGACTATATATCATATTTATATATAAGAATATGCGCAGATAAAAGAATATGTTTTATATACATATATAAGAAAATGTATCATATGTATATATAAACATGAATATTTTTATCAGGTTTCCTCAATCTGATATAAGTCATATACAAATATTTCCAGCTATCATCATGCTTAATTGGAACAAATTGAATCCTTTCTTCTGATTAGAGAAGAAAGCCATCGAGTAGTTCGCTGGAACTCTTACACAGCACGACAAAAGACAAATAAATGAAAGGCAGAAGGATGAGAAAGGAATGAGAAAAGTTTTTAAAATACAATTACAATTGCATATATATGTCGATATGTATGTATATATATGTACGTGTGTGTCTGTGTTCAACACTTCAGGTATTTACAAACTAATGAATGAATTCTGCAAAATCTCAGGATACAAGGTCAGTATTAAAACATGAGTACTATTACTACATCCTAAAAACAAACTAACACTTAGACGATTAAATTTTTAAAATATTATTCACAAAAGCATCTACAATTATCAAAATTTTAGGAAAAAATCTAACAAAAGAAATGCGAGACTTTCACACTGAAATGAAAAAAATAATTGTGAATGAGAGAAATACTTTAAAACTATATATTAATGGAGAGTCAAACTGTGTTCATGGTTTCCAAGTTTAAATATTGTTAAAGTAGCTATTCTCGAAATGACTTGTAGCTTCAACAAAATGCCATAAAATATTCTAGTAGGCTATCTTTTTCTTTTTGGTCCAAGTTAGCAAGCTGATTCTAAATTTTACATAGGATTGCAATCAAAATAAGCTTAAGAAGCAAGAGAAAATTTGGCAGACTTAAATTTATTTTACATATTACCGTAAGGAAACATCAATTGAGATAGCGTTTTATTAGCATAAGTAGAGAGAAATTGATCAATGGAACAGAATAAAAATTCAGAAATAGACGCCCTCATATATCGTCATCTGATTTTCAGCCTATGTACTAAGGCAATTCTATGGGAAAGGAAAATCAATTTAATAAATGGTGTTAGACCGACTGGATGCACACATGGAGAAATAAACCCTGAACCCTATCTTAATAATAAAATTAAAAAAATAATAATAATTCAAGATGGCTCATGGACCTGAACCAAACTAGAGCCATAAATCTGTTAAAGAAAGCATGGAAACAGAACTTTGTGATCTCAAAATAAGCAAATATATATTTTGTACAAATACCAAGACCACTAAACATAAAAAGATATATTTTACTTAAGCAAGATAATCATTTCTAATCAGAGGATATTAAAAATAGAACAGGTAAATCTTATCATTAGAGAAAATATCCTTAGTATCTATATTTCAAAAGGATTCGTATCCATAACATAAAGATTCCTACAAATAAAAGACAAAAACACATGCACATACGAAGTTATAAATTGGCAAAAAGATCTAAAGAGGCACTCTGCAAAAGAAGATATACCAATGGCCAAAATATACCAAAATATACCAAAAGAAGATATACCAATTATTATTAAACACATGAAAATGTGTTTAATAATAATTACATGATGAAATTTTAAATTACAATATGTTGAGATACCAATTTCTAGAACAAGTAGAAGTAAAACATGAACAGTACTAAATATGGCCAACTTTGCAGAAGAACTGAAACCAAACTGTCATGTGTTTCTGATGGGAGTACAAAATGGTATAAACATGTTACAAAGTTGTTCTATGCTTTCTCAGAAAGTTAAAAATATATCTACTATATTTCCAGCCATCTCACTCCTATATGTTTATATACTAGAAATGAAAATATATGTTCATGGAAAGTCTCACACAAAAAAGTTCCTAGCAGTTTTATTTATAGAAACCCCAAACTGGAAACAAAGAAACAAACGAACACACAAACAAGCGTCAAATTGTGTTATACTCAGATATTCATGCAATATAATACCATACAGCAGTAAAGTTACGGATGCCAGCAACAACAGGGCTACAGCATTAAAACAAACAAACAAACAAAAAACATGCCGATCAAAAGAAGCTAGACACATAACAGCACATACGGCATGACTCGTTTATATTAATTCAAGAATGCAAATAAGAGACAGAAAAGAGCATTCTAGAATGAAGGCAATATTCGATTTGGATGGTGGTTACAAGAGTGCGTACGCAATTGTCAAAACTCATTTCTCTGTTAACTTAATATATGTGCATTTTATTTTATTCATACCTCAATAAAAATTATAAAATTCAGTGACATTTTTAGACACAACTTCAAACTGTTAAAGATTTTACAGGAAAGGGATTAACTATTAAAAGTAACTCCAGACCACTGCAAGTCCATTTGGGCAGGACTGAGCAAACAACTTTCTTATCGCTTGTGTGATGCCTGCATATTTTTTCAATATCCACATCATGATAATTATATTTCATTAATGAGTATTCTGGGCACCTACTATATAACAGATACTGTGCTATTTGTGAGGATATAGCAGTGATTATGAAATGATTTCTATTGTTTTGGGATTATAGTAACGAGGGGACTCAAACTAGCAATGTTTAAAGGCAATAAGATATACAGTCTAAAAAAAGTAATTATTGGCAAAATTGAGGCATTGCATACCCATGTTTTATAATCTATTTTAAATTATGCTAAGTTTAAAAATCTCTGTGATGTTATATTATTCAGCTCTAAATCTGCCTTCCAAGGCATTTAAAGTTTACATGCGGCTTCAAGAATCCCTCTTCCAAAATTACTAACTAATTGACCTTCACATGGCATTTGAAAAATCAATCCAATTGGGAAAACCTTAGCAAATAATGGCAAACGTGAGAGAAAGAATTTCATAAGCAGGTGATAAGAACTGTAATTACATCTTAGATGAAATCTGATAAGCATTGCATTCATGTTAGTAACAATAATAAAGTATTAGCTTTGTAAATATTAATAGTTATTATATTTTTGAAAAATATATTAAGATTTGGACCTGGGCTAGGTTCTGTCTTCATGACTATTAGCTACTATCCACTCTCTACTCAAGAGTTTTGACAAGGTTCCATAGTCTCTCTGCTGAAACATTTAACTTCTACCAAGTTCCAGTCCAAAATCTTTATTTCAGCATAACAAAATTAGCCTCGTGTATAACATATTTCATTATACAAGCACAAAACCGAACCGGTAAAACAAAATATATCAAATTTACCAAAGTAATACAAATTCTGCCAGGTTTCGTTACAAGACTTTGGGGTCCAGTTCTTAGAAAGTACAATTATAGAAATACAGAATTGTGGACACAGGTTTAATTGCTTGTAGCAACAGCCAGATTCCATTTGTCATTTTAATGACATGGCAGGGAAGCGAGAAACCAGGCAGAACTGTTGTAAGCATGTGTAACACCCTACTTTCAATGTGAAGCAATCATTATATATTTGCATAAGCCCGTATTAGATTCCTGTGGCTGCTGTAACAAATTACCACGAACTTGGCTGCTTCGAACAATAGAAACGAGGTGTCGTTCAGCTGGAATTAAGGTGGAGGCTCTGTGGGGATCTGCTCCCATCCTTCCTCAGCTTCTGCAGGCTGCGGCATTCCCTGCCGTGTGTGTCTGCCCCCCGCCCACCCCTCCCCACCACCCCAGTCTCTGCCTCTGTGCTCACTGCCTTCTCTTCTTGGCGTTAATAGCCCTCTGTCTCTCTTATAAGGTCCCTTGTGATGTCATCTAGGACCTAACCCGGATAATCCAAGATAATCTTCTCATCTCAAAATTCTGAATTTAATGACACTTGCAAAGACATTATTTCCAAGTACTGTAGGGGTGGGGGGCCCGCAGCAAGCCCCCTCTCATCGTTTCTATGTCTCATTGAAATAGGAAGCATGTGATACGCTGACTCTGAGGATACACCGGAGTTTAGAGAATATTTAAAACGCCCACCAGAAGAGTCAATGGGTTGGTAACTGTAGCGTGCCTTCCCAGAAGCGTGAAGGGCCTATATGGCATCAGTGACCGTCGACTCTGAACATAATACGAAGTCTGTTTTCTTTAAACCCGAGCTGCTTATTTTGCCTGGAATACTCTACCATTCAGTCCTGTTCTAATATCTACCTTTAAATGTGCTTTTTTACACTTACCTGTTGTTTAGAATGTTTATCTCAAGTGTAGTGTGATTTCTCATGAATCTCTGACTGGAAGGAAGAAGGAACAAAAAAACTACTCAAAAGTTGTTTTAACCAGCCCTCTTTTCCCTATTTTTGTACTATAATGATTACAGAAGAGGTGATGGGAATATGTGGTATTTTTAGGACTGTTTTTTGAGCAGTTTCAGTGTGTGTGGACGGGGTGCTAAAGCTATCACAAGGCCTAGCCCCTCAAGAGCTTTAATTTATTTTTTATTTTTTGATGTTATTTTTTTCTCATGTTCTTATACTGTCAGAAAGTCTCATAACAGACTATCCAATGACAAACTCTAAGACAGCAAGCCTCTCTCATAATTTGGAGTCTGTCAATTTTCTTATCGTATAATACTAGTATTTTAAAGGTTACATGCTCAATTAAAACAGCATGTTCCACATTACAAAATAATAAGAAAAATATTAATTTGATATTCGATCATTTAATACACCACGATTGCTTACCATTATGTGCTAAATCTCGTAAACTAGAAAAGTCTCAAAATAAATATGACGAGGATCATGTGGAGTGATACAGAAAATGGAATCCACCTTCTATTACAAATTTGTAAAGTCATACGCTGTTATAACTTTCTTTTTTGTCAAGGCCACTGCAGAGGCGCACTCGTGCTTTGCTGGTCATTCTGTGGGGCATACACTCTCAGTAGGCTTGGTTAATCATTCACCGCAGAATGAGATCGTCTTGAAAGGTGACATAAACTTTTTACGTTTGCTTTTATCCTGCATCACCTGCTTCCCTTTATATGTCAAAGTAGTTTTAGAGAAGGTTCTGGACTTCATCGGAAAACGTGGCAAACAAGCACTATGTGTCATTGCACATGAAATCAGTAGAGAACTGGGTATAAGGATTTCTCTGGGTTCGACCAGTGAAAGACTCCCATATGGTGTTGGGTGTCCTCAAGATGGAAGATGGGGTCCCAGGAAGATTCTCTTGGCCTAAATGCTTCCCAACCAAAAGATTTGATTAAAAACAATAAGAAACTACATAATCTTCTTCTATAGACAGTTTATGCTCTTTGTGTAGCTTTTTCTGTTTAAGGGTTTTTAAACACTACTGTATCAACTCTCGCTTGTTTGCAAAATTATGATGACGATAATACTGCATACCCCAAATGACCAATCCTGTGGACAGGAAGTGGGATTAGAAAGAAATTCTACAATACTAAGGTCACTTCTAAGAACAGTATGAAAATAAAGCAAATGGTACAGATATGTCATCTGCCATTAAGAGCATATATAATGCTTGGTGTTGGTAGAGAGTATTCTATTTGAAAATCATATTTGGAGAATTTTGGTTTCTGATAGATTTTAAAGTAACTACCTTGTATTTTACTTGTTTGTGGAATCAAATACTCCATTCCATGCTAACAGTAAAGTCGATTATTCAGAAAGACTATAGTTTGGGCCATGTATTTTTCTTCTTAACAAACTCGATTCTTGTTACACTTTGGAAAAGTTGACTAAATTTAAATAAACATTTTAGGGTTCCACTTTTCGCAAAGAACTATTGCCAGAACATAAATTTCGCACATAGATAGATAAGAATGCTATTAGCCACATAAGTCGGCGAGGGCTCATTGTTCCTGCTTTTGTTTTGTGGTCTCAGACGGCTCTTTAGATGTCACCATTAGACCTCTAGGCACTAAGAATGTCCCAGTTCGAGAGATGAAAACTGGTTCCCTTGTGTTCACTGAATTGTCCTTCCACACTTGAGAGTATTTAAAACTCAAAGATACAGCTATTTGCCGTGTTCTAATCTTTTTCAAAGAAGCCCCCTAAACATTAATAATTTCAAGCAGCCACATTACGATGATTTTATAATTATACAGTTATAAATTATTTTGTATGATTTAAGACGCGGTTTTAATGTTTAACATCACAATTAATTGTTCAAGGTTCATCGCCCCACAAAATAATAATTTTACTCACATACAGGGAACTATAGATTTAGATCATTGTGCAAATGGATTTCATTTAATTGTTTCTAAAACAGTTCAAATTCACAGCTCTGTTAAAAGGTGATGGATTGCACATAATTCGTTGCCTTTTTATGGATTATAGATTTGAGATACGGTTACCTCAGGAGACCTTTTTCTTTTCCTACCCATGGTTTCGCAACCTGTTATTCCAAATGTAAACTGATTAAACCCACAATTCCCTTTCGTCACAGCAGGTTTCAGGCTTTTGGTGTTTTTCTGCTCGTATAATTACATATTTTAAGGAGATATGTTAATCAGTACCCACATTCTGGAGTCTCAGGGGATCTGGCATAAATTCGTTGCAGATAATATGTTTTAACAAGTTTAAAGTCAGTTTTCACAGTTGTAAGCTAAATTTACTTATTTGGTGCAAAAGGCAGTTCACGGAATCTTTGATTTGCTCGTGTGTGGCCGTCTAGCCTGATATAATCGCACGTGGACTCGTCTGCATCTTCAGCTGGAATGGCCTTCGGAAACCGTGTGGCATCATCAGCCCATTTTAAGTGAAAGGAAACCGAGACGCGGGCTGGGATGAAGAATCGATGATGTTTACAGAAGATTCTTATTTCAAACCCTAAATTTATCATCCACTGGAGAGCTTACTCTCATGGTTTCTTATCGTTGCCGTAACAAATAACTACAAGTTTAGTGGTTTAAAACGACACAGATGTATTCACCACAGCTCCGAAGGGCAGGGGTCCAGAGCCAAGGTGTCCCTTCTGCAGGCTTCACCTGGCATCCCACCTGCTAGAGACCACGCCCACTTCCTGATCCACGGAGCATCAGAGCATCGCTCCTGGACGGCTCTGCAAGCTTGTCTCCTCTCCTCAACTCCGTCCTCTCTCTCTCTCTCTCTCTCTCTCTCTCTCTCTCTCTCACTATCGTACTGGCCCCAAACGGATAATTCTGTATTCTCACTTCACCTTAAAATACTTAATCTGATTTCCAAATCCCCTTTACCATGGAAATGACCAGGCTCCCAGGTCTCACACATTAGGACTGGGACACCTTTGGGGGACACTGTCCAGTCGACTGTCCTTATTTGACCCCACCTGGAAAACCGGCATGAGCGCTAGAGGCCTACCATGAAGTCCCACAGCATCCCGCCCTCTTCTGGTACAGCTTTGGCTCTGAATATCTTATCCCAGGTGCTATGATTTGAAGTGTTGCCATTTGTGACAACATCGATGGACCTGGAGATTATTATGCTAAACAAAATAAGTCAGAACCACATGATTTCACGCATATGTGGGATAGAAAAAGCAACAAATGAACAAACGAGACAAACAACAAACAAAAACTCAAAGACACGGAGAACATTTAGTGGTTAGCAGAGGGAACGTGGAGAGGGCGAGGCAGAAAAAGGTAAAAAAAAGGTCAAATACACAGTAACGGAAGATTTGACTTTGAGTGGTGAACGCACAATGCAATATGCAGATGATGTGTTGAAGAACTGTACAGTTGAAAACCTATGTAATTTTATTAACCAGTGTCACCCTACTACATTTAATAAAATTTAAAAAACTTAAAAATGCAATAAGTATTCTGATAAAAATCCTAAAATGCGGAACTGACCATGAACACCTAGGGAAGGGCGAAGCTCCATGGAAGTATACTGATGATGTCCACTTGAGAACCAGCCTGGCCTAAGCGACCTCCATCCCGAAAGCGAAACCCGACAGGTGACTCCGTGGCAGCGGTGCGGGCCGGGGAGCGGACCGTAGCCCGCCTCGGAATCCAAACCGACCCAAGCAAAACGACCACGAGGAGCCGACCGCACACTGAGAAACTGTTGAGCCAGCCGGAGTTGTCACCTCGGCCCCTACTCTCCGGCATGTCCCGTCCCCAGCGCCACCACGGCCTCACTCTGAGCTCCCTTAAGTTCGTTCTTCCCACGGTCATCTGGAGACGACAGGCCTCGTGTGTAACCACCCCTTTTATGTGGCAGTGGAACAGCGCGTTGTTTAGAAAGGGCGCACTAGAGGGACTGATAGACGAAGTGAGCCCCAAAAGCAGGGAGGATGGGGACTCTGGTCATTTTACACTCGCTTGTGAGGAAGACCTGGAAACTACATTTCCAGCGTCAAGAATCAAACTGACCAAGTAGCGCAAGAAACAATCTGCTTATTGCAGCCACGGGCATTTAATAGACCTTTAATTTTTTAAAAAGATAAGCAATACACACACACACACACGCGCGCTCGCGCGCGCGCACACACACATACACACACACTAGCAAACAACACAGAATAGGTATATGACCTAGAAAGGCATCCAAGGAAGGAAATTAATCTTCTCTCAGGAAGTTTGTTAGCATCTACCTGTCCAGGTGCAGGAGAGAGGCTTTGCAATGCGGGGGATTGGAAGCTGTGCGTGTGCATGTGTGTGTGTGTGTGAGAGAGAGAGAGAGAGAGAGAGAAAGATTAAAAGAACTTTACTATCTTTCCGCAGTTCATATCTGCCTGGTAATACTTGTTTCACTCTTTTGGGTTAAATTACTTTGAGATGAGTTTCCACCATTTGCAATTAAAACAAACAAACAAACAAACAAAAAACCACACTCCATCTATTTGTGTATTCTGTAATGAAAACTTCTCGCCAATTGTATAAGTTAATTACATAATTAAACATATATATATCCCAATGCCATTTTAAAACTGTGATCTCTGTTTTTAACTGTGATCTCTATAGTTAAAATATCATAACATCCTCCTTTACAAATTCAAAGTTTTATAGATTTCTGACGGTACAGTAGTTTCAGAGCTGCATTGACCTCTTAATAACCTCGTGGGCTTCATATGTTTCACTGTCACTAGAGAGAGGGGCTGATCCCTCGCTGTGGCGGCTGACCCATGGCCTAATGCAGCCCTCAAAATTATTTTTAGCACCTCCTTCAAAAAGATCTGCTTCCTGGAATTTAGATTTTACGGTCTAGAGATGATAGTCTGGAGACTGACATGTTCCATGTAAAAATGTAAAGAATAGGTAATTATATTAAATGAACTTTCTTTGCCAGACACATAAATAGCCCAAGGATAACATTTCTTGAGCTATTTTCAGCTTTGAATTATTGGAAAATTCTGTAGCACGCAGATTGCAACTTGAACCGCTTGCCACAAATCTTTAAAAAGGGAGTATTTCTCTTTGTTCGGCTGACAGTCGAATGAATATGAAAGAGAAAATGCAATTATATTTTGCAAATTCAAGGGAGGGATTGCTCAGTAAAACTTTCCATGTTAGACTAAATTAAGCAGAAGCACTTATGGCCGCATCACACTCTACTAACAACCAGCTTAGACACAGGTAGATCAGGTACCTGCACGTTAATGGTTATGCTGTAGGCAGGCCGAAGTGACTAGACCTCACTGGACTGTGGATATTGATCTATATCTTCTTAGGAACTTTCTTCAATGTTCTCTATACACTGTGACCAAGAGTTCGTCAACCGTGCCCCTCAGTTTGACAAAACCCTGGCCAGGCTTCTCCCTGGCTCTGAGCCCCTGACCTCCTTTTTCTTAGATCATTTCCTTTAAAAACTTGGAATTGCAAATTCTTTCTCTTACGCTTTCTCTTGAGCTGTAAATCTCATCCCAGCCTCCGGTCAGCTTTGCAGTCCAGGGATGGCTTTTCTGAAGGCCCTAGAAGGGAGCCATCCCTCAGAAATGTAATCATCTGAGGAGACAGCGCCCCATCCCCAGTCTCCGTGGGAGGGTAGCAGCCTGTAAGGGACAATCAGCAAACACTGATGGCCTAATCACCTTGACCAGGTCGGTCGCTCACCTACTCCTATACTCCGCCATTAGCTCGCCCCAGGATTTGTAAGTCTTTCAGCCTTCTGTTTTGTGGGAATTGAGTTCAATCTCCATTCCCTATGGCGATATTTTTGAAAAAAGAATTCCTTGCCTGTCTGATGCTTTCCGGTGCAATTTTTCTTTGGCGACCGAAGAAGCTCTACCACCTCACTTTAAGCAAAGGCGTCTGCAGCAAAAATCAGGATGATGCCGACGAGGACGCTCTCTCGTCCTATGCAACCTCCCTCTCCACGTAAAGTGATGCATCGAATGGCTCTTAAAATTGATTCCATTTCCAATTGCATCGACATCAATAACCTCGTCGACAGTTTGAAATTTTGTTGTAGAGAATTGAACAACCTGTTAAAAGTTACTGCTTTGGGGACATCAAAACGCCCATTCTTGTGAACACACAGGAAGCGTCCAGTGTTAACTTGTGTTCCTGAAGTTCAAAACTTAAACTTCGCTCAAGGGCACCGATGTTATGGTCCACCGCCAAAGGCCACCTGCACTGAACGCCAGCCCTGAGTACACATATATGCTTGGCCGATTCGAATTTTTATATTTATTTCATGCCCTCGGTTCACCATCCAGCAGGAAATGCTAACGAAGAACAAAAGTCCAAGAGGCAGGCGTTACGATGAGAAGGAAAGCAACATGTACGGGGAAAAATAATACTCAAATATAGAAGTTCGCCATGTTTGAAGAGAAGAACAAAAATGAAAATTATTGTAAATTTTCATTCCACACATGATTTTACTTGTCATTTTTCTTACACAAACCCGTATCTTTATTTAAACGGAAGTATATGTTTTGATAATGCTTTTAGAATTAAAATAGTTTAAACCAGCTTAATCAAGGAGAAAGAAGGCCTTAGAATTTGATTAAACATATCAATGAGATCGATGTTTTTTGTTTAATTGAAAAATCCATAATTTAATTGCTATCCAGTCTGGCTTATATTAAGCATTCATAAATATTTTTAAAGTATTACTATCTGTTACCATTATTAATTACAGCAGTGAGTTGTCAAAAAAAAAAAAGAACCTGAGTTCAAACTTGGCTGTCTAATTACTTGCTTGGGTAAGTCGCGTAGCTCTGCGACTGCACTCTCCTCGTCCACGTAAATGTGCTTTCCCCATGTTTGGGGACTTCATTACTATATTCTAGTGTTTCCATCTTGCTGGAGAAGAGAATTGTCTAGATTTATACATAGATGTACAGGCACACACCTGCACAATCGATGCTTTAGTAAATAAAATGGCAAAGGGAGCAGTTTTTGTTTAAGACACATGTCACTGTGAGATTTGGAACAGATATTATTTGATATTCCGAAGGCAAAACTCTTGGAGAATTGAGAGAAAAAAATGAGCTGTGTGTTTCATGCATTAAATGCATTCTAACGATTTGAAGCTGAACTCTTCAGAACTGAATGATATTATGATTTATTTTCCAAGGATGAAAAATTGTTGCTTAAATGCTGCAGAAACTTTGAAAAAGGGAAGAAATGTTAACAAAATACAATGTGAAATATATAAATATCAGAATCGTAAATTTATTTATATTGACTATATGCAGCCTTCAGCAGAGAAAGAAAAAAATACTGGAAAAGTACTGTTCTATATTTAATCTACATTCTTGCCATGACGAATATGGGTGCTTGATCAATTTTTTATTAATACTATTGTCTTTCAGGGTTCAATGCAATGAAGTTCTTTCAATGAATGTCAAATGAGTATGACTTTAATATATGTGCAAATTAGTCAAATAAGCGATGCTATTCCACTTTGTCCTTTTGAGGAGCAAAATTTCTACAGAGAAATTTCACATTTAAAAAAAATGTGCCTAATTCACATTTAAACATTGCAGGGGTGGAGGTGGGTGTGGAAGCAGAGGACCACACACGCAGAACCCAGCAGCTCGTCCGCATCCAAGTCGGTCTGGTTCGGGATAACCGACTCTCCATAGTTTGGTACCTGCAATTCTTTTGTTGCAAATATTTTTTTAAAAACAGGTAATATCGTATTTGAGCTGCCTACATGGAAAAATGAGCCCAACAAATCTCTTCCTTCAGAAACAAACAAGCAAATAAGTAAACAAACAAGTGAGGGAAGTTGCTCAGAAACAGTAGGTTAGTGTGGGTTTTTTTGGTGCTTTTTGGTAGTAAATAATTTTTCGGATGGATGGTAACCATCCCACATATATAATGTTTTACAGAAAAATGATAAGAATAGTACTATTCTGCACGAATTAAGAGTTTATTAACCCAGAAAACTTCACGAAGCCCTCTTTGTTATAGCATTGATGGAACTTGTCACTAAACTAGTTTCCTTCGGGCCTTAGCCCAATTCTTCACGATATCTGAAACCATCCAATCAGAGTTAGAACTAATAAGGAGGCCTTATAGAGCACACCATCTAATCCGTTCAGGTTACAGTGGGGACAGCAAAGTAGAGATTTAGGCCCAGATTAATATAAATGGTTTTGGGAAGAGCTAGAAAATCTAACAAGGTCTACGGACTCCTGTTAAGTAAGATCTTTAGGGTACCATGCCGTCTCGTTCATCCTGTGCTTTTGTGTATTTCTCGTTGGAGGCTTTTTTATGGTTGCGGAAAAGACACTGGTGATATAAAAAGTTGTCGAAAGTAGTCAAAGCCTTCCACCACCCCCCCGCCCCCCGAAAAGTTGGTCTAAAGGAGATGGGAATACATCCAGCACTAAAGCTGAGTTAGATGAGAAATGAACAGGAGGCTATTTATAGAATGCATTAGTTGGCTTACAAGTTCTTAGTTAAAAAACAAAAACAACAACAACAAAAAAAACCCAGAACAAATACAAGTAAGGAAGAATAAACAGTTGAGAAAAACTACTTTTCTAAGGCAAGTTGTTTTAATGAAACAATTGTAGCCTTGTGATGAAGGGTTAAATGAGGTCACTTGAAAGCGCAAAAACTATGATATGAAAACCCTCAACACTATTTATAAATGATTACTGGAAATGTGTCAGCAAGCAGAGATGTGTCTTTGGCAAAATAAAAAAAATGGATCGCATAAATAATAAATGCTACCCAATGCATGTGTCATTACTATATGAATGTGTTGCTGTAAAATATTGAGTCAAAAGCTTAAATCAAATGAAAACATAAATATTTAAAACACAGAACGTACTGCATTTAATGATACATTGATTTTTAAGAGCCAAGCATGAACTAGTCGAAATGATGATATGGACTGATACCCTAGAAATATCGCTCCTGTACCTCAGAAATTCTAAACATACATGTCCAGCTAATAAGTTATGTGCCTTGAGTAATCACCTAATTTCTACTAAAGTCGGCTTTTTACTTGCTTGTGAGAGCGCCCTGCATATATTTGGTATTCGGTCAATAGTATAAAATGCAGGAGAAGCAAGATCCGCGGCTCATAGCAGTGAGCCAAGGAGCCCTGTGTCTCCTCAGAAAGCTCATCAAGACACTGTGGCATGTAGACGTTTTTTTAGGGAAAAACAGCTATGTCTTTTGCACACAACACAGATGACTATTATTATGTTCTTTGGATATTATTACTTTAAAAAGGGAATTCTTAGATATTTCTTTTGGCCAGGACGGCTGTGAAAAAAAAAAAATATATATATATATATCTCAAGACATTAAGAACCTAGAAAGTTTGGGAATTTGGGAAATGTATAATATTTGCAGTACTGATCACGTCCCAACCTGGAGGACGAATTAAAAGTGGATTTAGATGCGTGAAATGCAATATGTTCCTTTTAAGTGGAAAATTTGCATTTATTCCTGAAGTTGGGAAATTAATACCCTGGTTAGAGTATTTTTTAAAAATTATTAACATAAAATAAAGAAAATGTGTTCCAGGTAATTAAGATTTAAGGCGCATACATAGGCAAAAAATCATTACAATTATACCCATTAGTTACAGCACAGCAAATGTCATTGGCCGAGACATTTCTGGTACAGATAAAAGTGACCTCCTCATTTTAAATAAAACTGGAAAATGAAAAGGAGAAATGTCAACCTAGGGTTTATTTTTGTTGTTCAAAATATTGTCTTTGTTGTTAAACATTTCTAACCAGTTTTGCTCATAGACTCTGCCCAGCTGTCGTGACCCTTGTGGGTGACAGCACACCAGCTAATTAAGAGGTCAAAGGCCATCGAGTCTTTTGCACCTTGATGTTGCTTTGGAGATTTTTTTTACTTGTTTTTAAATTAAGAGTTTATTTTATTCCCAGCGTTGTGTCAGTCTGAGATATACCTGGGGGTGATTCGCTGCATGTGCACACTGTGAAATCACCACACTAAGGTCACTTAACACCACACGGATTATCAAAGATTTACCTTATTAGCACCTTTCAAGGTTATAACACAGGACAGTTAGCTATAGTCACCATGCTGTCCATCAGAGCCACAGAACTTAGCCATCTGACAGCTGGAAATTTGCGCCCTGTCCCCCACCCCGCCCCAACCCCTGGAAACCACCGGTCCGCTCTCCATCTGCCTGAGTTCAGCTACAAGGCTGGAAGATCAAACACGGATGAATGGTTGCTGGACTCTGGGTGACACATAACAGAAGGAATGCACCCTTTGTCATCGCTTACCTCAACCACCCCTAAAAGCGGCAGCTCCCCACCAAGGTCACATAAGACGTATTTTTCACACGAGTTGGGTTGTTTCGTGTCCCTAATGAACACGTCTACCTTTATATCGATTCAGGGGTTACTAACAACGCCCCTGGGTCAGAGGTGGAAGAGATAGGTTAGCACACTGTGTCCTGCAGAGAAAACTGCCCACAAAGAGGTGGCCTCCAGCCTCCGCCCGCAAAGATCAACAACAGAAGTGTTTGTCCACGAAGGAATTGGCTCTGGGACAGTTCTGGAAATGTCAGCTATGGAGTGGAACCAAAGGCTTGAGGTTAACTGCACGAAAAGGGAAGGAAGGCAGCTGCCTCGTCCGGTCCCTCAGACTGGCATCGCTCAGTGCCAGAAGGGCTGTCTCCACTTAGAGGGCAGGGGGGAGGCAAGTGACTCATGTCCCCACCAGAGAAGGTGGCACTTGGATGCATGGAAATGGCTGTGGATGAGGAAGACAAGCAGGAGCCACCAGCAGCCGCCTGCACTGGGGTGGGCCGCAGCCCCCAGTGGACCGCTCTGCAGACAAACCCAGCGTCTTCTGCCACCAGAGCCACCAAGAGCCAGCACAGCCGACGCGGACGCCTGCAGATCCCACTGATTTTCACCCCACAGACTTGAATAACTTTTCCCCAAAGAAGACAGCAAATGACCAACAAGTTAGGAAAATGTGCTCGAGATCAGGAGAATGCAAATTGCAACTACAGCGAGCTGTCACCTCACATGTGTCGGAATGGCTCTCATCGGAGAGACAAGAGGTCACAAGTGTTAGTGATGGTTCTTTTAACGATGATGTGGGCATACTAAGAGAAGTGATGAGGGTAACCTCAGCCCCGTTTTTAATGTTAGGGACAAGCTGCCGGCCCGTCTCTGCACGTTTAGCAAGCAGGTGTAGATACTCTGTGAGACAGCAGAGCCTAACTCACATGTTGGGGTAAATCGGGATTTTGGATCAGTTACCATTTATGTCGGGACATCTTGTCATTTACCTCTCGGGGACAGGGGGAACCTTTTGAGTTAATACAAAACATGACAAAATTTTCCTTCAAACTAAATTTCAAGCTGCCCGGCATTGTCAGAGAGAGACCTCGAAGACATAAGTAATTCAAGAAAATATAATGACTTCATCCAAAATATCTTTAAAAGTTACCTATTTCTCAAAAAAATTCGATTTGTTATAAATCACAGGCAGCTTTTATTAGTAAGGATTTTCTCATATTTCCCAGAGTTGGCTTCTTTGAACATCATCCTACTAATTGAGAGAATATCTATCCGAATGTTAATGATGTGTAAAAAAATATGGCTATCGTTTTTCCTCTTAGAAGTAAATTACCTGAAATTGTATCCCAGCTAGTTATTTCTACTAATTATAGTCTCCCCAAAATCTGATGCAATTTTAGTTTACTTGTAAACTTGTAGAAGTACTTATTCAATATCTTGCAAGGCCATCATATCAGAACATGATTCAAGAAAACGAGCACAGTTGAATAAAATCAAACACGACAACAACAAAAACAAAATAACCGAAAGCTGACTTTAGGGTACACTGTCTCCCCACTTCTTTTCTCTTAGGGTTTATAACTTATCAGTCTTTTCCTTCTCGTAATGCAAATCTATGAGGACGAACAGATATTCCGCACTTAAAACAGTGCTGACCATATCGCAAATAATTCCTGCTTTTTTATTTTCAAATTCTCTTGTGTAAGTAATAACTTTATATGGTTTAACCCATTCAAAAAAGAATTAAATCAATGCCATATTTTATTATATCATTGGTTCATCAAAAGAATGCACGGATCTCTATCGGCAACGCGATGTACGTTATTAAAAGGCACAGCTGTCATTCAAGACAGCAAAGTCAGGGTGGAAGCGAAGGCGATGGAATAAAGGAGGACTGTCACTTACTTAGCGTATAGAAAGGGCAGGACTTACAGTATCGATTTTCAGGGCTGATCCCGCTACATTCTCACAAGCATCCAATCAGATCGCTCCACTCATGGGAGGAGCATAAACATCTTATCCACGACCACACAGTCACTATGAAGTAGAGCTGAATTTATACCTGTATGTATCAAATTTCATACTCTCTCTCACTCTCTCTCATAGTCTAGATTTATACACATATATATATATACACGCATATATATATATGTATATACATATATATATGTATATATACATATATATATATGCGTGTATATATATATGTGTATGTGTGTATATAACAGATTCCAAACAACTACAAATTGACTAGACCATAAGTAGCAATTTATTTATATAGCATGTATGGCTAACACTTTATTTTTTAAAATCCTGCATTATTCAACAAATTTATTTTACAGAAAATTGTCTGAGCCGCATGTAGAATCATGAATACATATGTAAATTGTCGTATACATTTACCCTGAACTGTATGTCCCAAGTTTCTTATTTGCTGTTAGAACTATTATAAAACATGGTCTCCTTGATCTGATAAAGCAGTTTATATTCACCCTAATTCGCTGTTTGGATGTGAAGTTTGTCACGTTCCCTATCAACTTCGCCATTCTCAACGGAAGAATCCTGATCTTGTTTTGTTCCATTTTGTGTCTAAGAAAGAAGTGAACGGCGTTGGAAAAAATATTTTCTGTACATCTGCAAGCTTCTTCGTGGGTCAAGAGTCTTCATTAGAAGAATCTGGCCTGAGGCTCGGCGGCACCACGGGATCTGACAAACGGGATGACGTGCAGGCCAGAGAGGCTTCGCCGCAGACCACTTAGCCAAAGAAAAGTCCTCAGAAGTGCCTGGAATCCCAGAAATTAAACCTCAACTTACAGTGATGTGTGTCCACAGCTGAGAATTCGGGCACAGTTCCTAACTCCAGATTTTACCTTATTTTATTGACGATCAGACATTTTTCTATGATGACGATTTGTAGCAAATGTAACATTTTATTAAATTAAGCATGATGCATAGCAAAGAATAACGTGAAAATCGAAGGATAGACATTTTACGCAGCGCTCTGTCATTTTTTTCTCACGTAATTGGCTTTATGTACAAACACACATTCTAAATTTTAGACTTGGCCAGAGGTGTCTTTTTCACCAGATCTGTTATTCCTTTTGCTTTGGGCAGACTTTCAACCTCGATAAACATGTATTTCTATAAGCTTTCCTTGGTTGAAAGATAGTTATGCATATATAATAAACATATTATAAATGGAATGGCAAAGTACGAAAAGGCCCACGCCAAATATCAAAAATCCGCGAAGAACAATAAGGCAAGAGAGAGATGCTGGGAGGAAAAGGGGGGTTGCTACTTAGATAAGAAGGCTGCGGTGACCTCATCGAGCAGGCGACATCTGAGCAGACCCCGAAGCAAGGAAAAGAGGGTGTCATGTGGCTCCCTGGAGAGGAAGTATTCCTAAGAGAAGAAACAGAATGCTAAGCCTCCACCGAGTTTGGTGTGTTCTAGTCATTTCAAACTTTAGTTCTTATTCCTCTTTAGATTCATTTAAGAAATATTGACCACTATACACTAAATATCAAAAACAGCACTAAAAATAATCGTCTTTCTGTTAGCCCTGCCGGGGCTCTGTGTGAGCGTCTCGTCAGCAGAGGGACAGGTGAATGAGGCGGTGTGGCTCGGACCACAGGTGCTGCTCGACACTGTCAAGCAGGATGGGACCAGACATCCAAGTGGTACATGCCCGTGGATCTGTAAGTCCGTCTGTGACAGCTCTGCATGCTCACTCGGGTGGGCGCTATGCTGTATCGTAGGTCACCCTCATCTCTAAGACTGTGAGTCTCCGTGAGAAAGGCAGGCATTTTAAACCATCCTCTGATCCTAAGACACTAGACGAGCACGAATAGGATGCTATTCATTAAAACTGTTGTTTGCGACAAGTTTATTTTTATAATCTTGAAGAAAGCCTATGGTACTTTATCTAAAGGGAAGTAATTGAATTATAGAAATCTGAATCTTCAAGAAGCACGTTATTTTTCTAATTGCTCTGACTTATTCTGCTAAGTTCAGATAACACTGAACTCTAATAAAAATTATATTACATCAACTTAAATAGGAGGATTAATGATGAGTAAAGATATGCCTGTTTTGTTGTACCTTGTTTTTCTTGTAATCGATTAAAATCTATATATTCGGCAAGACACTCAACAATATACAGATATGAAAATAGGAAAAAATTCTCAGAAGTCGAACTTATAAATATATTTATGTTTTTCTATTTTAAGTTATGTTTGTTAATATTTTATATCATATAAATGACTTCAATCATCGGTCACTAAGAAAATGATAAGAAAATGACAACAAAGATTATTAGGAGTTCCTTATTATTGTCATCTTTCAGCACAAAATCAAAACATTATTTATGAAGAAAACCATGGCTTATGATCTTAAGGAAGGAAAATATTTTCTATATTTCCCTGACCCAGGTACAGTAAAATGTTAACCTTTTTTATAAAACCAGTGATATTAAACATTGAGAACACGACTTTAATCATCAATTTAAACACATTCTTCGGAGTCCTAATTATAACCCCTTGGGATTTCTGAGCTACACTCTTGACAGGAGCCATGGCCGTGCTGGATGAGGAATCCCTATGGAAGAGTGAGAAGAGGTCCTAGAGGCAAATGTAGGCTTAAAAATAATAACAACAACAACAACAACAACAACAACAATAATAATAATAATAATACTTGAAGACCTGGCTAGTGGCAGATCAGTCCCCCTACTTGAGTAGCAGGTGAAGTCCACACCCAGTGACTTCCCTTATTATGCTGTCACACACCAGACCAGTATATACCAGCCCTGATCACCCCTGGAGCCTGGGATCTGACAACTAGAAATGACTCCTATGCCCAGGAGCCTGAAAAATCTTTCAAAGAAACATGAAACCTAGCTGATCCCACATGGCTTGCCACCCATAAGCTGCCCCTTACAGCTCCAGCTTGCTGTCCCCTGTCCTCAGGTGTAACCCCCTGTGTGGCCCAGCTGGCGGGCCTTTCATCTATTTAGTCCTCACGGTGTTGGTCCTGCCAGCAAAAGAATCGTTAACTCTTATTAAACACTAGACACTTTGCCTGAAGTTTTACGTCACTAATAATCGTGAGAATTTGGTCAAGTTATATAATTTTGGGTAACTCTTTTTCACAGTCTCTTTCCTGAGAGGGATTAAATAAGTCCTTTCTTAAGCCCGTCACTCTTCTACTCTTTCTGAGATCACTTCGTGCTGAGTGAGAGCTCCCGATTTTTCTATCGCAGCCATCGTGCAATTCTAACCCTCGAGGGAAAAGAACGATGACCGGAAAATCTTGCTCCACAACCAAAAAAGGTTTCGGAATAAAATCCTAAAAATAACGAGACTTTCTCACATTCCCCCGGTACATAGCAGTTAAATTATGGAAGTTTTGTTTTCAGAGTCATAACGACGTGACTCCTCATCAAACAGCACCAGCACTAGGTCAATGCTAGACCGCGGTGAACTTGACCAGAAACATCACAAACGTCTGTCAGAGGTACACATTTGCCTCGTTACGCAAGGTCCTTTGTGGATCCTCTGGCTTTCATTCTAAAGTATCTTGTAATATCACCATCAGCATCAAACCAGCAAAGATGTGGAAGGTATACGTGCTTTGTTATTTTAAGCATGCAAAGAACAATTGGGACTCAAAACTAGGTCGTTATCAATCTTTCTAATAAGCTTCAATAAAAGCCACTGTGTCATGTGAACTGAATTGCACAGAAGGCAATACAGGTTTGTCAAAAGCCTGGATTTACCCACGCATCACGTCCTGTGCTTCGGGATAATGTTTTCTCGCTGTAGCTATATGTCTATCCATTTAGGTTTGGCTTCTGTAGAATCTTTACCGCCTGTATGCGAACGGTAATCTAATACCAAAGCCTGGATTGAATTTTACATTTAAGTACTTTAAATTTAAATACACTGTTTAATAGAACTGTGCCCCTCAACTTCCAAGAACTCATTACCTAAAGTATTGATAGATAATGGCAAGTAGAATAAAATAAAGGCACAGCTAAGAGAAAGTTCTGAACCTTAAACTAGCTGACAGAAAGAGAAGGGGCCAGAGTCCAGTGCTATGTCGACACTGTGCAACATTTACCTAAGACCGAAAGCCCGGACGCCCAACGTAAAGAGAAATAAAGCTACCTCCATGTTCATACGTTCACGCACACGCACACACACACACAACGCAAACACAAGGACGAAAGAAGTTGTAGAGCAGGAGACGCGTTCGATTTCCAATCTATTTTTCCTTGAGATTTTTTAAATAATTAATTTTTGAAAATTAATTTGAACCATTTTACAAAATTTATTGCCAAATTCTTCAGAACATATGCGATTCCTATAACAACACTTTTTTCTTTGATAAAACTATCTCGATGGTTTGTAGGAACATACAGGCTAGGTTGAAAGTTTTAATATCTGAGGCTCAATTCCAAGCGTTTCCTCTTGCAATCCCCACTGAAAATCCCCCGGGACTATGTGATTTTCCTAACGAGATCCACAGGGGACATACGGTGCCATGCCCCTAAGTTCCCCACCAACCTTGACTCCTTTCTCCCCGGCCATCCCTTCTGCAAAGCGTATGTCACTCTCATTACTTCTGCTTGGGGAAATTCCAGTCATCTCTTTTAGTTTTTGCAAAACATCATCTTCCATGAAAAGCCTCTTTTATCCCGTAATTAACTGTAGCATCCGTCTTAGTATCTAGCACGGGCTGTGCAGTGGGAAAATGCCTGTCGAATCAATGAATCAATTCATCCCGTGGACTTTGCTTAATGGCGATTTAGAGTATATTTATAGTTGCCTCCAACGTACATGAATACTGAGGGTGGCGGCCGTGACTATTCAGTGTGTGTCTTCCAGGTTCAGTATTGTGACTAGGACATTATGGCACCGAGTCTCAACAGATTCGCTTTATGACAACTGGCATTTCGTTTTAACTACGTCGAACTTCAGCGTCCCTCATGGTTCATCATCATAAGCTTGACATTTGACTGGATAATCTTTAAATTTGTATCTTGTTCTAAATATCTGTGAATTTCTGCTATCGAAATTTCAAGTTAGAAAAATTAAGATGAGTAAAAAACGAAATTCGTGTTCATTAAAATGATTGAAATTTGGTCAAAGGATTTTGCTTCTTCCTTTCTTTCATAAAGTTTTGAAATATGTGGGTAAATAACAGTTGGCATAATTATCTTGTACTCAAATTCTTGTGAAATAATCAAGAAACCTTCAGTTATTGACATGTGTGGCATTTTTAGCAAGACCACAGTTAAATAGATTAACTTGAAATATTGAACATTACCACATTATTATTGGTCAAACATCCTATCTAAATTATGACCTTTCCAAATATAAAATCATATCAGAATGCTCTATTTATCAATCATCTACCATATAATGTCCATTTATACCTTAATTTTTAACTAAAATGTTTCAGAAGATAGGAAAAAATCTACCAGTTGCTCTCAATATCAGTCTTATCAAAGAACGATGGAGTTTCTATATTTTTTTAATAATCTCTGGAAGATTTTAAGCAATTTTAATTGCATTGTGCTCTGTTCCATGTGTCTATCATGAATTTTTACTTCCTTAGGTAAATGCTTTTACATAGCACATTTTGCAGATATACTAAAACAAACATATCAAGTTTTCATTATAAATTATTCAGTAGGAAAAATAATATGTATATATTTGGACTCTAGTCTTTTGGGTCTGGCGAAATATTTAATTTGCATCAAATTAAACGGTTTACCATTAAAATTCATGTTGTATTTCTCTGAAGTGTTTACAGTGTAACATCTCACACTTTGCATTATTTATTCTGCCATTTGATTTTCATAAATTCTTACATGGATTTTCATCTTGTCCTTTGTAATGCTTCCCTGTCATTTCTGTTTTCTTTTATATATCTGCATATTGGTCACTTTTAGTTCACTTCCTTCATCCCTACCTTTCTATTATAAGATGAAATGTCTAATTTCTAAGCTTCACACTACCTCATATCCTTTGTTTAGATCTTTTACAATGGGTATCCCCTAATTCAGGGGTCCCCAATCCCAAGGACAAGAACCAGTATGGTCTGTGGCCTGTTAGGGACCGGGCTGCACAGCAGGAGGTGAGTGGCAGGCCAGCTAGCAAAGGTTCACCTGTATCTGCAGCCGCTCCCCAGCAGCAGCATCACTGCCTCAGCTCCGCCTCAGATCGTCAGGCATTAGATTCTTCTCATAGGAGCCCCGGTTCCTGGTGCCAAAAAGGTTGGGGACTGCTGCTCTAATTATTTGCACAGTGACGGAACTGGGCAATATGAAATATTTCAGTACTTCCCATACTGCATCTGGACATTTATTGTAAACTTTATTTTCCATATAAAATCCACATTATTCTAGAAGAGTTATCAATATTTATATGACCGATCTTTTTCAACTCTCTTGCTATACTGAAGCAAAAGCATCAATTTTCCAATGTAGTCGAGTCCATACCAGAATAAAATAAAGTCAAATGTTTACCAATATAACCACTTCAGTAGTCCAATCTTGGAGTAGAACTGAGGTGAACAATCACATGATAAGATAAACTATAAAACAGTGAGCAAAAGGACACTAGCAGAAGAAACGTCAAACAAATAATGAAGGATAATACTTTCCTTTTAATTAATAAAATAGTTACCTCATTCTATTAATTAAAATTGATCTAATCCCTACCTAGACTCCAGTTTCGAGCTCTTTGAGCATTCAAGACCCAGTGTGGACTGGGGAGATATTTTGAAGATCGTGATAAACTATGACTTAAACGGACCAAAGAGCGCTTCATTCATAAAAAGAAAGTTTTTGCATCTCATATTCACACATTTTTCCTTGGGAGAGTATTGGCCACATACACCCCAATTTTGAATCCATAACCCAAGATTCCTTCGGTGGATCACTGTCTATGTTGCTGCTTTTTTATTCTCTAAAGTCTTTAAATTTATTTAAGAAGAAACAGCCTTACATATTATAAGATCTCTATTTTTTAATTGCAATTTAGTATCTTTCCTCCATCCAGGTTTCACTGAACATACTGTATTTCATCTATTTCTTACGCTTTATAACCTTCTTTACTATCAAACTATTTCGTTCTTCATGAGCATGAAGACAGGAAGCAAGGAGAGCCTCTCACTGTCTCTTTTTAAATAATAGACGAGATAAAGAGGGTCAAATATGCGATGACAGAAAGAAATCTAACTATGGGAGGTGACCGCACAGTGTAAATATATATGCCTTACTGTTAAAGTGTACAGCTGAAACTTATTGGATTTCATTAACCAATGTCACCATAAAAAATAATAAATAAATGAATGAATGAATAAATGAATGAATGAATGAATGAATGATGAACAGCTGAGACCCGGAGTCCCATCCCTGCATTGAGTGAAAGAATTGGAAAGGGTGTCATCGGGTCTTAGTTAATGCTTTAATTATTTGAAAAACATGAAGCGAGGTTGTTACTATTCCTAAAACTAACTTGCAAAAACAGCGAAACAGGATCAGTATCTTTGCTAATTCCTAGTGAATTGGTTATTTAAAATGTAAGTATCGATGCTGAGTGATCACACATTGTTTTCATGCGTGGGATATTTCTCCTTTCACCTTCTTCAGATTTTCTTTTCTCAAGTTTTTATAGACGATTCGGTAAATACTCCTTTTAAATCTCAATGTGGTAGCTTTAGAATTAACATGTTAATACTTATCAGTATATTATCTTTCACTCACGCAGCCACGCAAATTATACTATTTATGTCCTATAGGAACTATGCGACGTTATTGGTAATTTCTGCCTTTCGAAGCATATTTTCTGTTTTCAGGTTACGATCTGATATAGGGTAGCAAACATCATTTACAAAACAGACTACACTGTCACTAGGAAACTGTTGGCAGTACTTTAAATAATTGCCTAGAACTCTGATGACATAACTTATTAGGGCAAAGAGCAAAGCCAGTAAATACGTCTCCCAAAGAGATGGTTGCTTTTTCCATGCTTCTCTTTCTCTTATAAGAAGAAAATTCTGATAAGAAAGAATCAGAAATTTTTGCAAATAGATAGGAATATTTGAGAGAAAAATAGTTGTTTTTTTTTTACTTTATTACTATATTAAGTTCAATAAATGTCCTGTGCCTGGGTGTTACATATGATAAGCCTTTGCAAAAGTGGCTTATCAGGGATTATTGTTCTTGAAATTTATCCTCTCTCAAAAAACATTAGATTTTGATATGAAATGAATATTATGTTTTTCAAATACCTACTAGAACCTGGGATAAATGTCCCGTAAATGCTCTCTTCCCCCCAAAATCATCCTTCTTAAATTCTTTGATTCTGAGGATAAGAGCTCATGCCAATTTATACCACAAAGGGTAAGTCAAGTCCACGGCCATGTCACTCTGAACGTGCCCGATCCCGTCTGATCTCGGAAGCTAAGCAGGGTCGGGTCTGCTTAGTACTTGGATGGGAGACCACCTAGGAAGACCCGGTGCTGTAGGCGTTTAAACAAGAAAAAGAGGGTAAGTCAATCATTGAGAGAAGGCTGTAGACCAACGATTTACTTTAGAAACACAATTGAAGTGCGTGAAAATTTCATCAAATGACCAAAGGTAGGGTGCCTCTGGCAACTGTTAATTAACAGTAAAGAGGTCAATAATCAATAGATGTGCACTTGGTGAGGGAAAAGGAATGGAGTGAAGCAAAAGTCCAAGCTTCTAATACTCTGAAGGGGGCACGTGCTCACGTTATAATAAGTGCAGGCTCTAACTGCAATGGAACTCGTCGATGTGGTCTGGAAGAGTGAGGAAAAAAATCCCAGGATAAAGCAGAAGTTTTGAAAATATAAGATGCATCATATTTAAAGAGGTATTTTTCTTGTTATTCGCAAAGTCATTTTATTTTGGAAACATTCATACAGCTTCTCGACATCTCTCTCAGTTCTTACGCTCCATTAAATCTGCCATATTTGAGGCTAGTGTTTATTCCATCTCTTAAATCTCATCTGGCTTTGGCAAGAATGCATTATTTTATACTTCTTCTTCCTTTTGTATCTTTCATCTTGTTTTTATCACTAGACTCTAAATGTCCTATTTTTATTTGGTTTCCTTCTCTGTATATTTCTTGCTTCATTGACCTCATCTTTTCTCTTCCTGTTGGTCATCACTTCTAGGCAGATGACTTCCATATGCACATCTAAAGTCTGACGAAAATCTCCAGCACCCATACAAGTGTTCAGTCATATTGCAGATCAAACAAACCATTTAATGGAAGACAAATTAGTGAAGACTGTGAATATCAGAGCTAGATGTACAATTCACGTCATGGGTAGAACCGATTCCAAGTGAATCACTTTCTTCTCATCCCAAAACCTCACATTGAACTCAGGTAGATGGCTATCTACAATTTCTCACTTGCCAACATTGATTTTGTGGGGATGGTTTTTATAAAAAATGAGTTGGATTAATAATTGTAATTATTGCTGGGAAAGTAAGAAATCAAAAGAATATAGGTACTTCTCACTGAGCATCTGTTGGAATAAGCGTTTTTCATTGATTAAATTATGAAAGCCTTACAAACGCAGTGGAAAAACAGGTATTTCTAACTTAATTTTTTTTATATGTGAATTCCAGGTACGGAAAGAAGAATCACTTGTCAAAGCTGAAAATTCGAAAGCAATAAAGACAAAGATAAAGGGCACACTTAACTTTTTCTTTGATCTATAGCATATTGCTTCCTCTGATCTAAAAAGAACAAGTTTCAAAAAGGCTATTACATGAATAATGTACTAATTATCATTTTAAACTGTGAAATTTAATTACCTAATGTAATTATAGGCATATATTAATATGGCCAATGTGTATTCTTGAAATTAATTACAAATTAGAGATTTAATGTATAATTATGTAAAAATTATTAACCTCATTTTTCAATGTCTTTTCTTTTAGGAAAATCTCTGCATATTGATTAAACAAACATATCAGCAAAATCTGTAATGGAAAATAAAAATACAATAACTGGTTTTCGTATGAAAGTCTGTAGCTAAATCAGAAGTCTAGGCATAGATCTGGAAGGTGTTTAAAAGGGATAGATTCATGAGGACAGGTTGACACTTGCAACATGTGATTCCAACTTGACAGCAGTTTCGCCCGTGTCACAAGGTAGATGATGAAGAATTTCAGCTCCTTGAGGTCAAGGACAAGAATATTTCCATCTTGTGGCTCCACTCACTTGGATGTAGCCTCTGAGATTAACCACAGAGGGGAAGAGAAAGTCACGGGCAAAGGGAGGTTGGCAGGGTCCATGAATCAGAGGAGAAAGTGGGCTTGACCTAGCACCAGCATCTCTGCCAGGCGACCCTGGGGCCACCAGATAGCAGGTTGTTCTATATTCCAGGTAGAGAGGACACCGCAGGGAGCAATCTAGAATGTCAGCTTTCGGGAACTGCATTCGGTGGTGGCCCAAGTCCCCAGGAGAACACGCAGCACTTCCCACCGCCAAGTCGGAATGTGACTCCTTCTGGTTCGATCAACCCATAACCTAAAAAGCTCTCCAGGTCTCACTGATACACTGTGGCATATAGGGATGGACAACTGTAATAGCATGATTTTCAGCAGATCCACAGAATTGCTGGGACCTTTGGGCTGAGCATGGGGTCTCCGCATCGGCCGTGGGAGACGTTCTCTGATTAGCTCTGTTTCTGCTCCTCAAAAGGAAGTCTTTCTCCTTTTTTTTTTTTTCCC